>NC_133318.1:4202122-4319347 GCF_012295235.1 Primulina huaijiensis | reverse complement strand
AAATATAGATGGAATTCAGGAGTCGAAGAAGATACAGCTATGCAGCTTTTCTTCGCAAAAATGCCAAGTCCCTGGAGAGAAATGCTCATAAGGGAATATGTACCTGGAAATCCAGATACATTGGCACGAAGAGCTTCTTTCCTAAAAGGAAAATTGGCGGAATGGTGCCATTTGGCAGCATTACAAAAGAATTACAAACGCTTAAGGGGTATCAATAAAAGAACTCCTTTGTGTTGTAAGGAAAATGATCTTCCAACAATTATTGGAAGTAAACCACAAAAGCATAGAAGGAAAAGTTTCAGAACTCATCCTTATGCTAGAAGTGGAAGAAGTTCTTGGAAACCAAGAACAGTATGGTCTAGACAAAAAGCCAGATCTTATAAATCTGGACAAAGAAGCGGACCATCAAGGAGTAGGATATCCTCCCAAGCATCGAGTACATCTCGGAGCACAGGAAAAACACCTACCAAGAAAACTTTCAGAAGAGCTCATACACGAGCTAATGAAAGTTTTAAGGATTGTAATTGCTGGACATGTGGAGCAAGAGGTCATATCTCAACCAACTGTCCAGAAAATGAAAAAAGAGGTATCAAACGCTTCGATCCAACTCCGGATATTGAAGAAGCAGTTTATTACCAAGATTTTATTCAGGTATACCGATTTGAGGACATTGCCTCAGATGAATGTATATATGAAGAAGAAGAAGTCCTAAGTCAGGAAGAATCTGATGGAACTGAATCGGAATCTGACTGAGAACGAGGTGTTTAGACACGAAACACATGAGGATTTGTCTGGGTTCTTAAGCCAGACAACAATATCTAATAACATGGTTCAAAGAATCATGAAAGAAAATCCTAGTCTACAGAGATACCAAGGATTCTCTGCAGGACAGATAGAAAAGTTCTTAGGAAATCTTGGCCTAAGAAACAGAAAGCATCACCTAATCTATAAAGTTTCTAGAAGGGAAATGGCAATCCCAATGGAACTTACGGGAAATAGAATGGAGATGCAATTAATTCCTTCTGAGGAAATAAAGGAGGAATTACAAAAACTCAAGATCGAAGTAGCAAGGACTATGTCCTGGATTCATATTGGAGCAATCCAAATTATGATAAAAGCTACTTTCAAAGAAGGTATTGATTCACCCATTGATATTGCTATATGCGATAAAAGAATGGGGAACCTTCAAGATTCAGTACTGGGAACTATCTCAGGAAATCTCTGTGCAGGAAAGATTGTAGGAGTTATCTATCCAAGGATAGCTTACAACCTGGCAGATCGAGATTTTAGCCGAGCCTTGACATTACATCAAAATTTCAAGGAGAAAAGGCTAATGAAGGAAGGTAATAGACCATATTCTATTACCTATCAAATCTCATATGCTTTATCTAATACACATCATTCAGAGTTGTTTATTAGAAATGAGTTTATTGAGATACCAGAAATATTTGGAAAAGTTGCTCAGGCAATTTATCCAGAACGAGTTGAGTTTCCGGTAATACAGGAAACAGATATCCAAATACAAGACAAACCGATTCTACAAAGGAATCAAAGTCTTAGATTGGAATCAAGAAGACTATCTTTTCAAGGAGATAGGATTACAAGCTACAGATGGGGAAAAACCCCTGTTCAAGAAATCCAACATGAGCTAAAAAGTTTTTCAACAATAGGAAAGCTTAGATGCCCAGAAGGGTGGAAGGAAGTCGAAATAGTATTTGATATTACGAAACAAAGGAATCAATTTCCTTGTAATACCATCTACTATTTAGAACAACCTATGATAGGAACTTACCAAGGAATGATCCAAGTTGGAGAATTGGAAGTTCATATCACAGGAAGTCCAGGAAAAGAATCAGATCAACTGATTCTTGGACTAGAGTTTCTTGAGGAACATAAACCTTGGAAACGTCTAGAGTATGGAATGGAGTTTATGGCAGAAGATAAGATGTGGAAAATCCAATGACCACAAGTCCATTCTCCATATACGTTCCAGTCGGAATGTTATATGAACAATATAAGGCAGAATATTTTGCTGCTTATATTGATTCAGGTGCTGGTATTTGTACAGCAAAACGAGGAGTTTTTCCAACAAGTTTGGAAGAAGAATTACCAAAGATTGCTGGAAGAGATTTTTCCAGAAGAATCTTAATCTTATGTAAAGGGATTAAGATGACTGAAATAATGATTGGCGGTGCTGGGCAAACACCTTGGTATAAGGTGAAGACACCACCAATTTATTTTCATGATACAGGAGCTGACATTTTACTAGGAAACAATTTCCTACAAATGTTCAAATCCTATACTCAAGAAAATGAGACAAGAAAATTAGTGTTTACAACTCCTTGTAACCACAAAATCATAGTCCAGAGACTAAGAGAGGCATTTTACAGAAAATTGCCAATCCAGTTTCGCAGCAAGCGTGGTGATTCAGGACAACTTCTGAACCCAAAAATGAAAGATTCTAGAAGGTTTGGAGAAACAATGCTCCAGTTAAGAGCAGATAAAGAACTCCAACCAGAAGAGATAGAATGCCTTAAGATAGCTCTACATAAAAATGAAGTAGAGTTTGAATCTAAGGTATCCCTGGAAGATGTCAAGAAGAGGATCAAGGAAAACTATAATGAAGATCCCTTGGCATGGTGGGACAGAAATCAACTCAAAGCTTGCCTTAAAATTAAGGAAGGCAAAGAGTATGAATTTGTCCGTTGCAAGCCTATCCCAATGAATATCATTGACTAAAGGGATATGCAGATTATAATCAAGGAACATTTGGACCTTGGATTAATCAAAGCAGGAATGTCACCATATAGCAGTCTAGGTTTTCTGGTAAGGAATCATGGTGAGATAAAACGAGGAAAACCCAGATTAGTTATTAATTTTCAAGAAATTAATAAGATTCTGGAGTTTGATGGGTATTTTATACCTAGTAGAGAACATCTAATAAGTTGCATACGCAACGCCAAGATATTCTCTAAGTTCGACTGTAAGTCTGGATTTTACCAGATTAGGATGCAAGAAGAAAGTAAGAAATTCACAGCTTTC
This sequence comes from Primulina huaijiensis, assembly GCF_012295235.1. NCBI lineage: Eukaryota > Viridiplantae > Streptophyta > Magnoliopsida > Lamiales > Gesneriaceae > Primulina > Primulina huaijiensis. The sequence goes on along the minus strand of NC_133318.1, from coordinate 4,316,305 downwards.
TCTACACCTCAGGGACATTATATTTGGGAAGTATTACCAATGGGATTGGCTAATTCACCCCAGATATTTCAAAGAAAAATGGATAATCTTTTTAAAGATTATTTTAAGTTTATGTTTGTTTATATTGATGATGTTTTAATAGCATCTAAAGATATGAATGAACATGTTAAGCATTTGGAGATTTTCTCCAATGTTTGTAAAAAAGAAGGACTGGTCTTATCTGAGAAGAAAGCAGTCATTGCAACAAGGAAGATTGAATTCCTCGGAATTGAAATCGATGAATCAGGAATTATTCTGCAAGAACACATAGTGGAAAAAGTGCAGAATTTTCCAGAAAGACTCAACGACAAGAAGCAACTTCAAAGTTTTTTAGGAGTTGTTAATTTTGCTGGGATGTTTATTAAAAACCTATCAAAACACAGGAAAGTGTTTAGTCCATTATTGAAAAAAGATGCTAGATTTATATGGACGGATGAACACACAAAAGGACTATGCCAATTAAAGAAGATCTGTAAGAATCTTCCAAAAATGGCTATTCCTCAAGATGAGGATAATCTGGTATTGTATACCGATGCCAGTGATCATTGGTGGGCAGCAGTTCTTACTAAGCTCACACCAGATGGAGAACAACCATGCAGATATTGTAGCGGTTTATTCTCAGATGCAGAAGCCATAAGATGGCATATCAACGAGAAGGAATTCTATGCAGTAAAAAGAGCTTTTGAAAAATGGCCATTATTTTTACTTGCAAAGAAATTCACTTTGAAAGTTGATAACACACAGGTAAAAGCTTTCTTAAGGAATATAATTGAATCTAAACCAGAGAAGGCCAGATTATTAAGATGGCAGGCATTATGTCAAAATTATATTTTTGATATTATAATAATAAAATCTCATGAAAACATTCTTGCAGATTTTTTAACAAGAGATGGACAGCATTGGCATTGATGCTATTATCAAGATGCAGAGGCATTTGAGGGAACACCTTGAAATGCTTCAAACCGAGTTCAACAAGTTGGCCGTAAACGCAGAAGTTGCGGGAAGGCTACAACAAGCCGATAAGAGAATTGTCTCTGATCGAATTACAGGATGTTTACAGGCATATACTCAGCTATGGTCTGTAATGCAAAGGCCTATCCTCCAAGGTATTGAGAAACCATTGGTTTCCCAAATGGAGAGTTTTCGAGTACAGGACTCTATACCTGTAGCGGGGGATTCAAATACCCCTTGCACAAGTGTTAAGTCGGGATCATCCCCGGATGAGTCGGCTAAAACAAAAATTGAGACTCCTGATCCTTATTTTGAGTCTTCAAGTCAACCCTCCACCTCGGGGATCGAAGAGGGAGAGATCAACCTTAGGCCTCGTACTGACAAAGGAAAAACTAAGGTTGGTACTAATGAAAATGCAATTTCTCCATTCCAGGTTTACCAACAGAATTGGGAGAAATTAAACCCAAGAATTGGCATCAACCCAGCCATGGTTCGAGTTGATGTTGCAGGAAAATATCCTAGGGTATGGATGAAACAAAATTCATATCCAAAGGAGGTCAAAGCCTGGTATGAATTTGGGGCTCTTGCCTCAGTTTATACTACTTCGCCCAGCTTCCCGGAGATATCAGCATTACCAAAATGGATTCAGGAGGCTGTTCATGAGACTTGGGCAAATAATGATCATTTGTCCAGAGGAGATATTTTGGAGCTATACTTTTTCAGTGCAGTACCAGAACCAGCAGGAAAAGGCTCACACGAAGCCTTTCATTTTATCAAGCTAAGGAGGCCAGACATGAATTCTCAAAAATTTATAAAGGATCCTCCTACAAATGAAACCCCCTTAGTCTCTTCACTTAATGAAGATGATATGTCTACCAGGAGAGCATGGGGTATCTGGGTCTGTCTCACAGAGATGGACAAAGTCAAGTTTCCATTTAAGTTTTACCAAAATTCTTTAAATGGATCATTCCTGTTAAACACTGTGACAGGAAAACTACAAGCTTTGCAGAAGATCTATTCGAAAAGAAAAAAAATCTTCTGTGGAACAGCAAGATGCCGGCAAGTAAAGAGACTCGCCGAAAGTTCTGTAATATGGCACACATAGGAAGATGGTCAGAAAACATCTGCCTTGAATGCCAGAATCAGAAAGAACCGGAATTCGGTAAAGGTTTCAAACCGAGATCTGATCGGAAACATTTTACCGAAGCAAGGGCAAGTGGGGAAGGACCACATTCACATTTTCCTCGAGGATACAAAAAGCCGAAGATTCCTCGACAAAATTAAAGGGGAGATGTGACTAAACCCACTCACCAAAAAGAAAATCCACCATGTAAGTGGAAGGACAGGACCACCAATAATCGGTGGAAAAATGACAAAGAACATCGGATACCTTATCTTTAAAGATAAAGGAAATCCAATCAAAACAAGAAACTGGACCCAAAAATTTACAATATAAATACGGGTAATTTGGAACCAGTAATACACACCAGAAAAATCAAAACTCAAAGATGTATCGAGTATATCTTAAAGTTTTGAAAAGAAGGATAAACTACAAGCGGAGTGAAGCTGCTGCTCTCAGATCAATAATTAAGATGTACAAAGAAAAGGGTGATGAGATAACAGCAGATCTATTCCAGACTCATCTCTATTGGTATCTCGGAGAATTAAAAGAAGATGAGAAGTTGATTGCTAGATTAATAATCTAGAAAAAGACAAAGTGGAAGGACCATTCAACCACTACATGGTCCCAAGGCAAGCTGTAAAGGCTTATCAAGATTTGAAGTCCGAGTTTCAAATCCGAAGAAGCCTTCTATAAATAAGGCAGAAAGAAGGAAGTGAAGATCATCGAACATTTTCCTTATTTCTTTCAATCATAAATTGTAATATTTTCTCTTTCTAGTTTATGTGTTTTCAAGTTTCGGCTACTATAAGTAGCTAAGCAAGCTCCTCCTCCTCTACAGGAGGTTTCAATGTAATAATAATATGTTTGTGTTTGAATAAAAGAGATCTTTGCTCTTAGCCCCTCTCATGTATTATTTTCAAAATTTTATCTTTTACTGTACACTCTAAGGTAGGAAACGAATTAGAGTTGTGCTAAGTGCTGCTGAAGGAATCTGCGTCTGTAACCATCGGTTGCGATCGTGTGGTTGAATTGTGAGGAGCAGTTCGTAAAATACGGTGGATATAACCCGGTGGCATTCTGGTCAAAAAGGTATAAGATTTAATTTATTTTACGGAAGCATGATGGGCCATTAATTTAAAAAGAAAAATCAATTTAATTAAAAAGAGGTTGAGGGGTATTTTGGAAAAAATAATAAAATTGGGTAGTAAAACCAAAGTTTAAAAACTTTGGGTACTGAATCCTAAGTTGCCCATAAATGAGTCACTTCAACTTTATGCTCTCCTTCCAAGAATTCCTCGAATCTTTTCTTGTCCAACTGTTTTTGGACAAGAAAGCAAAATTTGACAGATAAATTATCGCTTAAAAGATGTGAATCCCACCCACATGCATATTGGTGTCCGAGTCTCAATTGTAAGTGGGTGATGTCATATCGTATAATTTTTTAAAAAAACTCTGAATCTCCATTTCAAGATCATCACCCTTCTAAGGCTAACATGTCCCAAGACAATTTACCATATAATAATATGGTACAGGTGATAAAATAAATTTGACTCGAACCCGAGCAAGCGGGATCCAAAACAGTCCTGCCTATAATTTTCATCACTATTATGTGCTTGATTTGTGAACCCTCTCTGCAAGAAAGTTTCAGGAGATACATTAGCTTCTTGTTACATGTAGTTACAAGGAAAAAGTATATATTTCAGTGTTTGAGTTTACGGAGACGTGAATATATATGTAACTAATAGATATATGCAAAAGGGATGCACGAACATGTTATTTATAACAGTAAATATTGGCTGCAAAATAGAGTTTCTAACAACAAACTCAAAGCAGAATAGATATATATATGTAAGATAACAAAATACATANAGGAAATTCCGAACATGTCCCGTGAAAGCACATTCACAGTGTTCCTAATTAGCCAATATACAAAAATTTGAGCCATTCACAGATACTGACTCACAAATAAACATAATATACATCGAGACAAGATTGTGAGCAAAAGCATTCTTTAGAATCAAGTTTTATACAGCTGCAACAGGCACTTCAACCACTTTATTCCGCTTTGGTCGTCCACACCTTCTTACATCTTTACCTTTCAGTAATTCCAGAGCTTTCTCTAAAGTTATCTCACTAGGCCTCATATTCTGCGGAGTAAGGTAAGAGCATAATTAAGTCAATAAACATCAAGTTTTTCTGACCATGTAAATCAAGCACAATGTTCACTCAAATGGACACAATGTTAAAGAAAATCAAACACAAGTGTACCTTGGGGACAGAAGCAATTGTGCGCCTGTGTCTAATGGTGAATCCTACCCTGGCAAGCTTTAAAATTACCGGTTGGTCATCATCTGGGTGGTTCCCCTAAGAATAAGACCGCATTCAAGATCAGTAAAAAGAATAACATAACGAAAGAAAAAGGAAAACTGCACAGAAAACATACCAAAGTCAGTGGATACTGCAACAAGTTGAGGGCATCTTCCAAGGTGATGGACTCAACATTCTTTATCTAGAAGAGTAACATCTTCACTTAAGTGTATTGTATGAAGGCAAACAGGTATACAAGTTGAAATTTGGACCAATAAAAATAATGTATACACATGAGATACAGGCATGCAAATATTCATAAATGGTAGCAAATATTTCAATCATAAACAGTAGCAAATATTTCAGTTTAAATATTTATCTAGGATAAAGCATACAGGTCTGAAGTTCTGCATCTGAGAGAGATTAAAATATAGCAATATGATAAGAGAGAGTATGGATTTTCAGACATTAACACTGTGTGCATACATGCAGGGGAGGAGAGTAAAAGTTTCTTGAACTTGAGGCACCAAAACGCATACATACATGAGACGCTGAAGCTCTCTTGGGTAAATGTCCCTTTCTGTCTTCACCAAGCTGCACGTAGTTTCCATAAGGACCATTCTTCAACAAAACCTGAAAGTTGAATTTTAATTATTTAATTAGAGAAACAACAGTTATTAGCAAACAGTGAACACATGTAGATTAAAAAAACCTTCTCATTGGATCCTGGATTAAGACCAAGCAACTTTGGCTCCGGTATATTCTTTTGTTTGTTTTCATGATTGATCTCTTCGTCATCTTCACCATAGAGTGTCTTAGCAATGTATCTGCGACAGAATTACATGTTAAAACTACAGAGAGAAAAATTAAGGGCCTTAGAGGCACAAGAAATGAAACTCCATTGCATGCTAGTACGCTACTGGTTAAACTCACTTGCATTTTGGGTGTTGATCACAGCCAATAAAATATCCCGCTCCAAACCTGCTAACTTTAAAAGCCAACGTACCTTCTACACAACTTGGGCATGTTCTATTTCCATCACGAAAAGAAGCAAATAAGAAATGACCAAATGTTTTCTCCAACATCTTTTCTACATTACGGATATGAAGCTTTCCAGCATTCTCACAATACTCGCTAAATCTTGTCCAGTAATCTCTCAAAAGGCCTTTCCATTCCGTCATTCCAGCGGAAACATTATCAAGTTCAGTCTCCATATCAGCAGTAAAACTATAATCTGTGACCTCCGAAAAATAGTGAGAGAGAAATGCTGATACCATGCGACCACGAAACTCAGGATACAGTGTCCTACTTTTCATTGTAATATAATGTCTATCTTTTAGCACCTTAATAGTGATTGCATAAGTAGAAGGTCTCCCAATACCAAGTTCCTCCAGTTTCTTCACTAATGACCCCTCAGAATAGCGGGATGGAGGCTGTGTATAGTGCTGACCAAGTTCAACTTTGGACAAACACAATTGCTGGCCACACTTCAAACCACTCAAATTCTGAAACATTTCAGTACGATAGTTCTCTTGATCATCATTGCTATTTACACTGATCATTTCTGTGTCTTCATAAACAGCTTGGTAACCAAGAAAATCGACTTTCGAGCATGTAGATTGAAACATTATTGATCGGTTAGCATTCCCAAGATCAAGTTGTATCTGCTCAATGATGGCAGGTTCCATTTGACATGCCATTGTACGAGACCATATAAGAGCGTATAACTTCAGGGAATCTTCGTCAAGCAACCCAAGCATTGACGGTAATCTTCGGATATCCGTGGGTCTAATAGCTTCATGGGCCTCCTGCGTGTTTTTCACCTTTTTAAAATACTTGCGTGTACTCTTTGAAGCAAAACTCCTCCCATAATTTTCGATAATCAAGGATTGGATATCCTTAGCTGCTTCATCAGACAAGTGCAGTCCATCTGTTCTCATGTAAGTTATTAGTCCTGTAGCCTTGCCATCCATTAACTGCACTCCCTCATACAGCTTCTGTGCAAGTTTCATTGTATATGAAGCTGTAAAGTTCAATTTGTTGGCAGCGTCTTGCTGAAGTGTTGATGTTATATATGGAGTGGGTGGATTTCTTCGAATCTTGCTGGATTTTGAGCCAACAACTTCAAACTGAGACAGACAAATCTTGTCTTTTATATCCTTTGCCTCTGCGTGAGAGCTAACTGACAGCAGATCCAACTTTTTGGAGTCAAAATGGGTCAGATGTGATGAGAAAGAAATATCGTTGACTGAATTTAGATCCGCCCTATTGAACTCAACTTCAAATGTCCAATACTCTTGGGCATTGAACACATCAATTTCCTTTTCCCGGTCACATATGAGAGCCAAAGCAGCAGATTGGACTCGTCCAGCAGACTGACAACCAGGTAACTTCCTCCACAACAACGGAGAAACATTGAATCCAATCAAGTAATCAAGGGCCCGCCGTGCCAGGTAAGCATTAACCAAGTTTGCATCAATCTCTCGTGGAGCCTGTAGAGCACTTTTAATGGATGATTCAGTTATCTCATTAAAGACAACTCGTGCAACAGTGATATCATCATGCAGAGCATCCTGTTGATTCAACATCTCGATAATATGCCAAGCAATGGCTTCTCCTTCACGATCAGGGTCTGAGGCAAGAATAAGAATATCTGCTCTGTAACAGCGTCATAATATATTAGACAATTGACATCAAACTAAATAAAAAATTGAATATAAAACAACTGCATGCGTACCATTTGAAGAACTAAAACTAGACCTAGGACTTCAAAAGAATAGGATTGAGTTTTATATACTGACATAAAAGTAATTATCCAGTGAAATGTGAGTTTATAGCAAGAAGAAAACAAATGATTGAACAGAAAACATCATACCCACTCAATGCAACCTTAATACTCTTAAGATGAGACCAAGCAGCAGATGGAACCTCCCAAACCATACTGAAGTCATCATCAGGTCGCACGGATCCTGATCTAGCAGCCAAATCCCTGACATGGCCATAACTGGGTACAACCTCAAACATTTCACCAAGGTATCCTTGAATGACTCTCGCTTTTGTGGCAGACTCAACCACAAGGACAGATTTTGCAGTGGGTGGATATAACTGACGCCATGCTTTTTGCCCTGGAGACTTGCTTTTGTTTGTTATGCACGATTTCTGTCCAATAAATACCTTTTCTTCAGATGGAGCATGAGCTTCTGTAACAGATTTATCCCTTCTATTGGAGTTCTTGGTCGCCTTAATAAGAACACTTTCCAATGAAATTTCTTTATTAACCACTTCTGTCACAGAATTTGAATTTGAGTCAGCCTGAAAATATGCTCAGATAGTCAAATCACTAACAAGAATTAGCATGAATCCAATTTGCTTAGAAGAAAATATTTGTAACCTCTACAGATTTAGGAGATGGTTTACTTTCTTTGTTTCCAGTCATCTTAGCTTTATTAACTTTCTTGGACTGCAATGGCAGGTCTGTTGTATCAGCAGTAGCAGTAGCAATGGAAGATTGATCTTGTTTACTCTCACTTCTAGACTGCCACTTTGCTTTCACTTTAGTCTTATGGGTTTGTGTACTTTTACTGATTAACGAGTTCATGTCATCCTGAACAATTGGGCCTTTTGAAGAAGCCAAATCAACATCTTCTATTTTCAGTTCCGATTCCTTGCCTATAGAAATGGCACTTGCCATTTTCTCCTTTGATGTTGCATTTCCTTTGTGACCGGCAAAAGTTTTGTGCCTTATCCGGTGCCTACTAAATATTTTAACTAATTGATTCTGCTCACTGCTTCCTTCTTCTGTACCTACGATGCGACTTCTCGTACCTGCTCTTGGGACCTGAGAAAATGGCCTTTTACTGATACAACAATAACAAGTTGGGTGCAGCCAACAAAATGATGCATTTTCCACATTCATATGCATCCCAGTGTCAGAAAGTCCATGCTTAAATTCAGGCTTGAGGTTGAAGGGAGAAAAGGAGCGAGAAATATAGTTGCCACTTGTAAACAGCTGAAGTTTGCTCTCAGGCTTGATTCTAATAACTTTTGTTTGGACACCGGTCAGTGCATGAGGCAACCGGACTATAGCAGGGCATTTTTCAAATCTCTCAGCTTTTGCAAATGAAGACCGTACCCAGATACCTGAATGATGCTGTAATGCTCGGTTCTGCAAATTAAAAAGAACCTATAACAGAAAGAAAGAAGAAACCTGCTAGAAAATTTCCTGAACTCAACCATCAACTAAATTTGATACTAAACCAATAACATCGTTTTACACAACAAATGATAATGGAATCAAATTACTAATGCCATCTCTCTTCTCCACTAGCAAGACAAAGGTAGCAAGCAACTGGAGGACTGATTCCATTTACCACAGCCATTCAAATTAAACGATGGAAAACCAAGATTGATTCTTACCATAATAAAGGGGCGGTGGAAGCTAGAAGCACAAGTGGATGAAAAAGCTGTGAGGAAATATTGATGAAATGCCATCCAAACCCAGCAACATCAGTAGCTAGTAAACTTCAACCATATCAAAGAATCGGATCGCAAATTCATACATACATACATACATACATATATACATATTAGAAATGGTGGAAAAGATTTTGGCTGATGCTAAGAAATGGAGGCGGCTTGAAGGACATCGAGTTTTGGGCCAAGCAATTGGGCTTCATAGTAACTAGACCATTAAAGCTGGCCCAACGGACCTAAATAAATGGAGGTTTGGAAAATACACAGACGATTCAGCCCATTAAGTCGTTTGGATTCCTTTTCCCGTATAACTTTTGGGTATATTGGATCTAGATTATTAATGATTTCTATAAAATTTAAAAATTTAGAAATATTCAATCTAAATTTTTATATATTTTATAAAAGTTTAGTTGATATTCGATATAAACTTTTGTAGAATTTTACAAAATCATGTGATATTCAAACTTGACTTTTAAAAATTAAGCAAAAGCCTAGAAGTATTCAAAATGTCAATTGAATTTTAATGACTATAAAGTTCTATAAAGTATAAGAACTAAAGCCTAAAACACAATTATGAAATGTTAAAAATTATCTTTGATTCAACCTAAATATTTGAATGAATATTTAATTAAGAAATATCTCAAACTCACATTCTCACTTTCATTTATATTAAAAATAATATTTATATAAACAACAGTTAATCATCTGTGCCGCCATCGAGAAATATAACTGACTAATCTTGAGTCAAAGAGTCGAGAAACTCAATGCCACTATTCTTGAATTCATTTTTTTTTCTCATCCATATGTTTTTTTCTTTGGATCTTTTAAAAACTTATTTTTTGTTACTGACAATAGCTTAAAATCAGAATTATTAACGTCCTTCATTTTATTTTTCGAGTTCTGGTCACAAAACCTCGCGAAAGTAAAATTATTTTTATTAAATTTTTCATAAAAAATTATTACTATACATACCAAAAAATTATAATAATTTTAATTGAATATAATACTATTTATTTTTATTAAGTAAAATTTATTTTTTAATTAATCATTATATAAAATTTGATGTTTAATTATTTTCTATAATTTTAGTTAATCTATCTTAATTTTGATTATAACTCAAAATTCATACATAAGATAATGAATAAAATTTTTTATTTACTTGAATATATAAAAAATGTGTGTGTGATTGATTGATAATTAATATACTTTTAAAATTTATGAACACATATAAAAGGATAATTATATAAAATTATATATTAAAATTTTATAAAGTTACACTAACTGAAAATATTTCAACATACTTATTCTTTATTTTTAGGTACAAATAACTATCTTGTTTATTTTGTTATTATTAGACATATTGTAAAAAAATTGATATATTTTTTCATACAAAAGTTTACTTAAAATGAATGAAATTATTTTACGTTCGATTATTTATTAATATTTAAAATTATTGTTACATATTTTTTAAAATAATACGTAAAATGATGAATTGACTTGAATAATTGAAGTTTAATTGTAATAAATTTATTACTGACTTATTTATTGTCTCTCGTAAATTAAATCAATAAGTAAAAAAATATTGATAAATAACTTTTTTAAATAAATAAAATATATTCACCTTCAACTGCTATTTCAAAGATTCTTTTTGAAAAAAATCACAATAATATGTTACAAAATCTAACGGGTGTTCTTTAAAAAAGTTTACAAATGTCAATAAAATTCTTGCAAAATAAATATACAATATTATGTAAAGGTCTTTAGAAATCTATGAGATTCTACAAAAGTCAGTAGAAATATATCAACTCCGCAAAATTCTGTTATTTAGAAAGTCAATAAATCTCTACAATGAATACAGTCCCTTATAATATCAAAAAGATAAGTTTCTTATAATATATTTGGAAATTCATTATATATGATATTTACCATTTGTGAGGTCCGGGGCCGAAGAGGGCGAGGGGTGATCGCTGGTGCTATGAGGTTTCACGGACAATGAGCGGCTCCTGGTAGGTTTCTAGGCGAAGGGAACTTGAATGAACCGATCACACACCGGAAGGAGAGGGATTCCAAAAATTGTTCAGATATGAGGCTGTGCAGTTGAAGATTGCTTAAAAAGATTTGATAAGTACTACTCATATCAAGAATGTGCATATTATTTTCGGTAGCTCATCACATAAGAGCTTCAAGGTTAAGCGTGCTTGATTTGGAGCAATTTTGGGATAGGTGATCTTCTGGGAAGTTTCATAGGGTGCGTGTGAGTGAGGACATAAGCACGCTGGAAAGACTCGTCTTGGTACAGTGAGGACAGTCGTCGAATCAGAGGCGTTACAGTTGATATTAGAGCCGACCTCTCCTAGTATGGTGTGGTTCGGGGACGAATCAAGCGGAAGCTGGTGGGCATATGAGGCCCGGGGCAGAAGAGGGCGGGGGGTTATCGTCGATGCCATAAGGTTGGACGTACAATGAGCGGCTTCTAGCAGGCTTCGAGACGAAGAGAACATGAATGAACTGATATTACATCGGAAGGAGAGGGATTCCAAAACTATCTAGATATGGGACTGTGCGGTTGAGAAGTGCTTAAAAATTTTGATAAGTACTACTCATATCAAGAAGGTGCATCTTCTCTTCGGTAGCTCATCACATAAGAACTCCAAGGTTAAGCGTACTTGACTTTGGGACAATTTTGGGAGGTGACCTCTCAGGAAGTTTCTTAGAGTGCGTGCTGAGTTGTATGATCTCTCCGATCTGGCATGAGCCACTTCATTCCTACTTCCACTCAAGAAAAAAGATAGGATTCCGAGCAATCAGTGGTTAAGCGCCTGGTGAGACCCACTTTATTCGTTAACAATCTGTCTTGTTTGGCTAGCCAAAAAAAAGTAGTGCTTTATTTTAGGCGTGAGTGACATAATCACGCTGAAAAGACTCGTTTTGATACAGTGGGGACATTCGTTGAATCTGAGGCGTTACACTATTCGATAAAAGTTTTCAATATATTTACACTATTTGAAAATTAATAAACTAAAAAATCTTATAAATTTTTTTGAAAATAAGATATATCAATTTGTGAACTAAAATCATACAAACTTAGTCAAGATATGCATAATATTTGTCATTTATACTACTTATGTTATACTATTATATTATGTTTGAGACCGTACAATAACTAACTCGACCCAAGTCGCCAAAAAAAAAAACCTAGTTAGAGTTATGGAGTTTTCGGATTCGAGTCAGATCCAAAATATGACTCGAAATTTTTTTGGGCTGGGTTTGGGTTGAACCGAGTTGACATGAATTAAGAATCAGGTCACCCGTCAACCCACATCTACTCGACTTGTTTAGAGAATTTTTTGTGTATTTATATTTAATTTTATTTGTAGAATGTACGGTGATTTTTTTTTCTAGCGTTTTATATATTTTTTGGACATATAGATGCTATTATCCTCATGTACAAGAATACCTTATTATCATTAGTAGCATCAGGAAAATGTTGTCTTCATAATTTATTACTTGATAATATATGTTTTAAATATCTAAAATATGTGTTATATTTCAAAATAACAGTTTTCTTAGAAGATGAAAATATTAAATAACTGTTATTACATAATTTGTATCTCAAGAATAAGACAAGGTATGCAAGATAAGCGTTAATATATTATTAAATTTCTTAAAAATGATTGCTTTTAGCAATGATGCAAAAAAAAAAAAAAAAAAAAATGCAACATCTTCTACGATCAGCTTCATTTGATATACTTCTCTTTTCTTTTGAATTGTTAATTATTGTTATTTTTATCATCCTTTTGAGCTTCTTAAGTTATAATCTGGTTATAGATTTATTGTGAGATGAAGGTAAACTTGTTTCTTTGAACTGTTTATTTGTCCTTTTGATAGGATAGATTGGGGGAGAAACATTGAGTTATAATAACTCGATTCTTGAAATATTAAACATCGAAAAATTAAATCGAGTTTGATTTACAAATAAAACGGAAGACAATCAAAATAATCCATCTGAAACTTATTAAACATTTGTGTAAAACTTTTGAAAGAATTCAAGTTGAATGTATAAAAATGTTTTAGTTGAAAGATTTTATCACACTTTATATGCAATGTAATTTGTATTTGAAATACACATAAAATATTTCAACAATACATTTAAAAATAGTAGCAATAAATAAATACAATAAGTAAATAAACACAAATTTTTTATGGATATTAAAATATTAACAACTCATACATCACCCCCTCTTCCACCTAAGAAGACATCACTAAAAGACTTCGATTTATATAATTCCTTGTACAAACTCATTTCAACTGAAAACTTATTCATTGCCTAATTAAAACTCATAGCACACTAGGCTGTAGACCACAATATTACAGTCAATATAATGTTTAATGTTTCTTATGACAATACTACAAACACAATCTCTAATTTCTTTGTGTGAAGAATTGTAAGGTCTAAGAAATTCGAACTATGTAACCTGTCTGCATGCAATTTAGCGTTTTTATTTAAAATATGTTTTTACTTATATGTATGTATTTAATGCATATTTATTGTAAGATATGTGGTTTAGTTCATGTTTTATTTAAAGTTTCATGTATTAAGGCTTTAAGTTGCATTTCGCGCTCGAACGAGTAACGGAGATCGGGGATAATTAAGAAAAATGTTTTTATTAAATAATTATTTTTAATTATTTAAAATATGGTTTAATTAAGAGTGATTTTTGAAAATGGCCCTTGGTTGGGTATTTTTACTCGCGGGTCATGTTTTTAACCGGTCCACAAATTTTAACGAGTCAGGGGACTTTTTGAGGGTCCGGGCCATTTTTCAAAAACATACATAAAAGGAATATTTTTCGGGGGTGGTTTTGGGTTTTGTGGGCCTATTTTAATTTATATTGTGGCTAAACTCCTTCAAATCTTCATTATTTTAATTAATGAGACCAATATACATCTATATTATAACTTAAAACCCTACACCTAAACCCTAAACCTAGTCCCCACATTCGGCCGCCCCTCTCCCTCGTTCAGCAGCTCTTTGAAATTCTCCAGCATCTTTTGGTCCATCTTTTGCAAGAAAACTCGATAGAAACGTTCCCCCGTCCCCCGGTGTTCGTCTCTCACTCCGTTGGTCATCGTTCGGCATACGTTTTTGCATTAAGGCACGTTCTATACCCTGTTTTTCTCATCAATCACGCTACGGTATGTATGATGAACGTTTTTGCATGATATTCCATCGAGCTATTGTTATGCATCCGATTTTCAAGGTTTTACATGAAAATTATGAATTTACTTCACTTGATTCTCATTGTTTTTGGTTGGTTTGAAGGGTTGCCAGGTTCTCGTCATTAGAGGCTTGTTTTGAAGTAAGTTGGAATGTGTTTAAGCATTTGGTCAGTACTGGGCTCGGTGTTATGGAGAGAAACCGATAGGATTGTGTATTTGAGGAGTTTGAGACTTCGGTTGGTTAAGGTGAAGGGGCGGCGATGCAATGGGTGCACTCCAGGTGTTTGTTCAGGTCCTAGGGAGTTTGAGTTGAACCCTAAGTGGCTCGGCTACTGGTCGCAAGGTTTAGGGCTGCGGTTTAGAGGCAAAGTCGAGTAGACTGAGTGTGGGATCGCGCGAGGGTATTGTTGCATTCCTGTGGGTCTGGCTCATGTCGAGTGGTATAGGCAGGTGCTCGTGGGTCTAGTCTTGGTCCGAGGTTGGGTGGTTAGGGCCTTGTCTTGGTGGCTTGGGGGCTAGGATCGAGAATTAAAGCCTAGGAGCAAGCTAGGGTTTCGGCCGCCGTGTGTGCGTGTTCCAGCAGATGTCCCATTGGTTTTGAGGGTCTTAAGTGGTCTCAATGTTGCAATTTAAGGGCTGGTCAAGTGTGTTTAAGTCATGGTTTAGGGTGGGAAAAGTTTGATTGAGTTTTGGGTTAATTCGAATTAAAACTGGGACCCCAGTCCAAGCTTTATAGCGAATTATAAAAATTAATGCATTGACTCGAGTTTGCGTCTAGGAAATGGTTATAATTAGTTTTGAGGTGTTTTAAGGAGTTTTTGGTTGGTTTCGGGTCGAAATTTTGAGGTCCGGGGGTAAATCGGTCAATTAGGGTGTCCAGGAACAAAATGGTCATTGCACCTGGGTCAAGTTAGTGGTCCTGGCAGCATCCTGAACACTTAAATTACATGTTTTAAAATGTATGTGATATTATGAACACGATTTGTTTTATGAAAATATGAAAATACGCTGCATGCTTGATTTTAAGAAAATTTACGTATATGCATGATTTTTATAAGTGATGAATATGATGACATGTTTTGAAGGAAAGAAATTGGTTGTGACTAAATACGATGACACGATAATACGATGACATGTAAGGCCAAGGCTCAGTAGATGGGTAATACTGTCGCTGATGTCCCTGTCGTCGGGTACCGCGGTTATACGTAGATGGATCCATCGACTAATACGATGATACGAAAATCACAGCTAATGAACGAAATTCAAATAAAGAAAATGAATACATACATGCTGATATGTTAACACATGTTTTGACACGTTTATGTTTATGTTACGCTTATGTTCATGCTTTTAATATCATGAAGTTTATTTTAAGTACAATACTTGTAAAGACCTGAAAATTTGAAGGTCCACGTGAACCGCATGCATGCAAGTTATCGAATTTCTCATGTATTTTACTAAATTGTTTTAATGCATTAAATGCATGTTTATTGTATGAATATGTGTTTTAATTCATGGTGTATTAAAGTTTCATGCATATGGGCTTTTAATAGTTTTCGCGCTCGAATGAGAAACGTAGACCGGGGATAATTAAGGAAAAATATTTTTATTAAATAATTAGTTTTAATTATTTAATATGAGGTGTTTTTAAGTATGATATTTGAAAATAGACTTGGTTGAGTATTTTTACCCGTCGGGTTATATTGTTAGTCGGTACGCAAATTTTATCGATTCGAAGGACTTTTTGAGGGCTCGGGAAATATTTTCAAAAACGTACCTAAACGAAATATGTTTCGGGAGTATTTTTGGGCTTGATGAGTTTATTTTAATGATTAATGGGCTCAAAACCCTTTTTATCCATTTAATTTTTAATTAGGGCCCATTAGTGCTTAATTATATTATTTAAAAACCCTTATTAGCAACCCTAAACTTATTTTAAAACCATTTGGCCGCCCACCTCATCCTCCAGCAGCCATTCTCACGTGCAAAACAACAGCTCCTAATTCCTATCCTCCTTTCAGCAGCAAGTCAAGGCCCCTCATATTTTCAAGGAAAGCTTTCTCCCCGCCTCTCCGGTTCACGTCCCGCGCGTAGTTTTTCGAGCTTTTGATCATATAAATGCTAAGGCACGCATATATCTCTTATTTCTCTCCATTCACGCTAATATTATGCTGAACTATATGTAAATGCATGAGAAATTATTTATATAACTTGAGGTTTTGTTTTATGAAAGGATTTGACATGAAAATGCATCTTTTTTGCTTCATTCTCAGGTTTTCTAGCATTCGTGAAAGGGGCTGCCGATTTTTATCTAGCTAAGGGTTGTACACGTCGAGTAAGGGGAGAACTTAAGGCTGGAGTCGAAGATTTGTTGGTTTTAGGAGAGGGCCGATCGAGTTCTTTGGGTTATGGCTTGGTGGTGTGTGTGGATCGGGCGATGGGGCTAATCCGACGGTGCAAGGGCCGAGCTAAGCTCTGGACTAGGAGGGCTCGAACACTGCTGGATTTAGCCAAGTAGCCGATGGAACAAGATGAGAGAAGGTTGGCTCGGTTGGTGCGATCTTGGTGGCGAACGAGCGTGTGAGTCGTGGCATGTGGCAGGGAGCTTGGGTTAATTCGGTCCAAGAGAGTCCTAAGGTGGGCTAGGAAGGGTTGGTCCAAGGCTGGTTCGAGCCGATAGGGAATAGGGTCGAGAATTTGTAAGTTTAGGGTACTAGGGTTTGGAGATGTTATGTGTAGAAAATTCCAGCAAACTATGGGGCTTGTTTCGTGGGTTATAAATGGTCTGGAAAGGGTGGTTTAGAGGCTGGGTGTGTTGGTTTAAGTCATGCTTTAAGTTGAGAAAAATTTGGTCAAGTTTCGGGTTGGGTCGGGTTACAACCGGGATCCCGGTCCAAGTTTTGAAACGAATCGTTTAAGTTTTGAAACAGACTCGAGTTTACGTCTAAGAAATGCTTATAAATATGTTTTGGGGTGTTTTAAGGAGTTTGGTAAGCTTCGGGTCGAAATTTAGAGGTCCAGGGATAAAATGGTCATTTTGGGTTTCTAGAGGCAAAATGACCTCATTTTGGGTTTCTAGAGGCAAAATGGTCATTTTGCCCCCGAGTCGAGTTTTTAGTCCTGGCAGCACCCTGATCACAATTTAGCATGTTTTTAAATGTTTATGTATCACGTATATGACCTTTTTCGTAAATATGAAAAATACGTTGCATGCTTGAGTTTAAGAAAAAAATTATGTATATATATGATTTTGATAAGGGATGAAAATGATGATGTTTTTGAAGGATGGTAATTGGTTGTGACTGACGATATATGTATACGATGAGCTGTATGGCCAGGGCTCAGTGGATAGGTAATATTTTCGCTGATGCCCCCGTCGTCCGGGTACCACAGTTATATGTAGATGATCTATCGAATAGAGTTGATACGATAGAGCTGAAACGATTAGAGCTGATACGAAAGTCACAACTAACGAATTGAATTCAATCAAGAAAATGTATACGTATATGATGATTATGATGAGACTTGTTTTGACACGTTATGCTTTTATACGATATGTTTATGTTTACGCTTTTAAGATCATGAAATGTATGTTGAGTATAGTACTTTTCACTGTTTCATGTTATGTATATGTACTCATTATAACGTTACAGGTGTATTGAGTCTTTAGACTCACTAGGTATGAATGATGCAGGTGAGCATATTGATCAGGAGATTGGAGGTACCGAAGACTGAGTAGGCAGGACTGGATGTGCGCACGCTAACCCCAGGACCTTATTTCTTCTGCGCATCATGTTTATGAGATATGAGTGTTTATTAGATATTTTCAAACTATGTATTTTTTATGTTGATGATTCGACAGGAGTTTTGAGAATATTTTAACTGCAGTGATTTTCAGTATCAGATTTTTCTTATTTTAAAAATGTGTGATTTACAGTAGTATTGAAAAAAAAAATTGGGCTTATTGGGTCCAATACCCATGATGAGCCTAAGGGGAAAGAAATACACACCAGTTATTATTAATGATTTTTCACGATTTACACGGGTGATCTTTTTGCGTTCTAAATATCATACTGCTACCCAGCTTATAAAGCTCTTAAAAAGATTAAAAATTGAGAGAACCACAGTGGTGGATATGATAAGGAGTAAAAGAAGCATTGAGTTTACTAACAGACTCCTTTAAACCTATCTAGAAGAAAATGACATTAAGCATGAGCTTTCAGCTGCAAGATCACCTCAACAAAATGATGGTATTGAGAGACAAAATTGGATACTCAAAGAAGCACTGGAATCTCTCAAAGATTTTGGGCAAAAAATGTCGCAACACATATTATACACAGAACAAATTAATGATTAACAAGAATTTTGGAAATACTCTCTATGAGATTTGGGAAGGCAAACAACCAAAAATATCATATTTTCGCATATTTGGTTCTAAATGTTATAATCACAATGATGGTAAAACAGATTTAACTGCCTTTGATGCTAAATATGATGTCGATGTGTTCTTTTGTTTATTCTTCAAATAGTACATATTTTAGTTTATAATTATAGAACTACAACCGTTGAAGAATCTGCGCATGTGGTATTTGATAGCAACGCATTGGATGCTACTAACCTTAATTCTAGCAGTGATAATGAGATAGATTTAAGAAAAAAAGGTTGGAATCATCTTTGAGGCAAGTCAAGCCATCAATGAAGAAAATGCTCAAAATCAAGCCGCTGAAGAAATTGAACTAGTGAACAACCATCAGTCAAAAATACATCAAGAAGAGGATGATGTTGAAATTAATGAAGATCCAACAGTTCAACAGCCATATCCAAATCCATTTGGACCATGCCTTTGATGGAATAAGAATCATACACTCTAGCTGGTCATCGGTAACCCTACCGCTACTCTTATAACTAGAAAACAAATGATATATTAGTTTCTTTATGCTCCATTTGTTTCTCAACTTGAACCTAAGAAGATTGATGAGCCCTCAGGAGATTCAAAGTGGATAGATGATATGCATGAATAACTTAACCAGTTTTAGAGAAGCAAGGTTGATATCTAGTTCTCAGAATGGATAATATACATGTTATTAGAACTAGATAGGTTTTTAAAAATAAAAATGGATGAAAGTGGTTCAGTAAGAAATAAAGTTAGACTTATAGCTCAAGGTTATAGACATGAAGAATGCATAGATTTTGATGAATCATTTGCTCCTGTAGCTAGACTCGAGGCTATTAGAATATTTCTTGAATTTGTTGCCTTTAAATTATGTCAAATGAATTTTAAGTCAATATTTCTCAACAGTTTACTTAATGAATAAGTTTATGTTGAACAACATAATGGGTTTGTCAGTCGCATTCATCCTAGTAAGCCTATAAACTTGACAAAGCATTGTATTGTCTAAAGCAAGTTCCTGGTGCATGGTATGATATATTGACTAAATTCCTGATTGAACATGATTTTATAATTGGAACCGTAGATAAAACATTGTTTAAATTTACTAAGGATGATCATTCATTATTTGTGCAAATTTATGTCGTTGGCATAATATTTGATTCTACTAACCCTAAACTATATGAGAGATTTCTAAGATAATATAAAAACAGTTTCAGATGAACATGATGAGAGAATTAACATTATTCCTTGGATTGCAAGTAAAACATTTAGAAATAGACATTTTCATCGACTAGGACAAATATACTAAGGACTTATTAAAGAAGTTTGGCATTGAAAATTGTGTTGTATCTACCACTCTAATGAGTTCATCAATCAAACTAGATAAATATAAAGGGAGAATCTCAATAGACATATCAATGTATAAAGGGTTAGTTAGATCACTTCTATATCTGACCGTTAGCCAGCCTTACATAATGTTGTGGTTTTTTTATGTGCCCACTTCCAAGCTAATCTTAAGCAATCTCACTATATTGCAGCTAAACACATGCATAAATATCTTAAAAGAACTCTATGTGTGGGTCTTTGGTATCCCAAATACTCAAGTTTTGTCCTTATTGGATATTAAGATGCAGATTATGCATGTTACAAGATTAATCCGAAAAGCACCAGTAGATCTTGTCATTCTTTGGAGACAGACTGAAGCCGATTATATAGCCTTTTGGAGTTGTTGTGCACAACTACTTTGGATTCAGTGGCAATTAAGAGACAATGAAATTCAAGCCGCTGAATCCCCAATCTTCTGTGAAAATACAAATTTCATAGCAATCACACACAATCATTTCTTGCATTCTCTAACCAAACACATTGACATCAGACATCATTTAATCTGAGATCAGGTAATGAAGAAGGATATTAGGCTAGATTACATTTCAACAGATGATCAATCCACTAACATATTCATTAAACCACTTCCAAACGCTAAGTTTTCTTAATATACTTGCATAAATTAAGGGAGAAAAAAATTCGAGCAGATAAAACAATGTATTTAGTCAATTCAAAACTTTGTTAGCTCTGGCTAGAGTTTGTGAAAACTTAGCAGTATCAAATGCTCTGACTATCTCTCTCTGACACAAATTAATCTTTTTGAATGATCCGATTTTAAATATTTCAAATATTTGAATTATTTACTGATTTTACTGTTATTATCCTTATTTAAATATCTTATTTTTTAATCGATTATACGAACCGCCAAAATTCACTTTTTGAATTTTCAAAATTTAAAAATAACACGAGTGACATACAGACATGTGGACTGTCGTGTCTATCGAATAGGACTGTATATGTACTCAGTGTTAACTTCTTTACTTTCTTTCCAATCACTTTGCAACTTTTCGCATTCTATAATCTCTCCTATTTTTCTTCGCACTCAAAACCATTCTTGCAGAAACACTGTTTCTTCAAACAATTTCGAGATGACTAGCTATTCCCACAATGTACTTGTTATCAACTTCATCTGAGTTCTCAAAATTAAAAACAAACCATCGAAATGTTCAGAATGCTGGAGGCTTTGAGCCTTGGCAAAAACTTGTGTGAGACGGTCTCACAGGTCGTATTTGTGAGACGGATCTCTTATTTGGGTCATCCATGAAAGAATATTATTTTTTATGGTGAGAGTATTACTTTTTATATTGAATATGGGTAGGGTTGACCCGTCTCACAGATTAAGATCCGTGAGACGGTCTCACATGAGACCCACTCTTGGGCCTTATGCAGTTTCTGGTGTGCAGCTTCCAATATTCAGAAACCACCTTGAATGAGCTGTTCGAAACTACAAGGATGGAACATGGATCCATCTCGTGCACTGTTCAAGGAACCAATCTCTGCATCACCCAGAAGTTGTTTGAAGAAAATTTCAATTTCCCAACCTTCGACTTGAGTTATTTTTCCTCACTGCCAGAAGTTAACTCTACCCACTAGAGGCTAGAGTTCTCACTATAAGGTTTTTTGCGTGTTTTTCACTCTCAAACGCACGATTGTCAAGTTTTAAAATATGATGATTAAAGTATCGTTTCCACGATGATTGAAAAATTATATTCACACCAAATACTATAATTAAATAATCTCAACTTTATTTAAAAAATCAAAACGAATAATGCAATAAACTAATATAAATTAAATAATATGAAATTTTGATGATGGCTTTGGGTACACTATCTGAGAATGGTTCTAGATACAATATTTCACTTAATTTTCATTCATATAAATCATATTAGTCGATAATATTAACCATTCTAATTTCTAAGCCAATAACCCTTAAGCGGTATTTAAAGCCTCTCCCGAGTGTCCGACTAAATTTTATTATTCTAATACCAATATCGATATCCATATCAGACATCAAACATCAAAATTATTTAATCAAGTTCTATGATTTTCTTTTAACGACCTCAAAGGAACTTGTTGGACTCCCGAACTCTACAAATGTCCTAGGTTGTGTCTTCTTATAAACCTATTCAAAATCACCTCTCTCGAGTGTCAGATTTCAAATAAATATAACGATTCAATTAGTGATCATTTATTTGAATGCAAATAATTCAAGAAACCACAAATAAATTGTAATAATAATAGGCAAAATAATATTCAAAATAAAGAATTCAAATCAAGTTAAGTAAAATAATTAAACATATAGATAAATTAAAAAATATCATAATAAATCAAGCCAAATAAATAAAATCACAGAGTAAAGTTGATTCTCTGTCCC
This sequence comes from Primulina huaijiensis, assembly GCF_012295235.1. Taxonomy (NCBI): domain Eukaryota; kingdom Viridiplantae; phylum Streptophyta; class Magnoliopsida; order Lamiales; family Gesneriaceae; genus Primulina; species Primulina huaijiensis. The sequence goes on along the minus strand of NC_133318.1, from coordinate 4,294,042 downwards.
CAAATGAATTTATTTCGTCTTGTGATTCAACTATCCGTTGTCGTTCGCTCCCATGTCTCAGATTTGGTTTCCAAGCCTCCTTGAATGCGTTAAGTTGATTCTCTGTCCCCCAAATGAATTTCCTTCCTCTTGTGATTCAACTATTCCTTGTCGTTCGATCCCATGTCTCAGATTTGTGTCCCAAGCCTCCTTGATCGTCGCCTGTTTCTCGATCACACCAACCTTTTAGCTTGTTAAAACTCTGCCAATCTTATCTTCCAATCTTTCTTATCTCCCAGAAAATGACTTATCAAATCGTAATAAATTGGATTCTTATCATAATTTAAGTGCAAATCTTTCACTAATCAAGGTTCTCCCCTTTCTTCTCCCAACATCCAGAAGAATGATTTGAAGATGGAGTACAAACTCCTTGCAGACATAGTAGCCAAGCCGTTTCTAGCCAAGGCAAGGGCTTTTAACAAGATCGCCACTGAGAAGTTTTTTGCTTTGGAGACCATCGCCTCAAGAGTGAATGTCACGTTGTCTGACATTCTTTCAAGATTCTCACCTGTATGGCAAAAAAAAGGAACAATCTCTTGGTTTTGCCATCACGCTCTGCTATCTCTTGGAGTAGATGAGAGTGAAGTTGTTGGATATTGTTCAGCTCCACAAAATTAAGCTAATCAACTGGTAAAATGTGGAAAACTAATGCAAGAATCAGATGTCAACCGGTGGTGAGCTGTGGCGATCAAGATCGAGACAGGAGTAGAAATAGAAAAGAATAAGTCAATCGCTAAGGTTGTTAAAGACAAAACATTGGCTTAAGGGACCAAGAGGAAATTGGTCATCTCTTTTGATTCTGAGGAAGCTAGAGAGAATGTTCCTCTCACCCAAGTCTTCTTTGAGAAGAAGAAGCAGATAGATAAGCCCAGAATGAAGAAGAAGAAAGTGAAAAAGTAGCAGCTCTTGAACCGAGGATGCTGCGGTGGGCTGAGATACATGTTATCTTTGAATCTCTTCAATGGCAAAACTTCATAGAGCTTGAACTGAAGGAAAGTGCCTCACGATACTTAGTTGATGCCCACGGTCCAACCACTCCAAACGGTACAAAATCACAAGCCGAACTGATTATTTCTGCAGAGAAGCAGTCCGGTTCGAATATGTTCATTTACAGTGCAGTCAGATAGACTGATGCAAAAATTGAAGAAATGGTTGAACTTTAGAAAAAATAAAACCCAGAGACTGAATAGTCAGTCTCCACCGCAAATCAAACCGGTGATTTTGCCCTTGAAATTGATGAGAACATTCCCTCAAATCAAGCTGGTGGAGAGATGATGGTTCATTCATCCACTATTCCAAATCATTTAAACATGTACAAGACAGTTCCCTCCTTTTCTTGTATTCAATAGTCAGTTTTAGAAGAATCTCATCCAAGTCAAGTTTTGGACCTGTTGAATAATGTTGCTTGATCATTTAAATCACTGAAATCCAAACACTTTGATCTCAATATTAATGTTGACTCCTCCAGAACAAAGATTCTTCAGAACATTCAAGCAATTTGCAGGAAGCTACTACAAGAAAATAGACTTTTAGTGACGGGAAATATCATCATTAAATATTCAAAATCCGTAGTTAAATACTTTTAATGACGGGACATTTCCCGTCATGGCCCGTCGTTATTGCCCTCCTAGGTGAAGGTAATTAATGATGGGAATGACGTCCCGTCATTATTGTTTTAGCATATTTAGTGACGGGATTTTACCGTCATTAAAACTAATTTAAATGACGAAAAATTTCGTCATTATAATACCATTTCCCTCTCATTAAATAATTTTTTAATACAATATATCTCTTCATTATATCATCATTTACCCCTCACTAAAAATCGATTTAACAATAAAATTATCCCTCATTAAATTATTAATTACCCTCATTAAAAATATTTTTAATTATGATGAAATTTATAAAAAAAAATTATATTAATTTTTCATTATATTAAAAGATGACATTACTAATAAAATATGAATTCTAGAACAAATAATTTTGTTGAACAAAATATTTTATAAAAACAACTGCATCAGCATATATTCATATATTCAAAATATACAAACTATCAAGTAATAATTTTCTAATCTATCAATGCTTGAATTCTTCTTTGAAACACCATCCGATTAAGGTAACCTATTAAGTCCCGTCAGTGTGACATCTGAAAAATATAAATAGGAAAAGTCAATTAAAATAAAAATGTACTCAAATGATCAAATACCCAAATCCACTTCATGCAACAGTTTATATCAAAATATATTGAAAATAAAGTTAAATATTTTAAAGAAACAATAAGAAATATTCCTTCCTGGACTATCCTATGCTTCCAACAATTTCAACTTTCATCAGACTCAAATGGCTACATAACATCAGCATCATGGTCTTGACAACAGAAATTGAATGGATATAAAACATTGAAACAATTTACTTGCCAAGCAAAGATGGGCCAAAACTAACTGCCATAAAAACAAGCTTAACCCATTTATTCATTGCTCAACAGCACTGAATGAATAAATTTTTGTGAGTCACAAGTTAATTACGTACGACAATTAATCTAAAAGATGCATAATATAACAAAGGTCTGTACTTTGTTCATTACCTACGACAATGTTTCTCCAAAAACTTTGTTTCTAATTTCGGTTACTAATTCATGTCGATTTTACCTGCACCAATCACCTAATACAGGTCCTCACCAGCAGCACGAGCTTCTCTTCCATCCTTAGTGTTCAAGCTACCTTTGATCATAAAAAATCTCACAAAGACAAGAGGTCGCAAAATCACCAACAATACAAGGAAAACTTAAGGCTTCAAATCCTTACTCAATACACTCCAAAAAACCAAGAAAAACGAAGCCCAAAAGCTCACCTAAAATGAAGAAGAAGTAGCGCGTAGGGTCGCAAATTGCACAATAAATACAACAATTATCTATTTCACAAACTAAACTCAATATTCGACTATAACATTCAAAAATATCCAACAAGTCATTTAAAGTTCCAACTTTTCTAATCAACCAATTTATCGGCTAATCCCGCTCCAAATAAATTCCAACAGCTTTAATAAACAACATATTATCATAATTCCCCAATACGCATAATAGTTCCAATAATTATTGATTACACAATTTAAATCCCAACTTCGATTAAAATATCGAATTAATCAATAATTTCAATTTAAATTTCCAACTTTTCAACAATACGATTTTATTTACTAAATATTTCCCAAATCAAATCCGAAAATTCCAAACATCAACCAAATAATCACAATTCTCAAAATAATCGCACAATTAATTCGATACTGATTTATAAACTAGACAAATTATACCTCAACGCTTTCCAACAATCGAACCTACAATATAAACCCAATATATACGTCAATATAACGCATTACAATCGACGAACACGAATTAAATCGAAGCGGGTAAAAATCCAAAATTTAGCAGCCTACTAAAGCGAACAAAAGCTGGAATTTTGGACCCGGAAATCGTAAGATTAAAGCTTACTCTAGTCACTAGCCGTCTTGAGGCGGCAACCCACCGGGAACACGTCGGAATTACTGTTCACGAGCTAAAAAATGGGCTGGAAAAGTCTGGAATTGCTGGAAAAGGCTAGAATTACAGGGGAAAAGCCAACCAACATACTAAGCTTCAAATCCTTACCAAAAGACAACAAATGAACCAAGAAATCGAACCAAAAGTTCACCAAACATTGGAGGAAGAACACGCACCGAGAAGCTCGCTACATGACTCGTTGTAGCTCAACTTTCCCTCGATTCAAGCCCTAATCGAGTTCCTGGGGTCAAGGCTTACCTGCTGCGGTGGCCGGAGCTCTGGTTTAGGCGACGTGGTGATGGTTGGATGAGGAAGAAGGTGGCCGACGGGATGCAGGGGAAAGGGTTTGGGTTTTTTTTTTGGCCTTTTCTCTTTTCTTCTTTTCCTACACAAAAATATATACCCAACTATATTATGAGAGGAATTATTAATTTTAATTCAAATAATAACGGGATTAGTTATCTATCGTTACGAAATTAAGAATTCGTCACTAATAATTCAACTATTTAATCATATTTTTTTTACCCTCATAAAAACATCAAAAAAATACTCTTTTAGTGACCACTTTTGTATACCCTCATTAAGTTTTTGTCATTATTGATCAAATTTCTTGTAGTTTAAGTGTGATTCTCTCACGACTAGCTCAAGTTCAAAAATCAAAGTTCCACCTCAGAAGCCAGTTGCGAGAAACTCTATTACATATGCAACAGAATGATGCCAAAAAGAGGAAGTGATTGACTACAAAAATATGGAAGAGCAAAAACAACGTGCCCATAGGGTTAATGAAAGTCATGCCGCAGTATATCTGAACTATAGATGCAAGAAATCATTTGTAACTGATCGGATCAAAGTTCTTTTTGAAGTATGTGTGTTCAAGCTGTTGAAACTCCAACTTCATTTCAATCGTCGGACTTGAGTAATTTCAAAAAAGATGCTGAAAGTCAAGCTGTGAAAACTACCATATTTAGAATTATTATACGGTATCCTACCAACTCACAAATGACAAAAAGCTACCTATTTCATCCATGGTCTGTCATCTTTTTGAAATGGCAGCTTTTTGAAAAGAAAAGAGATTAAAGTCGCAAAAAGCACAAAGAACATTAAATGAGTATTTAATTATAAGTACATCGATTGAAAACGACGTGTCCATTATGTAGGGTAACAATGAAGATGATCGTTGAAAAGAAAATCCGACTGTTGGATTTTTCAACTATATATATGAAGATTTCAAAGAGGAGAAGATCACGAAAAATCATTAAACTATTTGATTACTTTCTTATAGCCGGCATATTTCCAAGAGCTTCAAGCACACTCAAGCTTTCAATTTCAAACTGCTCACTTACCACTTGTCTATCATAATATATCAGATCTTCAAAGATAATTATGTGCTACATTACCAACTCAAACCGTCAAGCTGACCATTGGGTTATTTTCCTGGTGAACCAAGGGTTTTTAAACATCTCGATCTTGTAAAGTGATTACTAAGAGTTTCAGTTTAGGCAGTGATAAGTCCTGGCTGGATCGGTTGTTATAAGACGTTGTAAAGCAAAAGCATTTTAGTGAAAATCTTCTTAAGTAGAAGAAAGAGTGACATATAGGAGTTATCTCTGAACATCCATAGAAATATATGTCTTATTTCATTACGAACTTTACAATCTTGAATATCATTTTCAAGCAGTTCTCGATATACCAAAATTATAGATATGCATAATAAGCATATCAATTATGCAAAATGTTGCGATATACAAAGATTTCGATACGGTATCGGTATATACCGTTTTATACCGAAAAAATTACATTATAATTTTTTAAAAAAATTAAACTTTTTATTTAAAAATATTATATATTTTATAATTTATATGCATTATTCCGCTATTTTGGTATATATATCGAAAATTTTCAAATTTCATACCATTACTATACCGAAAGTTTAGATAAATTCGATATTTTTTAATACGATAACTTCAATATAAAAAAATTCGATATTTTTAATCCGTCTTACCCAATTATATTATATATATACAAATAATAGAGGTACTTAATTACATAGGAACTCTACAAACCGATAGATATAGTGCTGCGAAGAATGTAAACTCTACGAACCGATAGATATAAATATACTGCATAGAATTATAGCCGTATATGAAATTAATTTAATAAAATTAAAATTGAAATTGGTATTGCATCACATCAAAATCTACACAGTCGATTTTCAAATGATACATTTGCACGTGTAAAATATATTACAGCTCTGAAGGCCACCAAGAATATGTGGTAATGATGTTGTTTGTCCACAATGAAATCCATGACCAAAGATATGCACACCCAATTCGGCTTGTCTTTTTCCTATACATATATTTTTTCTTTTTAAATATAGGGATTTTGTTTGGATTGTTGGATACTAATCCAAATAAATAAATAAAAAAAGATGAAATCCTAGTCAGAAGAGGATCAACTACTTGATCGATCTCCAAACTAGTATTTGCTCAAATATAGATACTATATATAAAGCAAAACCCACCCTTAGTGATAATGTTTTTGGTTTTTCTTTAATTAATTCTAGTTTTTTATGTTATTTTTTTTAAAAAAAGATCATCCATTCATTTGGAATTCTTTCTAATATAAATTTTTTTGCAATAAAATATCATAAAATTATGATTTATAGTATATTATTTAACGTACTGTACAATATGTACATGAATTGTGTAGCTTAAGACCTTTTTTCAGATGATGAAACGGACTAAAATGCTTCATTACTTAGAATATTGGTATCACGTCAGTAATGTGACTAAAATATCCAAAAATTAAAAATTTGTATATGAAAACCAAACTGTAAAAACTTAACAAAACTAAACCCAAAATTGAACAAATTATTAGATCAAAAGTTTTTTTTTCTGCTGTATATATACTCATAAGAAGTACTTTTTATTCACGGGTAATTAGAATTTGAACCTTAGGCCCCTATATATCTAGGAAAGAATATAGCATGTAGGAGACTGAGTGATATCAAGTCATGGTGGTATTTTAGGAACATATTTCCAATACCACTCGTGTAGTGTTTTGTAGGAACACTAAAGGGCTCTCCACTAAGCATGAAAATTGTCAAAAAAATGTGATTAATTAATACCAAAACAGTAGCAAAAGCTTATAAATTTCGTCTATAAAAAGTAGATACACGAGAAGCATATATTGTCGAAATATATATGGCAAGTGCTTGGAGACAAAAATAAACAAAATGGAGAATTCCCAATACGAATCATGTCCTAATATGGTTAAAGATGTCTCTCTAAAAGAACTAAGAGATAGGCTTGAAGAGTTTGCCAGAGTTAGAGACTGGGAACAGTATCACAGCCCTAGAAACTTGCTTCTTGCTCTGGTAAGTCATGATTTCATTTCCAAAATTAGAGAGACGCTGAATTTTGCAAAGATGTTATATGTTGGATTCTCATTTGATTTTGTTTTATCAATATTGTTATGAACTTTTGAGCACAACTACTCTACCCGAAATTAACATGAGAGTTGATGGAAAAAGCTTGATTTCTCTCTAGATTTTAGGGTTTGAATTGGATCAATCAACATTATTTAATTTCATCCCATGTAAAGTTTTTGTAAGATCCCATAAAACTACGAGAAATTATATGTGTTTTAGCTATATATTTTTTTATGCAAGAAAGTGTACTGATTTCCTTCTCTTGTTCATCACGTGAAAGCTAAATTCCTGTCTTGTCTTGTCACCCTAAATTTAAGCCAAAACTAGAGTAGTTCCGCAAACCAAAAACTTTGAACCATTAGATATCACAAGATTCAACTAAATCCAAAAGGGTTTTCAAATATATATCCCACAACTATTAAAACAAGGCCTAGCCTACTAATCTTATCTTGTCTGCTTCATTAACTCTCACATGTTTGGCACAGGTTGGAGAAGTGGGAGAGTTATCTGAGATATTCCAATGGAAAGGGGAAGTCGAAAAGGGGCTCCCAAACTGGTCTTTGGAGGACAAGAGACATCTTGAGGATGAGTTGTCCGATGTTTTGCTGTACCTGGTACAGCTTGCTAATGCCTGTGGGCTTGATCTTGGCCAGGCTGCTCTTACGAAAATGATGAAAAATGCGCAGAAATATCCCATCAATAACCAATCTCCATTCTCCCATGATTATTAGTCCATGTCTTGTTAGTTTGGTGTCTGAATTCTGAGGTGTTTTGTGTTTCAAGTTTGCTTGAATTAGCTCTGATGTGTCATTGTGTGATATTGAGGGACAAATCTTGTAGCCTATTTATTGTATTGAAGGTTTTAGCATTTTACTTTGCAAGTCATATGATGTTATGCGCTTTCGTAAATGCGATAATTGTACTCCGGAATGTAATATTAAAAGATGGGCAAATTGCTTTTTACCATCCCTGTGAAATATATATATATTGTGTAAGGATCGATGGAGTGGTTAGAAAAGAGATTGAATAAACAATCTCAACTCTTTCTTTTCTACTAATGAAAAAGTGCTTCAGACCTTTTGAAAGATTAGAAGCTAATATCGTTTAAATGATAAAGTCCAATAGAATACTATAAATGCGCGCGGAAATGGTCATCAGCACTTGGGTGAAACACTAAATCAGCTGATAATACAATAAGATAAAGACTAGTTTCTGGAAGTTAGAAGGACAAGCTTTTCTACGTCTCCCCTTATTTTCTTTCCAGAATGTATCACTAAAATATTTTGATTAGTCACTCTTGTACAAATCTACAAACCCACTTCAGTAGGACTTATTTTTGCCTACTGAAACTCTTAGTATGACAACTCAACACTTAATAAAATCTGGTTCTAAGAAAAGCTCTTTCCACATATTATAAATATTTCACACATTACAGTAGATATACAAGAATGAGTGTGAACAATAATAACACAAGCGATTTTTTTAATAAGATAGAAACTTTAGTCGTGTGCTGGATTTTCAGATATTGTATATATGAAAGGTTTGAGTGTGAGAGTTATTGAACAATATCTTTTTGATAGAGAGATAGCTAGATCACTTGCCGTTCATGAATCACTAGAAATCCTTATATAGCCCTTTTTCAACGTTCGGAGAGTACCTGAATCAATTTTAGACTTGTTATTTGTTTCGTACCCAAATATGATAGCATTAATAAATGATCAATAGGGTTCAAAAATGACATTTAATGAAGTGTTATTGATTTAAAGCGGTCAAAACAAATAGAAACAATCTATGAATAAATCGATTATAAGATTTGTTATAATCTTACGTTGTCATCATAAACGAAAACGTTATGGCTATTGCTTCTTGTTTTTAATCATAAAAGCTATTGTTTCTTTTGGTTAAGTACTACTAAAAAGTAAGCATCCAAAAGTCTTTTATTATTTTATTCTTAAGACATGTTTTGTTTTTCTTAAGTTATGAAAGAGTTCTGATTTTTCTTAAGTCATTCGAATCACCACAAGTAAGAAATTCCTAGCACTTTATCCCTTTATGATGATGCCAAAATTCAGAAGACTAATATACCAGACAGATCAGAGATCATAAAAGAAGATAACAATACGACTGAAATAAGATTAATTGTTAGTCAAAATCAGTTCATAAAATAAGGAATAAAAACAAGTTCTGATTTTGCTATGTACTCATCCTCATCAAAATTGATTTCTCAGATCTCATCACTTTTACTCCAAGTTATTACTATTGATCTGTTGCTTGGTTCTGCTCTTTCCCTAACATCTAGTTCTGCTGTTTTACTAGCATCTTCTTATCCCTTTCGACAACATAGGATTTAACCCAATGAATGAAATCAGATAACTTTTCATTGATGCTACCAATGTTTCTGTCTAAAGCTTGAAGAGACTGAGATTGATTAGTCATTTTACCATTTAGAGCGTCAACCTTGGAATTAAGGGAGCAAATGGGGAGTCAACTGAAGGGAAATATATTCTGCTTATTTAGATAATATAATCTCTTAACTTAAATAATTTCTTAACTTAAATAATTTTCCTATCACTATCTTTTCCTTATTGATTTGATTGTGTACAATATTTAATAAGATTTTACCTTTCTATATAATGAGATAATTTAGCAAATAATATCATAATATGATATCAATAGTTTTGTTACTAACTAAAGTCCTAATTTCATTATCAAATATGTTATCTTGTGGGAGATGAATTCGAAGAAGGAAAAAGGCCTATAAATAAGAGAAACAAGGACAAATGTTATTCGGCTTTTCTCAAACAATCATACACGCTCATATGCTCATCGTCGAACTTCAGAGAAATAATTCTCCAAAGACGTTGCTGAATTGAAGAGTGCTGTTGTTCGTGCTGTCGTAATTGTTGGAGACATTTCAGACAACACGCGTGCAAGTATTGGCTGAAGATTGTTTTGTTGCTCCAAACTTTTGGCATCATGTTTAATCGTGTTCTTTTAGTTATTTAAATTAAATTTGTGTCACAAACTTTAATATTCCGCTGCATGTTGTCCTAAATGTTGTAACATTTAGCACAATACTTAATTCTGATAAAACACAAATTTATAATCTTACACTACTGATATATTTATTCACATCTGTCAAGTAATATTATTTACAAATGGTATCAAAGCCTACTCTTGATATACTAAGTGTTGATTCTGGTTTTTGTTTGGATTGACAGAAATATTCAATGGACACATCACTCCAAACGCGGCACTTCGACCACCAGTCCTAGATGGAACCAACTACAGTCTATGGAAGGTCAAAATCAGATACTACATAAAATCCATAGATGAATGGGCATGGTAGCGTGTTACCAATGGATGGACTTCACCAATATTGATAGATCAAGATAGTGACAGCTTGCCAAAGCCAGAAACTGATTGGACTGCTGATGAAGTGCAGAATTCGAATTGCAACTCAAAGGCCCTAAATGCAATATTTACTTCAGTCGATATGAACTTGTTCAGTTTGATCACCAACTGTGCTTCTGCAAAGAATGCATGGGATACTCTCCAAAGACATTGTGAAGGTTCTGAAAGTGTGCGACAAACTAGATCAAGGAAGCTTACTTCCAAGTTCAAGATGATGAGAATGGAAGAATCTGAGAGTATACTAGACTATTATTGTCGCCTACGGGAAATTGCTAATGAGGCTTTCAGCCTTGGAGATCCCATCTCTAATGAACGATTAGTTAGCAAAGTTCTCTGTTCTTTGCCCGAAAGATTCAAAGTAAAAATCTGTGCAATCTATGAGGCCAAGGACACATCTCAGATGGCGTTGGAAGATCTTATCAGTTCACTTCGTACCTTCGAAATGAACATGGACATGCAGAAGAAGGATAAGGGGAAGACGATTGCATTCCAAGTCTCGAATGATTCTTATAATGATCTTCTTCAAATATCCCAAGAGGTTAATGATTCGGATCTTTGTGAGGATTCCATCGCTTATATTACAAAGAAATTTGGGGATTACTTGAAGTGAATCAGAGATAAGAAGAAGGTTGGACAACCATCGAAGTTTCCAAGATTACCAGCCCCTAAACCCCCTGTCCAACTTTGGTCACTATGCCAACGAATGTGCTAACATATTACAAAAGAATAAAGGCTATAATGCTTCTCTAAGCGATGAAGAATCTGATGAGGAGAATAAATCCAATGATGTAGATAATCACACCTCCTTGACTGCACTGTTGACAGAAAAACACTGGCTACAAGTGAATCCTTTAGGTGTTGCCCTAGGTATTGCCACTCTTTGACGCAACATGTGTTCAAAATCAATCTGTCTAAAATCTGCAACTTCTGAAAATTCAAATGCAGATGATGATTTGGACGCTGAAGATGAAGATATCACCATTGAAAATGTACAAAAGCTTTATGAGGACTTGTATGCCGATTGGATAAAAAAAAACAAGCTCAACTCAACTCTCATAAAGGAAAACACCGAACTAAAAGCTGTGGTTGCCAAACTTGAAGTAATCCTGAGCAAAAAGGACTTGGAACTAGGCAATACCAATGATGAACTTCGAAATGCAACTGAGACTTTGTCCAAGTTCAATTCGAGCACATCCAAGCTTGAATCCATACTTTTGATGGGAAGATATGACAAGAAGGGGTTAGGTTTCGAAGACAGTGTGTTTGAAATCGATGAATCTTCAACAGTCTCTGTGAAAGAAAAAGCTAATTCGTCCACACAGTCACAACCCAAGCTCTCAATCAAAAGCTCTCCACCAAAAAGACAACCTGCTGCACCCTTTCCTAAGAAAAAAAACGCAGGTATGTATGTCATTACTGTTTTAAGCATGGACATATCAGGCCCTACTGTTTTAAACTCAGGGATGACTGGATGAATCGAAAGTCTAGCCGGATGTCGCCCCGAATGTTGCCCAACACTTTCGCAACACCTCCAACCGTCAACCTACAGTAAGAAAAATTTGGGTACCAAAGGTAATATCTCACTGTAATGTTGTCTATACTTTATTGAAAACTAACACTACAGGTCATTGATACTTTGATAGCGGAAGCTCACGCCATATGACATGATCACGAGAACACCTCATTGATTATGTTGAACATAAAGGTGGTAGAGTAACCTATGGAGGGGGAGCTAAAGGAAGGATTGTTGGAAAGGGAACATTGAATGTTGAAGGACTACCAAAGCTCCTTAATGTGCTTCATGTTGAAGGATTAAATTCAAATTTAATAAGCATAAATCAATTGTGTGATGATAATTTTCTTGTCAAGTTCGACAAACATACTTGTGAAGTTTTTGATGAAGCTAACATGTGCATTATGACAGGTTCAAGGTCTTCGGATAACTGCTACCAAATAGGTGAATAACTTTCTTGCAAACATGCACAAGTCAGTGAACTCGACCTATGGCATCAAAAAATCGGTCATGTAAATTTCAAAACCTTGAAGAACTTGTGTAAGTACGATGTAGTATGAGGTATGCCTAATATTTCATCTGGAATACCATATGTTTGCAGAGATTGTCAAAAGGGTAAGAAAACTCACGTGTCACACCCAGTGTTGCCATCATCTGGGACAACACGCTGTCTGGGGTTACTGCACATGGACCTTATGGGTCCTATGGAAGTTGAAAGCTTTGGAGGTGAGAAGTACTCCTTTGTATGTGTCGATGATTTCTCACGGTTTTCATGGATAAGTTTCATCAGGGAGAAATCAGATACTTTCGATGTGTTTAAACATTTAGTCACGAGGATCAAAAACTTCCATAATTTGAAGGTGAGAAGGATCAGGACTGATCATGGTAAGGAATTTGAAAACTCTTCATTCTCATCTTTTTGTGACAGGAAAAGAATTTCACATGAATATTCGGCATCAAAAACCCCAAAGAAAAATGGCATTGTCGAACGCAAGAACAGGAAATTGCAAGAAATGGCTAGGGTGATGCTAGCCTTGAAGAATATCTCAAAGCGTTTTTGGGCAGAAGCCCTTAATACGGCTTGCCATATTTCAAATATAGTGTATTTAAGAAGTGGTTCAACCATGAATTCTTATGAAATAATCATGAGAAAGAAGCCTAATCTGAAATACTTTCATGTTTTTGGTTGTGTGTGTTATACTTTGAATGACAGGAATCAACTTGCAAAGTTTGATTCAAAGAGTGATAAGTGCTTATTTTTGGGATATGTCAACAATAGTCGAGCTTATCGCATGTTTAATTTAAGAACTGGGGCTATTATGAAATCTATTAATGTTGTTTTTGATGACTGTGCAGATTTCAAAAAGAAAACAGCTGAAGATGATGTGGAAGAGCTTCTGGAAATTCCTCTCTCACTCACTGGAAAATGCAAGTGTTGCCTCAGATGTTGTAACACCTAGCACAACACGTGACACTGAAGTCACGGAATCTTAGGAAGAAACTCACAGTGACAATGATGCAGTAGATGATGGACATAATATTCCAAGTAAAATTCAGAAAAACCATCCATCATCTCAAATAATTGAAAATATGAGTGAAGATGTTCAAACTCGGAAGAAAGAGAAAGTAGATTACAGAAATATGCTGGACTTATATATGCATGAGCTCTACGTACTCACATGTTAGATTTTCATGTTTTATATCCAATTTTGAACCCAAAAATGTTGATGATGCGTTAAAAGATGAATTTTGGATTAATGCAATGCATGATGAGCGAGAACAATTTGTTCGAAATGATGTGTGGAACTTGGTTCCATCTCCTGACCATGGTAATATAATTGGTACAAAATGGATTTTCAAAAATAAAACTGATGAGTCAAGAAACATCATTCGAAACAAAGCAAGGTTGGTTGCTCAAGGATACACACAGGTTGAGGGGGTTGACTTCGACGAGACTTTTGCTCATGTTGCCCTTATTGAGTCAGTCAGACTATTGCTAGTTATTGCATGCTACATGAAAATCAAACTTTTTCAAATGGATGTCAAAAATGATTTTTTAAATGGAATTTTGAGCGAGGAAATGTATGTTAAACAACCTAAGGGTTTTGAAGATCCACATCATTTGGATCATGTTTATAAATTGAAGAAGACACTTTATGGTTTGAAGCAAGCACCACATGCGTGGTATGGAAGATTGACAGAGTATCTACTTGAAAATGGCTTCAAACGAGGTGAGGTAGACAAAACTGTTTTTATTCAGAAATACAAAGGTGAGATTCTTATTTGTCAAGTTTATGTTGATAATATAATTTTTGGTTCTTCATCCAAAAGGCATGCTGATGATTTTGTTGAGTGTATGTCATCTACTTTTGAAATGAGCATGGTTGGTGAGTTGAGTTTCTTTCTTAGTTTGCAAATTAAACAAATGCATGATGGCATCTTTCTATGTCAAAGTAAGTATTCTAAAAATCTGGTTAAGAAATTTTCAAATGAAAACCCAAACGCATGAGAACTCCTATAGGCTCGAGTGAAAAATTGTGCAAATATGATGTTGCCGAAAATGTTGACAACACTTTATACCGCAGCATCATAGGTAGCCTCCTATATTTGACAGCCATTCGACCTGACATCATGTTTAGTGTATGCCTATGTGCTAGATACCAAGCCAATCCTAAAATTTCTCATTTAAAAGCTGTGAAGCGCATTTTATGTTACATAGCAGGAAGTATTGACTTAGGATTATGGTACACTCAAGAAACCAATTCGAATTTGGTAGGATTTTCAGATGCTGATTGGGCTAGTGACTTAGATGATAGAAAGAGTACTTCAGGAGGTTGCTTCTATCTTGGCAATAATTTAATCTCATGGCATAGTATAAAACAAAATTGTGTTTCACTTTCAACTGCTGAATCTGAATATGTGATAGTTGGAAGTTGTTGTTCTCAACTTTTATGGATGAACCAAATAATAGAAGACTATGGACTTAAGAGTGAAACTTTAACTGTTTACTGTGATAATTCTAGTGCAATCAATATTTCAAAAAATCCAGTACAAAACTCTCGAACAAAACACATTGACATTAGACATCACTTTATTCGAGATTTATAGAAAAAAGATTGATTCAAATTGAATTTGTTGGTACAAATAACCAACTGGCTGACATATTCACAAAAGCATTAGATTTTGAGAGATTCTCCAACCTTAGAAAATCTCTCAGCATGTGTTCTGCATAAAAATTCATAGATGTTGTCTCAGATGTTACAACATCTCGGACAACACCTAACATGCATGTGCATTTTTAAGACTTAGGCATTCTGCATTACATTTATAGTGTTATATGATGTGTTTTCATAGTGTTGCATAATTTTCTGATGCACTTACAATTCCTTGATCTATTTTAAATCTTCACACCTATACTTGTAAACTCAGTCACAAAGGACTTAAAAAATGGTCACTTGAATCAAACCAATGTGACAAGTAACCCAAGAAAAAATTGAAAGATAAATAATTTTGGGTCTGTGTTAGAAGAAAAGATGGAAAAAGCCACCTAAAGAAGCCCAATGAATGTTGTACTTTTAGTGTGGGAGCTACCCCTTCTAAAATTAACACAGAAATAGAAGAAAATGAAAAAAGCTACCTAGAAGAGTCAAATGAAGGCTGTTCTTCTAGTGTGTGAGCTATCACTTCTATGGTCAGACATTTATTTAGTCACGTGTAAAGAAAAATTAAAATTGTTTTTCTGGAATTGTATGTGTTGTCGGAAGATGTTGCCAACACTTCATCTTTAAACATATCTCATACGTGTTTTCATGTTTCTATTTTTGTCATATTCTGTTATTAGGCATATATAGGTTATGCATATACATAACATTGTGAATATTGATGTGTCATGAGGACATGAGTATTTCAACAAAGAAAATTTTGATAAAAATTCAGTTTTTACAAAAAAATAGAATTCATGTGAACTTGGATGTTTAGTGGAGTTAATTAGATGTGGGTTTTAATTTTGAAAATTATTTCGAAATCATATTGAACGAATTTATCTCAGTCACTCTGAAAAGTTGTTACGGTTAAAATGCGTCCGTTATTTTCTTACCGTTGGATCGAATCAATTGAGATTTTTTTTTATATTTACACTATGCTTTCATGATTATCACTTCACACCATTTCACCCCACATCATCCGAAAAAAAAAATTCACTCTGCAAGATTTCGTGAATTTTCCCTCTGTGAAATTTCTCCCATCTTTCTGCAATTTTTGCGATTTTCCTCTTCACCTGCAAGTTAATTTGTATCAATGGCAAGGCGTGGTTATGATCCTCACGACATAAAGAGCGAAATGGGCCACAAGGACAATGTTGCCCCTACCCCCACAAAATTTTCCACAACATCTGCAGACACACCTACTGTTGAACCATCTCTGGAGATGGTACTTGCTGTTGAAGAACCCGTGCCACTGGAAGTAATTGCTCCAGGTGAGTCGGGGAATGAAATCAATCTTGATAATCCTCCAGACTTTATTGTGCTCAACAGGGCATGTCCTCTTCCACCTCCAGTTCGAAGATCCAAACGACAAGCATGATATAATCCTGATCTGACAACCTCTATGCGATTCCGCCATAAGGGAGAAGGGCCGAGTAGACCATCCCTTGCTGACCTTGATAACACCTCTGGAGACGATTCGGATGATGGTGACTACGAGTTTGTGGCTCGCAAGAAGACCTCTCCGCTTAAGGACAGTAGTACCTCCTCTAGTGAAGCCATTAAATCTAATGAGGAAGCACTCCCAGTTCCTCCACCAAAGCCCTCACCATTCAATGAAGAGGAAATCACGTTGGCCTAGTTTATGGCCAACTTGAAGAGTCAAAAAGTTAAAACTCCATCTGTTTCCGTGGCTTCCCGAGAATCTGGCAGTTCTACGGACGATCTTGTTGAAGAAAATGAGTCTGCTGAACAGGATGTTGTCCCATATATTGAGAACACTGAGGACAACACTGATCTCTCTGAGTATGATCTCAACACTGCCTTCTCTGCCAAGTTCTACACTGAGCACGCAATTGCTCAGTGGCATGTTTATGCGCATCGCGATTTCATGGAGGAAAAGAACGTCGATGCTGATGTATTTGCGAGACAAAATTTGCTATCATTTCTGAAACACTGTCACCTGCTCTCCACAGTCTCTACCGTCACACTGTTTAGTCGACGGCCTGTACTGGAGTATTACTCAAATCTCTCACCTGGGGTAGGTGATGAAAGATCTGCGAAATATGGAAAAGTTTTTGTTCGCAACAAAATCTACGAGTTCAGTCCTGCAGCAATCAACTCCCATTATCAGACATCTACAGAGGATGAGGATGGCCTTGCTCCTGATATACATATGGTCACTTCCACACTCACCGGGGGCCTCTTAACTCAATTCCCAGTACATCCTCAGCGCATGTCAGCCGCCAATCTCACATCATTTTACTCCGTGCTTCATAAGTTGGCCATCCGCAATTGGACACCGTCCACCAATACCATCGTTGTAACCCGACACCAAGCACTGGTGCTATACTCCATCGGAACAAATGGAGTCTTCAACTTTGGGAAACTTGTGTTCAACACGGTGCTTCAGTATGCTGATGGTGGGCTCAAGGCGTCGAATCTTCCATTCCCTAGTCTGATCTATGGGCTGCTGGTCTCACAAGGTTTTATTAGGGATGTAGATGAGCAATTATCTTCCATCGGTGAACCATTCAAGATTGCTCCTGCTTTCTTCAAAGGAAACAGGAAGATTGATCTTCCTTGGACTGAGCCTACTGCAGCACCTCCTGTTTCTGACACTCCAACCAGATCTTCTGTCGCCCTACACCCGCGGGGTTTATACTACTCACGACAGTTGAAGTCCAAGCTCAACTCCAGCATGCCCTGACATAGATTGAGCAAGCCAAGGCTGACATAGCCTATTATGAAAAGTTGGCTGCAGATTATCGGCTACTTCTGGAAGTGGGAGTCTTTTTCGGACAAAAACGAGGAGGAGAAGATGATCAAACTACTCAAGCTGGTCCATCGGGGACCAAGGATAGGGATGAGGATCATGCTAATGAAGAGGAATGAATTTCCGTTGTTTCTCTTTTGTTTCCCTTTTAATGTTTTTGTTTCGTCTTTTATTGTTTTAGCTATGTTAGTTTCTCTATGATCTAGTTGTTATCTTGTTCACTCTGTTTCAATGCACTGAAATATCAATAAGTGTTTGCAGGTGTTGTCCCGAGTGTTGTCAATAATACTAACAATACCCTTGCTAACTTTATTTTATTCAGGGAGAGAAAAATTCTCTAACTCAATGGGAGATGACTTGAGCTGACAAAGATAAATGACTTTGATCTCATTTTATCCAGAAAGACAAAAAAGAGGAGATAGTGATAAGGAAATTATTTAAGTTAAGAAATTATTTAAGTTAAGAGATTATATTATCTAAATAAGGAGAAGACGATCAAGCTACTCAAGCTGGTCCATCGAGGACCAAGGACAGGGATGAGGATCATGATAATGAAGAGGATTGAATTTCCGTTCTCTCTTTTGTTTCCTTTTTAATGTTTTTGTTTCTTCTTTTATTGTTTTAGCTATGTTAGTTTATCTATGATCTAGTTGTTATCTTGTTCACTCTGTATCATTGCACTGAAATATCAATAAGTGTTTGCAGGTGTTGTCCCGAGTATTGCCAACAATACTAACAACACCTTTGCTAACTTTATTTTATTCAAGGGGAGAAAAATTCTCTAACTCAGGGGGAGATGACTTAAGCTGACAAGGATAAATGATTTTGATCTCATTTTGTCCAGAAAGACAAAAAAGGGGAAATTGAAGGGAAATATATTCTCTTTATTTAGATAATATAATCTCTTGACTTAAATAATTTCTTAACTTAAATAATTTCTCTATCACTATCTTTTCCTTAATGATTTGATTGTGTACATATTTAATAAGATTTTTCCTTTCTAGATAATGAGATAATTTAGCAAATAATATCATAATATGGTATCAATAGTTTTGTTGCTAACTAAAGTCTTACTTTCATTATCAAATAGGTTTTCTTGTGGGAGATGAATTCGAAGAAGAAAAAAGGCCTATAAATAAGAGAAACAAGGAGAAATGTTGTTCGGATTTTCTCAAATAATCATACACGCTCACATGCTCATCGTGGAACTTCAGAGAAATAATTCTACAAAGACGTTGCTGAATTGAAGAGTGCTCTTGTTCGTGCTGTCGTAATTGTTGGAGCCATTTCAGACAACATGCGTGCAAGTGTTGGATGAATATTGTTTCGTTGCTCCAGACTTTTGGCATCACGTTTTTTTCTTTCGTATTTACGTTTTATTATTCTTGGTTGTTTTAGAAAGCACTTAAAATATTATTAGGTCCATTTAAATTTATAAATGAGACCGCAACACATCGGAATCTAAGAATGGAAGAACCGGAATTAAGTGTTGTGCTAAATGTTACAACATTTAAGACAACATGCAGCGGAATATTAAAGTTTGTGACTCAAATTTAATTTAAATAACTAAAAGAACACGATTAAATTTGCACAAGTATATAATCTTACACTACTTATATATTTATTCACATCTGTCAAGCAATATTATTTACATCAACCTTAGCATAAGCAGAGGACTTTATGATATCTGCCAGATTCTGTACAAGATTAGTTTTGAAAAGAGTGAGATGAACAGACATACGAGAAACATCCTCGTAAATATGAATGACTTCTTTCACCAGACGTTCTTTAAATAGTTCGAAAGCTAGTTTTGCACCGGCTTGTTCAAAAGATATAGTTTTGGTGATCTCTATTAACTTCACGTAGCTACATTTTACTTCTTCGATTTCAATTTATAAAACTGATTGAATCTCACTACAACGAGATTCTACTCTTATGCGATCTTTGATATGAAGAAAGCGATCAACACATTTGGTCTGTGCAGCTGAGGTGTAGACTGGATTCTCAGTAAATGGAACCAATGCAGAAGATGGATCAATAAGAAGTTTTGGTTCAACAGATATTGGAACAAATTCAGCAGTCGCTGTAACGCCCGAAAATCAATCCACGTAGACCACATGCATGAAAATTATTAAATTGCTAAAATATTTTAATTAAATGATTTTGGATGCATGAATGATATATTGTGGTGAATGAATGATTAATTGTGTAATTTTGTTTGATTTCATGATTTAAAGATTTTTAGACGAAAATCGGTGATTAGTCGGAACAGAGAACCGGAGACGATTAAGGTGTTAAAATTTTAAAAGCTAAATTTTTATTTTTACTCAAAAAAATATTTATTTTAAATATTTTAAGAATTATTATATTTTTAAAGTCAAGTTTAAATTAATTAGTGGGAGCGAGGGATTTTATGTATTTTATAAAAGATTTTTTTGTAAATAGATATTTTTAAATCCTTTAATTTGATTCATAATGATTTTATTAATCTTAATTGGTCTAATTTATTAATTAAAAATTAAGATTAATTAATCCCATTAATTAAGTGATTTAGAAAGCTTTTTGTTTTGTTTTTTTTATTTATATATAATCAAGCCCAAAACCTACACACACACCCCCTAAACACACACACACACACTTACGTGAAATTGAAGGAAACTTACGGCCAAGCATGGAGTCTAGGCAATGGAAGATTTTGATTTTTTTCTTTAACCGTTCTTCGACTTTCTTCCACGTTTTTCCTTCCAACGATGATCACTCGACTCCCTTGCATCCCAAGGTGGGTTTTTGGTGAGGTTTCGACAAGAAAAAAAAATAGAAATCGTCCTTCTTTCGTCACCGACTTCCACCTCTACAGTATTCGTATTTCGAGCATTTAAACACAGAGGCACGTTTCTAAACCTTCTTTTTGCACCATTCAAATCATATTATGTGTGTTTAATCATGTTTTCATGAAAAATATGAAATTTTCCTTTTATTTTCGTTTTTATGGCATAACATGAACAAAACTTGAGTTTTTGTATTTCTAAATTCATGGTTATGAAGCAAAAATGGGCTGCCATGGTAGGGATATGTGAAGGAGCGTTTTTCCACATGTTTAAGGGTCCTTAGGTGCATGTTTAAGGGCGGGAGATGATAGGGTGCCATGATGAACGAAAATTGAGTTTTAAATAAACTAGTGTTTTCGAATTTAGGCGCTAGAAGGGCAAGGATGTGTGCTGCATAGGGGTCACGTCTAGAGGCCTCAAGAAGGGTCTATGATGGTCATAGATAGGCTAAGGGACGGCTGGTGCAAGGGCTAGGGCATGGGACGCTAGGGGTTGGCCGCGCAAGGCTTCTAGGTAATGGTTTATGGGTTGGAAAGTGCATGGGCTGTAGAGGCTGTTCCAGTAGGTTGGTAAGGACTTGGTCATGGTCCTAGGAAGGTTATCTAAGGTCTGGTTGGGTCAGCCAAGGCGCTAAGGTCGAAGCAAGTTAGGGTTTTGTGCAAGCTAGGGTTTTCGAAAATGAGCAGAATTTTCCAGCATGGTTATAGGCTTGTTCAAGGGTTTTAATTGGCTTTATTTGGGATGAAAAGGGGTTAGCAAGGTGTTATAGTTCAAGTTTGGTAAAGTTTGGTTAAATTTTGAATCGATACAAGTTAAAAATCGACACATACGATTAAGTTTTAAAAAGAATTGAGAAATTAGTTGAGGAGCTAAATTTTACGTCTAAGAAATGTTTATGGGTGTATTTTAATGTGTCATGTTAAGTTTAGGGATGAAAAGTTTATGTTTAAAATTTGAGAAGAAAATATTAAAATTTTAATTTATTCGGGGTAAAAACGCCTCATGGTTTAGTCAATAAGTTATTGTATCGAAAGGCTCGGGTTTACGTCTAAGAAAAATATTAGAGGAAAATTTTAAGCTTATATGATGATTTGGGATAAGATCGAGTCAATAAAAGTAAGAAAAGGTAAAAATCGAGAATTTTAGGGTCCAAGGGTAAAAAGGTCATTTTGCGTCCCGGGTAGTATGAAAGGCTTGGCAGTGCCCCGAAGAATCATAATACATGCTAAATGATATTTTAAAATTTTCATGATGAAAATATGGAATTTTATGATTTATGATAAAGTTGTGCTATTTTTACTGTCAAAATGTTATTTTTTAAATGTGGAAATGACATGATATTTTATGATTAAAAAGAAAAAAGTAAATATTTTGAAGGATGTGAATAGACTGTGACAAAAAGGATATGATATATGATTTTTCGGAATATCGTGAGGGAGAAGGCCCCAGAGGGAGCTCGTTTACGGGATAATGCCACAGAGAGAGCCCAACGATCGTGTTTCCATTTTACTTCGATGTCTAGTGCCCGTCCCCATGCGCAATGGTGAGCTAAGACTGATCAGTTGACAAGAGAATAAAGGCTAGTCACTTTCAAATATCAAACTTCACCCAAAATGATAAATGATTGACAGCTTTACGATTTGACGATTTATGATTTATTTATGATTACAAGTCTATTTTAAATAAAATTATGATTTTAATGCATGTGTCTGTATATGTATTATTTGTTATGTATGGTTAGAACATGCTGAGTCATTATACTCACTAGGTTTGGATGATTGCAGATGATGATGATTTTGAGGGAGGCGCTGACGCTTGAGTGGATTGAGTTCGAAAGTACATTACCGAGGAACATTATTTCCGCATTAGCTTGATAGTCAAAGTTTTAAAGATATTGTTAATGATTTAATTAGAGATTTTCATGCTTTATTTTGAAGTTCAATTTTGGATTAATTTTAAATGTTGACTTATGATTTTGGTGGTTGACGATTTATGGAATTTTTAAGCGATTTACGATTTTTGAAAAGTTGTGTGGGTTTTAGTTAAAGGTTTCGAGTTTTATGAAGAAAAAAAAATTTAGTAGGATTTTAAAGTTAAAAGTAGTGGACGTTTCAGTCACATTTTAATTGGATTGATGATTGGCAGACAGAATTTCCTTCATTTATTGTTGATGTTCAGATGAGAACATATCAAGATCAGGAATCGCATATTCAATGACTGATGAAATGATAGCAGCAACAAAATATTCTCTTTTGCAGTAATAATAGCGGGTGGAAGAATGGATTCTAGAGTTTCAATCATGGTAGGAGCATGGACAACAACGGTTACTTGGGCAGAGACTTCTTGGGAAATGGAATTGATCATTTCTTATATTGTAGAAAAATATCTAGTAGAAGCTAATGAAAAAGTGGGTTGGGATTGATTCACAGCAGCAGTAGTACGTTCAGGGACACGCATAGAAGTATTAGATACCTCATTCTCGGAAAGGTTTTGGTTCGTACCTCAACTAGCTTAACTTTTAATTGCTCAGAAATCCCAACAATTGCATCCTCGCTCAAATTTTACTCGATAAAGGAGACAAAACTGTAAGGTCCAAATGCGATAAAGCAATATAACTCCGTGCAAATCTTAAAAAAATGAAAAATGCCCAATTAAATTTTTTTAAATGTATTTATTGAATATAGTAGGCATGTTTACATGTTTAAAATAGAGTTTTATATTAGAATGCATAAAATTGTGTTTTAAAAGTTATTCAGGACGCGATCGAGGAACGCAGAGTATGATTGTATGTGTGATAGCATCTACTATACCAGGACCAAGTTTTTATTAAACGATTATTTTTATATATTTAATATATGGTATATGTTATATGATATTTTCCAAAATGGTGCTTTTTGAGATGTTTTTACACGCCGAGTCATATTTTAAACCGATAATCGATTTTTGATGCAAATAATGACTTTTTGGGAATTCGGCTAATATTTTCGAAAATTTTTCTAAACAAAATATTTTAACTATATTATAGTGGGCCTAATGGGCCTATTATACCAAGGTTATTGGGTCTAAACTCCTACTCAATTGTTTCTATCACAATATAGAGTTTCCAAACCCTAAAACTACTTAAAAACACACGCCTACAATCACTAGACTCCTAGGGCAACACTCTCTATCAGCAGACGCACCCACACACCACACATAAGCACATTCACGTGAATTGAAGGGCAAAAAATGTAGCAAGATTCCTCCCTCGTATCTTCGCCAGCGTCAGTCGCGTCAAGGATTGTTTTTCGTGCGTGAAATTCACAAATTCACGCATTAATCTTCCTTCACTCATCGTTCATATCATATTATATATATTTATACATGTTTGCATGAAAAATATGATATACTTCTTTTTATTTTCATTTTATGGCATATACATGTTAAAACTTGCGTTTCTACGCCTTTAAAAATCCATGTTTATTTTGCACAAAGGGGCTGTCATGATAGGGCTATGGGAAAGGACATTTTTCAGCTTGATTAAGGGTCCATAGAGGCTTGGATAAGGGCTGGACAAGAGGGGAAACATGCTGAACGAAATTTGTGTTTGTAGGAAAACTAGGGTTTTGTTTTTTGGTCCTTGAAGGGTGCGGCTGCTGGCAGCTATTGGGGCACATCCATGGGTCCTAAGGGGGGTCTAGCCTTAGTCCTAGATGGGTTAAGGGATGGATAGAGCGAGGAGTAGGGCTGGAGCGCTAGGTTTGGTCGCGTAAAACTTGTGGAGGTTGCGTTTGGTGGCTGCTCGTGCACGGCCTGTAGGGCGTGGTCCAGCAGCTAGTCTAGGCTGTGGTCTAGGTCCTAGGATGGTTGGATAGGGTCTGGGCATGATGGTTAAGGGCTAGGCTTGAAGGAACTCATGGTTTGTTCAAGTTAGTGTTTTCGAAAAAGGTGCAAAAAAATTCAGTAGGTTTTTAGTCTTTTCCGAGGGTTTTAATTGGCTTGATTTGGGTTGCATAGGGTATGGTTAGGTGTTGATAAGCTATGGTTGAAGTTTGGTTAAGTTTAGAGTCGAGGGGTTAAAACCGGGACGTAGGTTGAAGTTGTAAAACGAATTTGGAAATTAGTCGAGAAGCTTAAGTTTACGTCTAATAAATGTTTATGGGTGTATTTTAAGGTGTTATGTTAAGTTTAGATGGATTTGGGTTGTCGTTTTAGTTCTAAGGCACTAGTAGAAAAATCGCTTTTTACTTCGCGTATTCAATGAAGTAATAAGGTAGTTAATTGTCGAAGTATATGGACGTGAAGTAATAGATGTACCTTTTACTTCGCATAATAACCGAAGTTGTATGTTTGAAAATACTGAAGTCTTTGGCCAGTTTTCGAAGGAAAACCGGTCCAGAATTGGACCGGTGCCGAAGTAAGAAATGTGTTTTACTTCATCGATTTTTGTAAATAATGAAGTAATATATTTTATATAACTTCGTCTTAATTATTATTTAGCGAAGTAGTTTATAATATTTTACTTCACAATTTACATTGAGTGACGAAGTAATTCATCTGAAAGACTTCGTAGTTATGTATTTTTGTGAAGTAATAGACACAAACAACTTCACAATTTATCCTATTTGTCGAAGTAAATATAATCTATAACTTCAGCATTTATCCTATTTGTTGAAGTATTTTATATTATGTTACTTCACAATTTACATTTAGTGACGAAGTAAGTGGTTCGAAAGACTTCAATAATTTGTATTTTGGTGAAGTAATTGCGCAAAACAATTAACTTCGTTTTTACAGAACAATGTTGAAGTAAATTAATTCTATCACTTCGTCTGATTTCTTATTGACGAAGTATTTAATATTATGTTACTTCACAATTTGCAAATAACAACGAAGTAATTTAACTATTACACTTCATTATTTTTTATTTTGATGAAGTAATTGTTAAAAAAAGACTTCGCAATATATGACTTAATACACTAATATAATTAAATTCATAAATTATCCATCTAAAAATGATGAATATCCACGAATCCACAATTACATATTCATCAATCCACAAATAACCCAAAAATGTATCCACAAAACCAAAAGTATATCCAAAAATCCACAATGACAAACAAAATGTGGATCGATCGAATGAGCTCGTCTCTGAAGGATATATGATATATAATCGATATTAAATATTTAATTAAACTTATCGGTTCATCTTTTTACTTCATTATGAACTTATTTTCCTTATTTTTTACTTCATCAACATTGATATGCCGAAGTAAAATATAATAAAAAAATACAGTGAAGCCCGTGTTTTTAAACATCCGAAGTAAAATATATTATTTTACTTCGCTTGTGTTATTACTGAAGTTATTGGTAATGTATTACTTCGTAATTTATTATTGCCGAAGTAACGCCTGTCGAAGTAAAATCCGATTTTTCTACTAGTGAGGGTAAAGTGGGAAGGTTAGGGTTTCAGAGGCAAAACGGTGATTTTACACCTGAAAAATGTTAGACGTCTTGGCAATGCCTTGAATACTGAAATGAATGTTAAAAATGTTTATTTTGAAAGGTTATGGTATTTTATGATGAAAAACGATAAATGCTAAAAGACGTGTTGCATGCTTGGTTTAAAAGAAAATGATATTATTGCATTCGTTTTTCTAAATTGATGGAAACGAGGAAGAATGTTTGGAAGGAAATTATTTAATTGTGACGGTAAGGTCAAGGCTCAGTTGACAGATGAGAGTGTCGCTGATATCCTCGACGACTATAGGCCAAGGCACATAATGGAAAAGTGGTTAATGTTGCCTCGACTTCTGGTACCATGGTTACAGCTGAGATTGATCAATCGACCGAAGGAAGAAAGAATGGTCATAATTGAAACCTTTCATCAATATCACAATCTTTATTTTAATGTTAACAAAACTTGTTATTTTGTTACTAATGATTTACCTTAGTGTGCAGAAGCTAGGATCAGTTACGAGTTGTCTAAATCGCAAACTGAAGACCCAACTGATCGCACAAACTGAATCAGAAAAAATGATATGTCAAATGAGCAGTTCAGCTGATTGTCCAGCCGATAGGTGGTTCAGCAGGAGAACCTCAGAAGCCTGACCAGCCGAAATAGTGTTCAATTGATGAAGAGCCCAACTGATCAGTTCGACTAAACAAGAGTGAAATCAGTTCAACCGACGAGTCAACTGATTTCGCCAGCCCAACTGAAGATCAGTTCAGCTGACTAGTTCGGAGCATCATTTAGAATCTTTCAGTTGAAGAACAAGACAAACTCATTCTAGTGGATTCCAGCTATGCACAAAGGTACAAAGCAATTGTCCAGTCAAATGACAATAATGAACGTTGCATCAGATCGTTAAAAACAAACGTTCCAGAAGGGCAGTCGAGAAGTCGAGACACAATGTCCAAGGAACAAATTCGAGATGCAACGGATACAATAATTGAGTCTCACTGTACGATCAGTTTCCCGCCTATATAAAGAGAAGATCAGTGGAGACGAAAACACACAGAACTAGAGAGAGTGTGGTAAAAAGAAAAAGGCATGCTTATTTGCCTATCAGCTTTCAAGAAGCATTAAGCCTAGAGGGAAACTTCATCGTTATCAGTTTAGTTTAGAAGCTCACTTTCCTCAGTGTGTGAGAACACCTTTTTGGTGTATTCATTGTTCAGTTCTCACACACGAACACACCACTACCCAAATACTGTCTTGAACAAAGACGTTAAACTTGTGTATGTAGTCTTTGACACATAGACATTAAAGAAGTGTTGGCTGGAAGGTGCTGCCTTCAGTCTAGAGTAAGAGTTCAGTTAGGCAGTAGTATAAGTCCTAAGTTGGGTGGGTATGTCCAAATAGTTGCATGAATCAAAGTCTTCTAGTGTATCCTACCCAAGGAGGTAGAAGGGGTGATGTAGTAGCAGTTGAAGTCTCCGAACATCCATAAACATATCTTGTGTACTTAACTGATTAACTGTTGTTTTTAAACTGACTTGATCAGTTAGAGCATCCGTCAGTTCAGTTCTTACTATAACTGAACTGATTTATGCGACAACTGATCACTCGCTTTTCAGTTATTCTGTTTACATAAGTTAAAATATTTTCAAATATAACTGCTTTCTTCACGAAGGATTACTTCGAGTTTCTTCCGCTTGGTTTTAAACCAAACTCGATTTAATTCATCGGTGTTAACATTCTTAGAACACAAGCTATGGCAGCTCATTGGAGAATATTTTGTTTAAAGCACCTCAAGGTGCCCAGCAAACGATCCTTCAGTTTTGTATAGAATTTCCTTCGCCACATTATCCAAATTTGCTTTCCTCTTGTCTTCAGCAGTCCACTATTCTCGTGATTTTTCAATACGATGAGGTACTCCATCAGTTATGGCAATAGCTGTATTTTCTTCCAATAGCATCATCTCGTGCAGCTAAATGAGCCTGCATTCTGATTTTTCAATCATCGAATTCTTCTCTTGAGAACGTGAGAATTTTATTGAAAGAAGACATAGTGATCAGATGTATGAATAGAGAGTATTCAGAAACAAGATTGACAACCTGCTTTGATACCACTTGTTAGGATCGGTTTGAAGGTTTAAATTGTTTAGAAGGGGGGTTGAATAAACACTTCGAGATTTTCTAATCTTTTTCGATAAAGGTGAATTAGTATAGTGATAAACTGAATTCAAGAATCTTGTTGTCGATGTCAATCAGTTAACTAGTATTAGTGTGAAAATAAACTGACTGACAGATTGAATACTCAAAGAATAATTGAATTAAAGAACACAAAGATTTTATGGATGTTCGAAGACTTCAAATGCTCCTACGTCACCTCTTTTATCACAAGGATAGGTTTTCACTAAAATAATTTGATTGATTATAGAAACTGTAATAACCTTCTTCAATTTGGACTTGACACTGCCAAACTGAAACTCTTAGTTCTCTTTACAACTTTTCTTAGCACAACTGATCTTAAAAGATCGAATATAACAATGTAATGTGCTAGTGTTTTAGCTCAGATGATAGTCTGAAAGCTATGAAATATCTCTGTTAAGTGTGAGCTTTTCTTTATGAATATCGTAACTGAACTTGTATGCTTGAATTCAAAAATCACTCAGAGTAATTGTGTGTGGTGATACCCCTATAAAGATCCGGGTCGCTGATGACCCGGACACCATCAAGAGCCCGAGCACTACATATTCCCCAAGTATTCTTCGAACAGCCCGGTCTCCCCCGCAATCATCGCTCGAGCTCTCATATAAGTACCCGGGTAATAAATTGCCCGGGCCATCTCGAGAATTGAACCACACTCGAGTATGATTGATACAGGACGTCTAATCTGTCAGAACAACTTGGGCTTGGAGTGTCCTAGAAGTCATCAGAAGATAGGGTATGGGCGGCCGACTTGCTATACTTAGTAGGTAGCATTGGAATCGAGGTACCTACCTCATCTTCTACTATAAATAACAGGTATTAATGTCATTTACAGGGGGCTAAAATCTTTGAACTCTTAAGCATTATACATATTTTTTCCTAAATATTGCCGGTGTTCATCTTCAACCTGCTGACTTAAGCATTGGAGTGGCCACGCCGGATACCCCTCCGGCGCCCATTCACGAGTTCCTTTCATTGTTTGCAGGTGCTATTGAAGCTATTACCTTCACTCAAATTCCCTAAAAACTATAAATTATTGATTTGACCCGTTGGAACTCCTTACCCGGCTCATTCATTTCAACGAAGTCACATCACTGGCGCCGTCTGTGGGAAACTTGAGATTAAGGCGTTGATATGGCTCATATTCGAAGAACTAACCAAGAAAATTCCCGGGCTCATGGGAATAATGCACGTACTTCGGGGCAAAGTGATGGTGTTCCTCCCACGGGACCCAATCTTATTACCATGACCCCGGAGAAGTTGGCTAAAATAATCTCCGAAGCGGTGGAGAAGGCTATGGCCAGGAGAGAAACTTCTCATCAAGTTACACCACCCGGAGATGTGCAAATCAATGAGCAGGAGCAAGAGCAAGAGTTGAGGGAGGAGGAAGTGAGAGGAGAGGATGAGGAGTCTAGTGCTGAATCCAAATCACCTACCATGGCTGAGGAGTTGTTGGAGCTAAGACAGAAAATGAAAGTTCTGGAAGGGCAGTTGGAGAGTCGTAGCATTTCTCGAGCTACTGCTAAGGGTTGCCCATTTACTGATATCATTGTCCGGGAACCTCTTCCCGGGAACTTCAAATCCGCCAAAGTAAAAGATTACGATGGCAATGCGGATCCTGAGGAGCACCTAGCCAGGTTTGAAAACATGGCCATGTTACACTGTTACACAGATCGAATCAAGTGTAAAGTGTTCCTCACCACTTTGGTGGACTCAGCTCAAAGGTGGTTTGAGGGACTGTCCCCTCAGAGTATTAATTCATTTAAAGACTTCCAGAAGGTGTTCCTACACCACTTCAGTAGCAGCAAGAAATACAAGAAGACTGCTTTTAGTCTTTTCGAAGTCAAACAGAGCCTGGATGAAAGTTTGAGGGCTTATATTAAAAGATTTAATAGAGTGGCTTTGGATGTACCTACTTGCGCTACTGAAACAAAAACTACGGCATTCACNCATGATGTGGTCCAGGGTGGCTCGAGAGTTTGGGGTGCGTGGCTTGTATAGGTTGGAAGTGGCTCGATTATGGCTTAGAGAAGGGAAAGTTGTTCGAACCGTGGTTCACGAGAGATGGTTCGTGGTTCACGGGGGTAATTTAGGGATGAAAAGCTTATTTTTTAAATTTGGGAAGAAAATATTAATTTTGGAAATAATTCGTGTTTAAAACTCTTCACGGCTTAGTTATTAAGTCATTAAATCGAAAGACTCGAGCATACATCTAAGAAAAATATTAGAAGCCAAATTTCAACTTATATGATGGTTCGGGATAGGCTCGAGTCAAGAAAAGTAAGAAAAAGTCAAAATTGGGAAGTTCGAGGTTCAGGGTTAAAACGGTCATTTTACGTCCCTGGTAGTTTGAAGGGTATGACAGTGTCCCGAAGAATCATAATACATGCTAAATGATATTTTAAAATATTTATGATAAAAATGTGATATTTTTATGATACATTGGAAGGCTGTCACTTTTTCCTGAAAATAGTATTTTACAACTTTTGGAAGAAAACAATATTTTTATAAATAAAAAAAAATGGAAAAATATTTTAAAAGATGTTAATTGACTGTGACACAGAGGATATAATGGGGATATCGTTAGGGAAAAAGCCCCAGAGAGAGCCCGTTTACCGGAAAAGGCCCTAGAGGGAGCCCAACGATCGTATTTCCATATTTGGCCATGGCCCGGTGACGAGAGTTGCTGACGCCCTGTCCCTAGTTACTTGATGTATATAGACTGATCAGTCGACCAGAGGATGAATGATAAAGGATAGTCACTTTCAAGGTTCAAATTTCACCCAAAATGATATATGATGAGGAAACGATTTATGATATTATACGCTAAAATGATTTATGAAAATGAAATATGCTTACGAGATTTTACGCCACCTTATTTTATTCAAAGATTTATTTTAAAACTTCATGTGCCTGTATAAGTATTATTTGCTACATATGCTTAGAACGAGCTGAGTCATTAGATTCACTAGGTTTGAATGGTCGCAGGTGAGAATGATTTTGAGGAAAGGACTAACGCTTGAGTGGATCGGTGACGGTACACTCTCGATGGACTTTTATTTTCCGCATTAGCTTAAGATTTAAGATTTTAAAGTAAAGATTTTGAAGATTATTTATTTGAAGATTTTATGTTTTATTTTGAAGTTTAGTCATTGGATTATTTTAAATTGACGTACGATTTTGAGGTTGACGATTTATGGATTTTTATGCATTTGAGATTTTTAAAATATTAGTTTTTATGTTGTATGGTTTTGAAGTTAGAAGAAAATGTTTATAAAAAAAATTCCCTAGTAATTATTTAAATTTTAGAGTTAAAAGTAAGTGACGTTTTAATTTTGTTTGAGGGCGAGCAAAATGCTAGTATGATGAGGTTGATATGTGTCATATTTGCATGTTTAACTTTTTTTTGTTTATTTTCGTATTATTTTATCATATTGATTCCATGTTTTATTAATTTTTAGTCATATGTTATGCATATGGTCATCTTCTCATGTGTGGTGGTGGATTTGCAGGGAAAAAAAAACAAAAATAAGGGAGTGTGAGTGCAAAAAAAAACAAGGAGTTAGACAGAAGACTTGGCGCTAGGGCGGTTGTTTTTTACCACCCCATCCCGCATCGATGAAGAATGTAGTACTAAAATAGAGGACAATGCTCAAGGGCGATAATTTATGACCGTCCCATTGCGCTCGGATGAAACTTCAAGTACGCGGAAAAAACGCCTCGCATTGGGCTGTAATTTCTGACCAACCCAACATGACACAATAAGGAAACAAAATTTGTGATAAAATTTTTATCAAGTTGGCCGATCTTATAGGAGCATTGGTCAAATATAAATGGGTGCATCCCTAACACAATAGAGAGGATGAGATTTCAGAATTATTTTAAGTCGCCATAAATGAAGAAATGTCTAGAGTCAAGGAGGCAAGAAAGAACTTGACATTTTCATGCCTTGTTCTCTCACTCTTTCATTTCTTTTAGTATTTTTAGTTTAAAGACATTCAAACATTGTTTTGATATTTTTATGATGACGTTTGATAGCTAAATTTGTTGGGATTTATGGGATCCTACCACGAAACGTCGGTTTAAATAATTTAATTTTAGATTTTTTCTTTATGCTTGATTATGTTACTATTTTTATTTGAATTGTTGAAACGTAGCTAAATTCTTCAATATTTAACATTATGATTGAATTTGAGATAATATTTTGCAATAGGAACGAGTAACATAACCGTGGATTTACAATTCGCATAGATATATGAAATTGAATACACGATGATAGTGATAATCCAATAGATTGAACGTTAGCGGATTCCACAAATCATTTTTGAAATCACCTTTGATAAATACGTAAAGAAATTTAATATTTCATTGTGTTGAATGATTTTATCATAACTTGAGAGAGTATGCTAATAATTTAGGGATCTTGTCAAAAGCATGAACGGTTGTTGAATTTAATTATTTGTACTAACCATGGGTAGTGAACTGAAATTTCCAAAAAAATTATCCATACTTGATTTTAGTATTCTCGTTTAGTTTATTTTAGTTTCTCATTGAATCATATTTTTCTTTGAACTCTTAGCAAATAAATTCATCTCAACTTATCGTTTACACTTAGCTGAAGATTTAATTTCCGAAAATAACAATTGTCTCTGTGAGACGATCTTCGTACTTTGTATACTATATTTTAACTTGTCTCATGCACTTGTTTTTTATTCGAGCGTAAACTATTTATTTTATTGTGGATTTTACAATGCAAGAAAAGCTCGATCAGCAGTATTATGCGTGTTGTCATTTTTTTTTTCTAGATATAAAAGCAACTATAATATGTTAAGTGGTTTTTAGGATAAGAGAAAGACTAGAAGATAGGATCCAGAGAGTTTGAAAGAGTGATATGATCAAGAAAGAGGCGTTTAATGAAAGAAAAATGTAGAAAGTTGTGGAGAAGGCACTTCAATGCTAGACAACAGGAGCCTCAGCGCCGATAATGCAAAATGTCAGGTGCCTAAGTTCCTTAAATAGGTGCCCAAGCACCAATGGCTCGCAAATTCAAGCCCATAAAAGTGAATGTAGTCGCCTCAGTGCTTTGAGTCATGCATAACAAAAAGATACAGAGTTTTGGAAAGTGAAAAACCGACATTGGGGTGTTTAAAGAGTTGTGGATGGTTTCTTATAGAGGATTCAACAGATTGGAGACCACAAAAAAAGTTAAGACTAGAAAGACAAGAGGAGGAGTAGAAGAACAGCCTTGGCACGAAGAAACAAAGCATCATATGGGGACGGAGAAACGATATCTATCTTTGTTTTATTTCTGTCTTCTCCAAATCTTTGAATGATGTTCAAGAACATGATTTATGTTTTATTTAATTCCGTTATGAACTAATTCTATTGTATAGAGGGACGACGTAGTTT
This sequence comes from Primulina huaijiensis, assembly GCF_012295235.1. NCBI lineage: Eukaryota > Viridiplantae > Streptophyta > Magnoliopsida > Lamiales > Gesneriaceae > Primulina > Primulina huaijiensis. Next base: position 4,260,266 of record NC_133318.1, on the reverse strand, counting down.
GACTTGAAATTATAGTTTAATATTTTGATTGATATATTTGAATTCTTCATTCCATTTATTTGTATTTTCTTGAATTTTCTTTCGTTCAATTAATTGATCACTGATAAACTCAAATCTTATAGTGATTTTAGGGATTTTTTGTGCTTATATAGAATTTTTATTCCTTATTTTGTGCTTATCTGAATTAATTTTATAATAATTATAGATTTAAATAAAAGAGGAAAAAAGCATAATTTGGAAAATAAGATGATTTAACAAAACTTCAAAGGAAACCTTACCTTGAGAATATTAAAGTTTTGGAAGAAAATATATGCAGATCTTGATAAAGATGAAGCTTTATATTTTAAAAATAAAATATATATAATCTTATCAATAATTTTGAACTTGACATGGGCTTCAAAGATTTGGAGGATTAAGCCCATGAAGTGAAGATAAAAAGAGACGTGAAAGAAGAATGAAAGAAGCGTGAAAGAGAGGGGAGATAACAGAGGGGAGGAAGTAGAGAAAGGAAAGAACAGAAGGGAGGAAGCAGAGAAGGAAGAGAAGAGAACACGTGAACAACAGTGAAAGAGAAGGGAGAGAATCGTCGGCCAATCACTAATTGATTTGATATATTTATTTGAAACATATTTATTTGAAATTTATCATTTGGGATAGGAGATTTTCAGCATGACTATAAGAAAATACATCTTTGATGTTTACAGAGTTCGTGAGGTTTATAACTCCATTGAATTCGTAACAAGAATAATTGTGTGATTTATACTATTTGATATTTGAGTTTTAACAGGGATATTGTAATAGATATTAGGTAATAAATCTCTTCTTATCACTTGGGAAAGAGAGTAGAAAGGATTGAGAATTCTTGGCTAATAAACTAAAAGAATTTATGTATAGACATTGACAGGAATTAACCATAGTGGATAGTCAAGTGAAATCAAACTTCTTACTTATATCTCTCATTTATTTTTTTTCTCTATTATTCTTGTCGATTGTTGCTCTTTTGTTTATTTTATATCATAAATCTCATATTTGATTTTCTAGATTTAATTAGGATTATTTTAATTTCAGTACTTAGTATAAGATTAAATTATTCATTTTCTATAGGACGATATTCGTACTTAATCGAGTAATTATATTTGACATTGGACACTTGCAGTAAGAATTAATGTAAGAAGTTTTTGGCGTAGATATCGGTTAACAATTTAATTTAGTTTACACTAATATTGTTACCAATTAGTCGTAATTTTAATTTAAAGTTTATGTTTCTTGTTGTATTAATCTTGACATGTTCGTTTATGCAAAAAAAACTCTAAGTGTTGATTCGTTGCTTTTTATATGAAAATAAAAAATACTACTAAAGCATTAAGAAAAGCATGAAAAGAAGACCTAAGACAAATGACTAAAAACAGAGAGGACTCGGAGACTAATACAAGAGTGGTGCCTATCAGATACCACTTTAAACTAGTGATCAATGCTAATTATTTTGGAATTGCCTGTGGGACAATCAGTGCCAAAAATTTCGAGTTGAAGTTGTGTTAATTGATATGGTACATCAGAACCAATTTTGGGTTACAGCTACTATAGATCCTCATCTTATTCTCAGAAAATTCTTGGAGATTGCATATACGATGAAGATTAATGGTATTTCGGAAGACATTGTTATATTGAATTTGTTTCTCTTTTTTATTCGGGATCATGTAAGGAGGTGGCTCCAATCACTACCTTTTGGTAGAATCATTGCATGGGTAGACATGGCATCTAAATTTCTGGTGAAATACTTTCCACTTGCCAATTTTTCCCAACTGAAGATCGAGATAAGAACTTTGAAGAATAATGAGTTAAAGCAGTTGTATAAAGCATGAGAGCGCTTCAAGGATTTGCTCATAAGATGCACAAACCATGATTATGAAGATTGGGTTCAGGCTGAATTGTTCTCCAATGGGTTGAACACACAGACAAAGATTTCAGTTGATGCAGCAATTGGAGGAACGATCTTTGTTAAAACGTTGTATCAAGCTTATGATATGTTGGAGCAAATGACCATCAATAGTTTTCAATGGCCCTATGAGAGATCTTTAGTTAAAAAGTTTGGTGGATTTCATGATGTGAATCCCATCACGTCGCTCAATGCTCGAGTACCTACACTTACCACGCAAATAGAGGTAATGAACTGTAACGTCCGAAAAACCAACCTACGTAAACAACATGCATGCAAAATTATTTCTAATTGTTTTAAATGTTTGCATGATATATATTATATGATTGCATGATTAAATGATAATGTGATATGATTTCATGAAATTAAGGATTTTACTCGAATATTCGATATAGGCAGGGGAAAGGAGACCGAGGACGACCAAGACAAGAATATGTATTTTTATTTAAATAATGGCAAGGCTTCCTAATATGATTAAAATGATTTAATTTTCCTAAAAATGTTGGAGTTCGAATTATTTTACGAGTCGAGCTTGATTTTTTCTCGGGAAGCCGATTTTGGGCAAACAAAGAGTTTCAAAATATCAAAAATATTATTTTTGAGAAACTAATTTTATAAACTTTTATTATTTAATTAATTAAGTGTTATTGGGCACAATTTAATTATTTAAAGTAGACCCAATTACAATTAAACTTGCAAAGCCCAAAACCAAAGCTCATTATTATACAATTAAATCTATAAATAACTAAACCTAAGTCTTTTATCACCCCAATTCAGCCACCAACAGCCGTAAATCACCCTTGCACATGCTCAATATTTTCGAAAAAATAAGGAGAAGGAAAACTTGTGTTCTTCGTCGCCCGTTCGTCCCTCCTCGCCGACGATCGAAAATTCGAGCGTTATAAATGCAAAGGCACGTTCCTAAACTATTTTAAACATCATACGAATCATAATATATGTGTTTTAATTGATTATGCATTAAAAATACGTGGGTTTGTTTATTTTACGGTACGTTGCGTATTTTCAATGTTTTAACGATTTCGCGCTTATTTTGAAAACGATTTTGAATCCGACGGACACGCTGCCAAAACATGATAAAATATGAATGATTTATAGCCAAAACATGATAAATAATAGAGGAAACAAAGTTGGATCAACCGTGGGAAATTCAGGTAAGAAGCGTGAGTTTTGTTGGGTTGTGCAAAGTCAAGGGCTCGGCTATGTATGCATGGGGGCAGGTGGCTCGACCAGGTCTGGAGGTTGGGTCCTGAGGGTCATGTTTAGGTCCTAGGAAGAGTCCTAGGAGAGCTAGGGATCGCGCTAGTGGGTGGAGAAGAGTCCTCGGTTGATAGGACACTTCTCGAAGGAAGTTTCTGTGTGGCCGAGAATTTCATGGGGTTGGCTCGGTTATGGGCTCGGCTAGGTGGTCTGGACGGTGGCCAAGGACGGTCCAGTGAGAGTTAGGAAGGGCTGGGCTCGGTGGTGGCCTGGGTAGAAGCCTCCACGCAGAGTTGACAGCAGCCGCGTACGGGAGGGAGGCGCGCAGCTTGTTCCTGATTCAAGGAGTTCGTTTCTTGGGTTCAGGGGCTGGGCTAGGCTTAGGCTGGGTCTGGGAATGGTCCAGAGTTGGTGAGGGTCCGAGGTGATCACTGGTTAAGTAGCTGGAAGAGTTCTAAGCCAACTAGAAGTCCTTGGGCGAGGATGCAGCATGTGCGCAGGTTGTGCTTCTGAATTCAGGTGGCTCGCTGCTAGGTATTAGGGATTGGGCTGGGTCTAGGCGTGGTACAGTGTTGGTTAGGGTAATGATGGTTCGATGGTGGCTCGGCTTGAAGAGCCCTAGGCTAGCTAGGAGTCCTAGTGCAACTAGAACACCTCACAAGCAGACATGCAGAATTTTGGGTCAAGTTTCAGTAGGGTTTGAGCGAGATAGGGCTAGGTTCTATGGATCAGGGTTGGTCAGGAGGGTGCCTGGGTGGGTTGGCTCGGGTTTGGCTCGAGGCGGCTTGTGCGTGGCTCGAGTAAATTGGGAGATGGCTCGGGTGGTTCGATAATGTGTCAATTTCGAGATTTTAAGAAGAAATATTGGATCCATGGGTCCACTTGTGTGGCTCATGATTTGGAAGGGTAGAATAAATAATAAAAATGTTATGTTTAAATTTTGGGATCAAAATATTGAGTTTTGGATTTATCCGGAATTTTATCGCCGCACGAAACGCTAATTAAAAAATTAATTGAAAAGCCTAGTTTTAACCTTTATAAAATTATGAAAAAATATATTTAAACTTAAATAATTATTTAGAATAATCCCATGTCATTAAAAATGAGAAAAAGATAAATTCGAGAATTTTTACGTCTAGGGGCAAAACTGTAATTTTACACTTAGGAAAATACGTAAACGAATGGCAGCGTCCCGAAGGATCATTACGCTTGTAAAATGATATTTTATGATTTAAAATGATGATTTTGATTATAATATATTATTTTATGATTTATAGTAAAGCGGTGCAATTTATACCTTTTAAATGCTATTTTTGGAAAGTTATGTTATTTATGATTTTTAAAGAAAAGGAAAAATATTTTGAGGGATGTGAAATGACTGTGATATATGATATATGGTTTGTGGGGGATCCGTTTATGTTGAGAATGATGAACTTACAATTTTGTGGGGATGACGTGAGGGCCCAAGGCCCCAGAGGGAGCCTATAAACGGGCCAAGGTCCCAGAGAGACCCCGTGTATGGGAAAAGGCCCTAGAGGAACCCGACGATCGTATTTCCACGGTGGAACCTAGTGCACACCCCCATGGGCCATGTGGAGCTGAAGACTGATCAGTCGACCAAAGGATAAAAGCTAATCACTTTCAATGATCAAACTTCACCCAAAATTATATATGATTGAAAGCTTATGATTTTACGATATATGATTTATGATGATGATTAAAGCTATTTTTAAAATGATTTTAAATGATCTATTTATGCTCAAAACTTATTTTTAAATGATTTTTAAATGATTTATTTATGCTTAAGAGTTATTTTTAAATGATTTTTCGATTTATGATTTAATTATGCTAAAATGATTTTAAATGGTTTATTTATGTTCAAAAGCTATTTTAAATAAAAATATGATTTTAATGCATGAGAATGTATAAGTATTATTTGCTATCCATTTTAAGAACGTGCTGAGTCTTTAGACTCACTAGGTTTGTATGATGCAGGCTTTGATGATTTAGGGAGGCGCCGACGATTAAGTGGATCGAATGCAGCAGTACACACTCGAGGGCTTTTATGTTTCTGCACTAGTTAGATAGATAAATGATTTAAAGATTATGATAATGGTTTTTATTAAAGATATTTTTATGATTTATTTTATTGTTAGCTGTTCTTTTTAAAGGTCGATTTAGGAATTTTGGTTAGTCGATGATTTAGTATTTTATTTTATGCACTTGAGATATCATATGTTAAATTATTATGATTAATGATTATGTTAAATTATTTTATTTAGATAGTATTTTCGAGTTTATGATTTATGATTAGTATAAAAAAAATCGAGGTCGTTTCATGAACAAAGGAACATCATCAATCTTTGAAGCAGCAGTATTTTCTACAGAAGAAGGGCCTAGCGCTAAGGAGGCTCAATATGTCAACAACAGAAATTATGTTGGCTATCTATATAAACCTATACCTAATCAGTATCATCCAAGCCTTCATAATCATGAAAATTTCTTATATGCTGATAATAAGAATATGTTGAATCCTCCTCCATGATTCAACAATCAAAAGAGTGAAGGTAGACTATCTTTGGAAGATTGGTTTAACACTTGTGTCTGAATCTTCAAAGAGGATGAAGAAGACCTAAAATAGGATAGAAAACCTTGAAACACATATGACCAATATGGATGCCACTATAAAATCCCTTGAAGTCCAAATTGGTCAAGTACAAGTGTCATAACCATTCAGCAAAGAGGAACATTCCCCAACAACACTGAGAGGAGCACATTGATGCTAATATGATCAGAGATGTCACTGAATTTGGTCAAGTCACAAAAGAATCGAGGGAGGAGAATGAAAGAGCGGTAGTGATGGTTGTAGATGATTAGTCGAAAAAAGAATCTGACAAAGAAATCATATATATTGAGTGGAACACCAGTTATTCTCAACGTCCACATGTCGTTTCCACGGCGCTTCCAAAAGAAAGGATTGGATTTTCAGTATTTCAAGGTTTTAAAATTTTTCACAAAAATTCATATCAATATTCTTTTTGTTTAACTCCCGCAGTAGATACCTGGGTAACAGAAATTCTTCAAGTAGATTACATCCAAAAAGAAGAGATTTGTGGACTTTGACAATGTGACACCTGAAGAATGTAGTGTTGTGATCAAAAGAAGTTTCCACAAAAGCTTAAGGTGAAAGAAAATCAAAGCAACCAAGCAAAAATTACATAAGCTACTTGGCAAGATTTGGTTGGATAGATAAGGTCTATTGCTTTGGACCTAAAAATAACAGGTTTTTTTATATCGACTAATCTCATGAATTAAATATGTGAAATGATTTCACAAAATATCTACTCTTATTTAAGATATTAAATAGAAGAAAAAATTGATCATTATTATTAGATAAATTCAATAATAATAATAATGATAAAATTATTATCATTATTCTTGTTGAAAAATAATATTTAAAATGTGTGTATTGAATATTTGAATGTTGAATATTTGAATGTTGAAAATTAGGTAAAATTAGGTGTTGAATATTGAAATTTGTGTGTGATGATGAAGGTAATGATGTAATTTAATTTTGGATTATTTGTAAAAATTTTCTATAAATAGATCTCTCATTTGTGAAGAAAATCACAATTGAGTTGAGAGAAAAATATTATAAAGTGTATAGTGTGATAATTTTGAGAGTTTGAGATTTTTACTTTTTACCGTTAATTTTTACTTTTTCACAGCACGTTATCAGTACGAAACTCTAAAAGTCCTCCATATTTTTCCAAGCTCCAAAACAGAAGAAAAAGGTAACAAAAGTAATAATATTTATTTTATTTTTTATTTATTTATTGTTTATATATTTACTATATAATATAATGTTATTATAAATAATAAAAATAAATTTTTCAAAAAACTTGTTATAAATCCTGGGAGGATGTTAAGACGACATCCCACACTCCCGGTAAGGGATACGACAAGTATAAAAGTCTATAAGATTTTTAAACAAAATATCTTATGACACCTCATTATAATATTGTGATATGATATACATAATTATTTAAAACATTACTAATATTATATACACCATATTATTACCATAAAATTATACAAATACATACATTTATTTTCTTGTACACCAACGGTCATAAACGGTAACAAAACGGCTAGTTTTTGCCCTATAAATATGATCTCACAAACACATTCAATCACTCCAACTTTCTCTTCTTCTCTAAAATTATTCTTCATCAAATTTTTGAAGAAAAAAGAAGATGGCTTTCACAAAGTTATTTTTAATTATTTTGGTTATAATACTCACGAATCTTGTACTTATCGGAGAATATCCTCCTCATGTGTTTTCTTTATTTTTACGAATGCTTGTATTTGTTGTTTATCCATTACTTTGTATTGCAATATTCATTAACTAATAAAATGCATCATAATTTTTTTTAGTACCACCATGTCAAACTTGACAAAGCTCGAATTTGTTGCACTCGACATTACGGGGAAAAATTATATGCCATGGACTCTCGATGTAGAAATGCATCTTGAGTCATTGGGTCTAAGCGAGACCATTAAAGAAAATGGTATATCTTCATCACAAGAAAAAGCAAAAGCTATAATATTTTTGCGTCGACATCTCGATGAAGGTTTAAAATGTGAATATCTCATCGAAAAAGATCTCATGGCTCTGTGGAAAGGATTGAAAGAAAGATTTGAACATATAAGGGAAGTTATACTTCCGACCGCCCGTGATGAATGGAATATGTTAAGATTCCAAGATTTTAAGAAAGTCAGTGATTACAATTCAGCGATGTATCGAATAATCTCGCAGCTAAAATTTTGTGGACATGAGGTCACAGAATCGGAAATGCTTGAAAAAACATTTTCCACGTTTCACGCATCAAATATAACTTTACAGCAACAATATAGAGTGCGTGGATTTGCGAGATATTCTGAGCTCATCGCCTGTCTTCTTGTGGCGGAAAAAAACAACGAGCTACTAATGAGAAATCATCAGTCCCGACCCACTGGATCATCAGCATTTCCAGAAGTAAATGTTGTAAGTAAAAATGAATTTAAACCTGGAAACCAAAATCAAATTCAAAGACAAGGTTTTGGTCGAGGTCGAGGTCGTGGTCGTGGTCGTGGTCGAGGCCGTGGTTTTGAAAACAATAGAGATAGTTATTTTTATAACTCATCTCAAAAGGACGTCACGAACCACCCGCAGAAAAGGCATCATGAGAACATGAGTGTTAATGAAAATCACTCGAAAAGATTTGAAAGTTCTTGTTTCAGATGCGGCACTCCAGGACATTGGTCTCGTATTTGTCGAGCCCCTGAGCACCTTTGCAAGCTCTATAAAGAATCGATAAAGGGGAAAGAAAAAGAGACCAACTTCACTGAGCGAAGTGACCGTTTGAGTGATTCAACTCATTTTGATGCTGCTGATTTTATGAATGATTTCTCTGGAAATGATCAATATGTTGGTGGGATAGAAATGAACAATATTGATGCTGCAGATTTTCTCAATGATTTCTCTGAAAATGAACAATATAGTGGTAGAATATAAATGTACAATAATTTATTTTTCATGTATTTATATGATAATGTTTTATTGTACAATTATGATATGTGTTATATTTAAATATGTATTGTCATTAATTTTTTTTCATTGCATATTTTTTGAAGTTCAAATATGGAAAATGCTATGAGCAAAGCTGAAGTTTGCATACCCGATAGTGGTACAACGCACACTATCCTCCGAGATAAAAGATATTTCTTGGAACTAAAACCAACAAAAACAACGGTGAATACAATATCAGGTCCTGTAGACTTGATTAAAGGATGTGGTAAAGCACAATTTTTGTTACCTAATGGTACAAAATTTTTGATCAATGATGCTTTATATTCACCACAATCGAAAAGAAATTTGTTGAGTTTTAATGATATATATTCCCATGGGTATGATACTCAAACAATGAATGAAGGGAATGAGAAATATATGTGTCTTACCACATATAAATCAGGAAAGAAATATGTGATTGAAAAACTACCAATGCTCCCTACTGGATTGCATTATACACATATACGTCCCATTGAATCAAACATGGTAATTGATAATTCTTCAATATTAACCAATTGGCATGATCGATTAGGACATCCTGGTTCAACAATGATGCGAAGAATTATAGAAAATACACATGGTCATCCATTGAAAGACCAGAAGATCTTTCAGAATAATAAGTTTCAATGTAAAGCATGTTCTCTTGGAAAACTTATTATAAGACCATCACCAGCCAAAATCCAAACTGAATCACCAATGTTTCTTGAACGTATTCAGGGTGATATTTGTGGACCAATCCATCCACCATGTGGACCATTCAGATACTTTATGGTATTGATTGATGCCTCCAGCAGATGGTCACATGTATGTTTATTGTCAACTCGAAATGTTGCATTTGCAAGATTACTTGCTCAAATAATAAAATTGAGGAATCAATTTCCCGATTATACAATCAAGAAAATTAGACTTGATAATGCTGGTGAATTTACTTCCCAGACTTTCAATGATTATTGTATGTCTATGGGAATCATTGTTGAGCATCCTGTTGCTCATGTACATACTCAAAATGGATTGGCTGAATCATTGATTAAACGTCTGCAAATGATTGCTAGACCAATGATTATGAAAACAAAGCTCCCTATTTCTATATGGGGACATGCAATTTTACATGCTGCTTCATTAATTCGCATCAGACCAAGTGCATATCATAAATACTCCCCATTGCAGCTTGCATTTGGTAAAGAACCAGACATTTCTCATCTGAGAATTTTTGGATGTATGGTGTATGTGCCTATTGCACCACCTCAACGAAAGAAAATGGGACCTCAAAGAAAGATTGGAATTTATATTGGTTATGATAGTCCATCGATCATTCGATATCTTGAACCACAGACAGGCGACGTGTTCACAGCACGTTTTGCTGATTGTCATTTTAATGAGGAAATCTTCCCAATGTTAGGGGGAGAACAGAAACATACCGAAAAAGAAATTACATGGTATGTATCATCATTGTTACATCTGGATCCAAGAACAAAACAATGTGAAAAAGATGTACAGCAAATTGTGCACTTGCAAAGAATAGCAAATCAAATACCAGATGCATTTGCAGACACAAAAGGGGTAACTAAATCATATATACATGCTGCAAATGCCCCTGCTCGAATTGAAATTCCGAAGAAACAAATTGAAGATAGTCATGATGTCATTAAACGCCTGAAGCGTGGAAGGCCAGTTGGTTCCAAGGATAAAAATCCTCGAAAAAGAAAATTCATAGAGAAACACAATGATCACAAAATAGAGAATGATGTTCCTGAAGAAACACATAATGATCACAAAATAGAGAATGATGTTCCTGAAGAAACACATGATGATGAAAATGTTTTGTCAGAACCACAAACTGACGAGAATCATGAAATCTCTATCAATTATATTAATACTGGAAAAATATGGAACCGAAAAGATATAGAAGAAATTGATGATATATTTTCTTATAATGTGGCAATCGACATCATAAATGATAATGAAGATCATGAACCAAAATCTTTTGGTGAATGTAAAAATCGGCAGGATTGGATAAAATGGAAAGATGCCATCCAGGTTGAATTGGATTCGCTAAATAAACGTAATGTTTTTGGACCTATAGTCCTTACACCTGAAGGTGTAAAACCTGTTGGATACAAATGGGTTTTTATTCGAAAGCGAAATGAGAAAAATGAAATAGTAAGATATAAAGCTCGACTTGTTGCACAAGGTTTTTCTCAAAGGCCTGGAATTGATTATGAAGAAACGTATTCTCCTGTGATGGATGCAATTACGTTTCGGTATTTGATTAGCTTGGCAGTATCTGAAAATTTAGAAATGCGTCTTATGGATGTTGTTACAGCCTACTTATATGGATCACTTGATAGTAATATATATATGAAAATCCCTGAAGGATTTAAGATGCCTGAAGCACAAAGTTCAAAACCCAGAGAATGTTATTCTGTGAAATTACTAAGATCATTATATGGGTTGAAGCAATCCGGCAGAATGTGGTATAATAGGCTAAGTGATCACTTGATGAAAAAGGGATATGTAAATAATTCAATATGCCCTTGTGTTTTCATTAAGAAAACAACATCCGGATGCGTAATTATTGCTGTATATGTTGATGATTTAAACATCATTGGAACAAATAAGGAAATTCAAGAAGTTGTGTCATACTTGAAAGAAGAATTTGAAATGAAGGATCTTGGAAAAACCAAGTATTGTCTGGGTTTACAAATTGAACAAAAAGAATGTGGAATATTTGTTCACCAGACAAATTATACAGAAAAGATCCTTAAACGTTTTAATATGGACAAATCAAATCCTTTAAGTACTCCAATGGTTGTTAGATCATTAAACATAGAAAAGGATCCATTCCGTCCATGTGAAGATGATGAAGATATTCTTGGTCCAGAAGTACCATATCTAAGTGCTATCGGTGCCCTTATGTATCTTACAAATTGTACAAGGCCTGATATATCTTTTGCCGTAAATTTATTGGCAAGATTTAGCACATATCCAACAAAGAGACATTGGAACGGAATTAAACATATATTCCGTTATCTACGAGGAACGACAGACTTGGGACTTTTGTATTCAAAAGATGCTAATCCAAGTATAATTGGTTATGCCGATGCTGGATACTTATCTGATCCACACAAAGCACGTTCTCAAACTGGATATGTATTTACTCGTGGAGGCACTGCAATTTCTTGGCGTTCACAGAAACAAACACTTGTAACAACTTCATCAAATCATGCCGAGATTATTGCACTACATGAAGCAAGCCGTGAATGTGTGTGGTTAAAATCAATGACTCAACATATCCAAATCTCATGCGGATTATCATTCGACGAGAAGCCTGTGATACTATATGAAGATAATGCTGCATGTGTTGCTCAAATGAAAGAAGGATACATAAAAAGCGACAGAACTAAACATATTCCTCCTAAGTTCTTCGCATTCACCAAGGAGCTTGAGAAGAATAAATGTATTGATGTTCGTCACATTCAATCAAGTGAAAACTCATCAGATCTCTTCACAAAGGCACTTCCTACGACAATATTCAGAAAGCACATATATAATATTGGGATGCGCAATCTACGAAATTTGTGAAGAATTGTTCGTGTCAACATGAGGGGGAGTTTACGTGACTGCACTCTTTTTCCCTTACTATGGTTTTTATCCCAATGGGTTTTTCCTAGTAAGATTTTTAACAAACCAGTATAAAAACACGTAATGAAGACAATCATTATGATCATCATCACAAGGGGGAGTGTTGAAAAATAATATTTAAAATGTGTGTATTGAATATTTGAATGTTGAAAATTAGGTAAAATTAGGTGTTGAATATTGAAATTTGTGTGTGATGATGAAGGTAATGATGTAATTTAATTTTGGATTATTTGTAAAAATTTTCTATAAATAGATCTCTCATTTGTGAAGAAAATCACAATTGAGTTGAAAGAAAAATATTATAAAGTGTGTAGTGTGATAATTTTGAGAGTTTGAGATTTTTACTTTTTACCGTAAATTTTTACTTTTTCACAACAATCCTTACGATTAAAGTTATGACTAGTTATTCTAATATAATAATTATTATAGTAGTCAATTTTCATAAGGTTTTGTTGTTGCTTTTGAAAAGTTTAAATTTAAATTTAAACATATATATCAAGAAAAATTGAGTAAGATGCATGGGTATTAATTAAATAAATAAATAATATGAAGAAGATTGTTAATCTTTTTTCAGATATTATTATTATTATTATTATTATTGTTATTATTCAGTGTACAAATTTTGAATTTCCAAAATCAACAATCCCTTAAACTCAGCCGGCGGCGAAAACCCTTGACCACCGCTCACACCACCGGCCGACCTCACCCCGTATAAGCCGCCTCTTTGTACTTCATCTATTTTTTGGGTACATCAAAGTTCAGATTTTTTATGTACAACTTTAGTTTGTGTTATGATACAAGATCAATTTCATATTGTTTATTTGTTATTTGATCTGCTTTCCTAGGCTCAATTCGATTTTTCAGCTTTTATATGATTTTGGAGCTGGTTAGGCTCATTTGAAAGGTCGAATTTGATTCAAGCTCGACTGCTTGAGCTTAAAAGTTCCACCTTTTCATTTTGCTGACATTTTCTCAGTTGAGCTGAAACGAGCTGCGGAAATAATACAAACAGTAATTTATTTTCCTTTCATGATTTAGATTTGATCCCATCAAACTCATTCAATTCTGTTGGATTATATTTAGTTAAAGTAAATTCGACTGATAAAGATATTGTTTTTGTCAAACTTATTGCTAGTTCTTTGATATATGGTGGCATTCATTGGTAATATTATCAAATTTTGATTATCACTTGGACTGAAGTTTCCTTTTCTGTATGTTTCAGAAATGAATGTGGCTTCTCCGGTCCACGATGAAGGTCAAGGAGAGGATTTTCTGGATGAAAGCGATATCATTAATGAATATGATGTCGATGAAGAAGGTATATTGTAAGAATTGCCTGCTGTCATCCACTTTTTACAAAATAATGGGGTAGTCAGATTTAATTACATTGGTGATTCTAATAATTTCATGTTCTGATGAAATTTTTTAGGAATGGGTGTTAGAAGTCCTTTGGTTAAAACTTTTTACTTGTAGTAATTGGTGGCCATCCAATGTAGAGTATATTTAAGTTGGTGAATGATTTTCATATAAAAATTTTGTATGTTGAATGAAATTTTTTTTCTTTTATCAAAAAGCAAGGTTGTAAATAGCGGGAGGCGGTGGCGGGGCGGTCAGTGACCGCCTACCGCCTCGGTTGGGCACTGCCTAGACGGTTGAATTTTTTAAGTAATTTTTTTATAGATAATCATAAATAATCATGCAATAGATAATCATGCAATATACATAATCATAGATCATCATTTTTTTTAATGTAAAATGTGCAATTAAATAATGTTTAAGCACAAAGAAGCTTCATACAATATAATATCATTTAGATAAAACTAAGTTTAAATTTCAAAGTTTCAATCAATTATCCATCATTAGAACAAGTAGTAGACTAAACATAACTAATCTTCCAAATCATCTACATATGCACCATTTACTACATCCATGATTTTCTCATCATCGGACTCAAAATCGTTGACTAAGTTTTTAAAATTGTTGACTAGGTTTTTAAAATTGTTGATACAACTTAAAAATCTCGACTGTCCGCCTCGCTCGCCGCCTCGCCCCGCCTCCCCAACGCCGTATAGCTAGGACTGCCTAACACCCCCGCCTTATGCCTAGGCGGCCGCCTTGACCGCCATTTAGTGTTGGATCTCGGTTTTCTCGTGCCCAAAACGTAGCGGAAGTTTTAAAATTTTTATTTTATTTTGACAATCAAAATTATTTGGTACAATCGTATGGTTTTAATAAATAAACATACATAGGATGTTTAGTAATATACCTTTAGTGAATAATTTCACTTGGCTCCAACTAATCCGGAATTAGCGTACGTAGCTCTTGTTGTAATTCCCTACGAACTTTCTTCAAGAACTCCTAATCCGGTCCACTACTGGAATATTTATTCCTCTTCAAAATTGCACTAGTAATTTTTGAAGATATTTTGCGTTGAGATAAAACACTAAAAATCAACACAACTCTCAAACTTAGAGTGGTCAAATTTTTCTTGTTTTGAGAAGGATTTTTCGAGAGCTCCATGGAAGAGCCGAAAGTTTCCTCCTTTTTTTTTTTTCTTGGTTTTTCGGATGCAATCCTGTTGATGAGAATCCAATTCTCCACCGAATGCATGCCCCCATCTTAAGGATAAGAAAATCCTTATTTTAATACTAATAATTCATTTACTTAATTAATTAAATTAATTAAGTTAACGAAATATTCTTATTGAATACCAATCTCGATTTCCAAAAATCTTTCTCAAATGCATTCCATTAGAATAATAAAAATATTCTAATTACATTTCTAACCTTTCTTTTTACTTAATTAATCCAATTAATTAAGATAACTAAAGATTCTAAATCCATGCCATATTAAATACAATCTCGAATATTAATACATATATTTTGAGAATATCATGCATTAATATTATTTTGTTTTGTGTGCAAGTTTTTAAAATTATGGTATCATGAATATTTTCATATTGCATAAATCAATACCATATTTTATAAAACTTTAATAGGTTATATTTTAACTCAATTAAAATATAATTTAATTATTAAAGCCCATTTAAACTTTAATAAATTAGCATGGTGGGTTTACACTCTTACAAGCCCATGATCCATGCTCCCATTATATTAATATCATCATAATCCCGATCGACGATCCAACATCATCGATGTGACAATTTCAACTTATTTGTTATTATGATGCACACTTTAATTTCGAGAATGTCTAAATAAGACAGGTGCACTCCCTTTGACTGTCTTTAACAGTCAAGCTCTCAAAATTTCTATAAGCTTTTATAAACTTTATTTATAAGCTTATCGATTGATCATATCAAACTTATTTCTTATAAATTCAACTCATTGAATTTATTTTCTCAATGTTTTCTATAAATTCAACTCCTTGAATTTATTATCTCAACGGGAACAAGATAATCCAGTACTTGTGTGACCCTCAATGGTTCAGGGATATAGCTAGCCGTGGGTTCACAACTCTTTGTGATTCAGGAAAATTTTCTTTATTCGGGCTTACCCTAGTTAGCCTCATTCTTTTCATCAACACCTTAAACAAGAATGTCAAAACTCATTTCTGATTGCACCCATCGGATCATGGTAAGAGCGTCTAGTCGCATCGCCCCATGATCCNAAGGGCTCGTGCGGCGAGGCGAGCGTGGCGGGGGCGGTGAGGCGAGCGTGGCAGAGGGCAGGGCTGCTGGGGGCGAGGTTGCGCGTTGAGGGCTTAGGCGGGCGCTGAGCTCGAGCCAGGCGGTGTCTAAGGTGCACGTGAGAGCTGTTGGGCGAGACGGCGGCCGGAGCTGCGGGCGAAGGTGACAGTAGGGTGATTGTGAAGCGGCGCTAAGGTTAACGCGCAGGTGAAGCGTGGGCAGGGGAGAGCTGGTGAGTGAANAAGATTCCACGCACTATGTGAATCCCTGACTACAATGCACTGGCTCCTATATGTGTCGCAACTNTTTTCAAATCAAGATTGCGATTTGATTTGATATCTTTCTCTTCAAAGCAGGATTACGATTTGATTTGTTTCCAAATCTTTGGAGACTGACGAACAGCAGGAAAATTGCACGGCCTCACCCTTGCGATTGCTTGTTTCTGAAGAGCTTTTGGGGGCGTTGCCCCCAAACCCCCACGACCTGACCGGGCAGGTCGATCCCCGCGACCTGACCGGTCAGGTCGATCCCCGTAATTTTCGCTGTGGTAACATCATTCGTTAACGACAAACGAAATTAATTTTCCTGGCACGGTACGCCCTCATCGCCGATAAACCGAGGACATCACAATTAATCGAACTTTGAACCTACGATTCAGTTCGACTCGGGAGGGGGAGACTGGTGATACCCCATGGATGAGCCCCCCATGGATGAGCCCATCAAGATCCGGCCCATATCTAGGGCCCACAGGTAAAGGGCCCATGACANTAGAACACTGCCAAAAAGAGTATCGCAGACTGCCTTTTTCTTTGAAGTTGGCTTCTTTTTTAACAGTCCCACGTGTTCATCATGCCACTGTATTTGTTCCTAAATTTCTACTTCATTTTATTTGTAATTTAATTGCTTGCGATTTCAGAACTTCCAGATGCGGATGATGAAGGAGGCTCTGATGGAGAAGAAGGTGTCCATATTTGATATTGATACCCCATGGATGAGCCCCCCATGGATGAGCCCATCAAGATCCGGCCCATATCTAGGGCCCACAGGTAAAGGGCCCATGACAAGCCCAGGCATCCCCCTATAAATACCAGGTTTGAGCGTTCAGTTGGATTATTCACTATATTGTTTTCAGCAGCACCCTTAGCTGCCCTCCTCATATATCCTCAGTCTCTGACTTGAGCGTCGGAGGGGCTACGCCAGGACACCCTCCTGGCCCCCTTCTAACGGTCTTATTCTTGATTTCAGGCTCAGGGTGATCTTAGAGCCCACGTCTGAACTAGTGACGCTCGTTGGGATCGGACCCGAAATTTCCCGTGAGTATCACTTGGCGCCGTCTGTGGGAAAACTTGAGTTGAGACGTAGAGATGGTAGGCAGGAAAGGAAGTAGAAGAGCTACCTCAGCATCATCGCGTCCTCAAAGGGGACCCGAACAGTCTCATGTTGAGACAAGACATGAACAACCGCGTCTTGAGACGAGACAGGAACAACCTCGTCAAGAGACAAGAACCGAGCAGCCCCTTCACGAGACAAGGGTCGAGCAAACCCGTCCCAATGAGAACGTGGGGAACTTGACCCTGGAGCAGTTGGGCCAATTTATCACCCGGACAGTGGATGAGGCCATGAAAAGGAATCAAGAGTCTGTGTTTGTAGAGGAACAGGCCGCTCGTCAGGAACGTGAGGAAAATGTTGAAGTCCACCAGAGCAGGGTGGAGGAGACGCAACCCCTCCCAACTGGGGAGATTAGTGAGATGGGGGAGATGTGGAAAGAGATACGGAGGTTGAGGGAGCAGGTAGGAAGCAGAGCGCCGGTACCCAAGAGAAGAAGCCCTTTTTCACTAGCCATCTTGGAGGAAGGGCTTCCTCCGAATTTCCGACAATCTAACATTGGTGAGTATGACGNCCCTTGAGTATCAGATATTAAATAATATATCACTAATACTTTTTTTTATTTGTCCCCAATATGCATGCAAGATATTCGTAATCTGTTTAATGCGAACTTGTTTTTCTGATTTATTGAGTGAATGAAAGAGTGCACAAGGTGGAATAGAAACACTGAAGAGCTGTGTTTTTCCTACTTACAATATCAATTCAGTGATAATCTGTTTGAAGCACCGAATTAGGAAAAAATGAATTGTAAAAAGTTCTAGTTGGACTATGAATTCATTTCGTAAAATGACAACTTTAGGGACTGCTGGTAAATAGTGTGATGGCATGAGAGCGCTCTTTGTGGTACATTTATAGAACTTTTTTTATATATATAAATGAGTTTATATCTCAAATTATTTTCTAGTACATTTGTCTTTTATCTTACCCTGTTGTGCAATTATGGTTGCAGATGTTGTTGATGATTCAATACACATATTTACGGGTCATACAGGTGCACCGTGTCTTTTTCTGCTTACCAATAGTGTTTCATATTTCTTTTATTAATTCCACATATTTAATTGTTATGCAGATTAAGCACTATGTTTTCTGGTTTTGAATGCTATTTCAGTTAATGAGGCCAATATAATGTGTTAGTTTCTTTGTATTAATTCTTCTAACGGAGATTTAGATATTTGTTCCTTTGCTTCTAGGTGAACTATACACCGCTGCATGCAGTCCAACGGATCCTACATTGGTTGCTACTGGCGGTGGCGATGATAAAGGATTCTTATGGAAGATCAATCAAGGAGACTGGAGTTTTGCATTAGAAGGTATGTAATTGAGAGTTTCTGAAACCAAAAAAATAAAAGTGTTTTTGAACATTTGTTGGTTCATGGGATCTTTCCAAATTTGTGTATGGTGTCAAACAATCTAATAAACGACTTATGAATTTCAAGAATTTTAAGTGTGTCACTATAAAAATCCTTGGTTTGCAAACTTGAAGTCTAATGAAGGATTATGATAAACAGATTACTTGTGTAAATTGCTTGAACATTGAAATAAAAAGCATGAATAAGATCAATGTTACTTGTTTCTTCTCAAATGAATACAACGGCATTATTAGTTAATAAGTTATCATGACCCCTACCAGTTGATTGCATTCTACTCCCTTGTGTTTGAGGATCCCAAACGTCCTTGTGCAGGTCACCAGGACTCCGTATCTTGTTTAGCTTTTAGTCTAGATGGAAAGTTACTTGCATCTGGAGGCTTGGATGGAGTTGTTAAAATATGGGACACAGCTAGCGGAGACTTAAGATGCACACTTGAAGGTCCTACAGGGAACATTGAGGTGATATTCAAACTTATGATTGTGAATTATTTCTTTGTATATGTTGTCTGAACTGGAAATTGTACAGTGGGTCAGGTGGCATCCAAAAGGACATTTGATCTTAGCTGGTTCTGACGAATCTTCTGTGTGGATGTGGAATGCTGACAAGGCTGCTTTTTTGAATGTTTTCACCGGGCATGGGAGTAGTGTAACTTGTGGTGATTTTACTCCTGATGGTATTGATCTTTAGTGCTTTCTTTTGGTGACTATTATATTATTTCAAAAATCCTCATTTATAACCAACACTTACTTTCTGAAGGTAAAGTAATATGTAGTGGTTCCGATGATGCAACAATGAGAGTTTGGAATCCTAGAACAGGTGAAATCATCCATGTTGTCCGAGGTATGGCACTGAGTTTGTCTTTGCAAATATCTCTAATATTATGTTGTAAGCTGTTTGGTTGAGCTTCATGCATGTTCAAGTCATGATCCATTCTTCAGAAACTCCTTATGTGCAATAATGTGAAAAGATCCGTCCATGAGAGCATCCAAGTATCAGGACATAGATGGGAAGCAATTAAGATTAACGTTGTAAGTTTGAAATCTGCAATTAATAAGAAGGCGTCAATTTGGTATTTTATGTTCGTATTGTGTCATTTTTCTCAGCGTCATGTAATGTTCAGTCGCAGATTGGGTTGTAGTTTCTCAGGGTGATGATACTGTAATAGATAAGAAATTATCAGTAAAAAGTTATTTTCTTGGTGATGATGCATTCACAGAATAAGAGTATTCAAGTAGAATAAAAGGTGGATTTTGGCAGTCCTTTTATTTTGGAGGGGGTTTCTTGAGGTGCCTTTGAGGCAGTGAAATTTGGTTAGATCTAGTCTTGATCCCACACTAATCACATCCATCTCTAACAAGCATATTCCTATGTATTTGGATCAAATCTCCCCATGATTCTTTCGTGGGTGATCGTTGCAAGGGCTTATCTGAGTCCTTTTTGGCAGGATGGAGTCACTTGTTTGCTTTGGCTAGCTGGTTCTAGATTTATGGCCACAGGCTGCGTCGATGGGAAAGTTCGAATATGGGATAGTCTCTCCGGAAACTGTGCAAGAATATTATGTGGACACACAGGTCCAATTCAGTCGATTGACAAATCTTCTAATGGAGATTTCTTGGTAGCTGTTTCAATCGATGGAACTGCTAGAGTGTTCGAGGTCGCTGAATTCAGATAAAAAAATCAATTCAGGTTAGCTTAAGTTCGATTTCCTAGAGTGGTAGTACTGATCCAGTGGTCATAATGAGCCAAACATACTTGTGGAAGCACATGTAAAAAATGATTTGGCTCCCTTTTGTGTCGTCGGATCCAGTCGAGGTATTACCTCAGCTACCATCGAATGAACCCCCTTTAGTTTATTTTAGATAGAAATTCTTGGGCTCTTGTTTGAGTTAAAGCGAGTTGTGCATTTGCTTCAAAGATTTATGATACTTTGATAGCCTTTGATTTTGATATATTTCATATAGGAATACGCTGTATATATATGATCATAATTATTATAACCATATTGAAATTTATATATATAAACAAAGTTTTTGCCATATTATGAAAAATTATTTATTGTTATTAATATATTTACCTATCACATTAAATATTTGAAAACAAATATAAAATAAATATGTAATTAAATGTGAAGTATTTTCAATTTCTTTTTTAAAACTTCAAAAGACTTCACATTTGAATTTGATGTCACTTGAAAATATAAACTATATTTAAGTGTTTATATTTATTGTGTCATTTCATTTAATTTGGACTATGATTTTGAATTTTGTGTTATTTTTATATATTTAGTTATCACCACTCTCTATCATATTAAATAAATATACTTTTTTATATGATATTACGTTTTTCAACTTTTAAAAGAGTGTGTCTTGGATTTTGGTTTGTTGATTATCCATAAATTGATATTATTATTATTATTATTATTATTATTATTTCAGTATAAATATTTTTAAATTTGTTTAAAAAAATTAATCAAAATTTATTCATCTAACAAAAATAAAAATTTGACTTTTTAAAAATATTTAATTTAAAATTAAATTTGTTAGAAAAAATAATTTATGATTTTTAAAATATAATTTTTTTTATTAGTTACAGTTTCATTCAGTCAAGATAAAGAAGTCAATTTAACGACAAAATATCGTTATCTTCATTTAAGCGTTATCTCAAATTATATAAATATTTTTTTTATATAATTGTTTCTCATGAAAATTGCGGGGCGTGCCAGGCACGTGATCGTGCCAAAGTTGTGAAATGATCCGACTCTTTTAATCAAACGCTGTAGATCTCGATTTGTTCATAAGTTTTAATTCTTTCGAAAATGGCTCAAAAAAGGAAACACAAAATGAGGAATATGATAAAATTAAAGGAGGAATCCATTAACAACATCAAACATAATTATGTTGTTATGAACTTGATCAACATTTTTACAAAGAATATTGATGAACATATGGAATATTTAGAAGACTTTGCTACTGGAACTAGAAATTGACATAAACAGACATAAAATTGACATAGAATTCTGCAGAGTTTTTGCTGTAGCTTTTTTGTGTTGATTTGTCGATGATCTCCTCTGGCTCTTTTCCTTGTTTTTGTCACATTCTGCACGGTAGTTTGGGCTCCTTTCCACGATCACTCCACGATCTTCCATCTTGGGTAATGGCTTAACTAGCCGCAACGTTCTTTTACCAGGCCAACTGCAACTCCACTGGGCTTTATCTGTTGGGCTTTTGCTTATGGGCTTCTGAAATATTTTTAGGCACAACAATTGTCCCTCGTAGCCAATTTGGCCAGTGGGAAAATTTGGCTACATTGGTTATTTTATAGCGTGACCCTCTTCTCTAAGGTTCCTAAATGACCCCAAATAACAACTCGGCTACTGGGATGATAAATTATACAAAGATGAGCTAATCGCTGAAAGACACTCCTTGAGCATTTCGATTCTTCTGGTGTCCATCAAAATGAGCTTCACAAATATAATCCCTTCACAATAAAAGATCCTAGTTTATCCTCACTTCCCTTTCAAATCTCGTTCTCCACCCTCCATTCCTCGATCTCCGCAACAAATCCCCAAAACCCCACAGACTCCCTTCCTTCTCCCCTTCGATCACTTCCTAGCAATACCCCTACGCCGGAAAATAGAAACGCTGCTTCGCCTTGCCGTCCCTCGTTCCTCGATTTCGCCAACCGTTCGGACGACTTTAGTCGACTGCGAACCTCGGCCCGCGGCTTATTTTGCGCACCATCGAGGCCCCCCTTCCCCTGCGTGGCTTGTCTTTGTCGCAATATCCTTCGGGGTACACAAGATATCACTCACCCTTCTTCGGATTTTTCTCTTCGTGTGGCGTGAGTTTCCCTTCGCTAGGTTCTGATTCCTCCACTCGCTACTCACCAGCCGTGCAACTCCAGGAAACGGGAAGATTCTCAGGTTCCCTCCTTTAATTAATATGGTGGAATCAATTGGATGATGCTCTCTGTGTTTGTTCGAAAATTTACGTTGATGTATTGGAGCATACTTTGTGTTGCTATAGATTCTTGAGCACTCTTTGGTAACGATCCTTATACATTGGTGATTCCCTGTTACTTGTTATGTACGAAATTCCTATGTCACATGGTACTCTTTTTCTTCAGTGCCAAAGTTTCCTTCCATAGGGGTTTCCTGGTCTGAGATATGAAGTGGCTTGCGTGTCTTAACTTGCAGGGAAAACCATTGATCTTTCACTTGTGAGCACACGCTCTCCTACCCATCGAACCCAATCTCCTCCATCTGCTACTGGGATGTCTACTCCTGGGTATTTTCATCTTCATCTGAGTCTAGTTTGTTAAATCCCATTTTGCCTTATTTCGAATTTTATACCATTTGCAGGCCTTCGACGATCATTGATGACAACTCCACTCCGGTGGAAGTCTTTAATCACATCATTGACTCTTCCTACAGTCACATTTTTGTATCTACAGAGACCGCCAACATGCTGTTTCCCCTATCTACACTTGAGTCAAACGCTACATTGTTGAATCGTGTCGTTGCGCCCCCCTTTAAGTTTGCTAAATTTAAGTCTTCACCCCAGGAGAACGTCAATTAGAATGCATGGGTTGATAGATTGAAAAAATTCGATGGGAGCACCTGGCGAAAACAAGGCCTTTATCAATTCATTGAAATGTTCATCATTGACCAGACCTTTAATCTTGATCTCCTTGAGGGTGTCATTAGGGTGTGGGCGCCGCCATGTAATTCTTTTATACTCCCATGTGGCCCCATGTCTGTAACTTTACAGGATGTTTTGCAACTTACGAGCCTTACATTTATATGGAATGAATATGCTGAACTAGTGGACACTTCAGGCTTGCCCCAACTATCTGATCAATATTTGAACACGTCTTCGTATTCCCAGGTTATTCGCTGTTGGTGCGGGGTGAAACGAACCTCCCCCCACTAGTGATGAGCGCGTAGCTTTAATTTGGGTTTTAATATGCAAATATTTTTTTCCTTCTTCCGGCAAACCTACAATAGAATATCTTGCTCTTGCCAGGTCTTTGAGTGTTGGGCAGGTACACGGTTTGGGTGTGATGTTCCTGGGATCCCTTTACCATTGGTTGAATGTCGCTGTGAACGATGCACCCCTTTCTAAGCTCAATGGGGTTATGTGGATCCTCCAAATGTGGTTGTTTTCTTATTTTCCCGAGCTAAAATCACCACCGGGACCCCTTGCTGAGCGGTTATCGTGGAAGGAGCTCATGTCCTGTCAGAGTGACTTCACCGTTGCAGGGGTTTGTTCTTTTCTGCGATATCTCCCTTTCCGCTAGGACGGTCTACCTTCCTATTTCCTCCACAATTGCGGTCGAGGATTACCCTTGGATCGGACACATGATTGCCAACAAAAAAACTGATGTGTTAAAGATGTGCGCCCTACAATCCTCCATCCTAGTTTCTTAGTATATGATGGGACCTCCCCCCGCGACCAAAGTACCACATCTTTGAATTCTATAATCCAACTTTGTACCATTCTCAATTGGGTTTATGTTCTACTGTCCCCTTCAATGCCTTATACCTGCCTCATCATCTAAATGATATGATGAAAATAAAATTATCTCAGAAGAAGTTCACTTCCTTGTCTCTGATAGAGCTGTCAGAACAAGCAAAATCTTTCAAGACTCCCGTTATAGCGAGCCTCATTTCAGCATCTGACGATTATTTGAGTGGTGGACTGCACGATATGACCGTCTTATCCCTGTGACGCTAGAAATTTCACGTATAGCTTTTATCGCCTTTGATATGATTTGCTATTCTCATTGCTAAAATGTTCTATGTTTGGATTGTAGATTCTCAAAATCCTCGACAAGTCCTGGATTTATCGGCTACTCGAACGATAAAAAAGGCAATGAGATGAAGCAAACCTCCACCCAAATAGTTTCAGCTGCTCGAGAAAAGAAGACACTTGCATCCACCCTGTTGAGGCGGCGAACCCGATCCACCACCCAACTACTTCATGTAATTCCCCCACTCGCTTCCACTCCTATGGCTGATACCATGATAGTGGAAAATGATGACTCTTCCTCAGCCTCTGACCTTTCTGCTTGTCAAGAGACTGAGTCAGATGATTATGTTCATTTGGCCACTCATTTGGCCTCACTTAAATGCAGGAAAGTCCTCACAAAAAGTCATCCTGATGACATGGAAGAAAATCCTTTAGCGACCGGCTCTCATTCTCATGTAACAACCATTTTATTCCTCTTTTAGTTGTCATTTGAATCTCACTTCGCCCCTATCATTGTAGGATCTATCAGCACGACGAGCGATGGTCTCTTTGGTTGAGGAAACCTTGGACTTCGACTTCAGTTTCCTGCATTCAAGATCCTCTCATGCGGCCTCTTCTTCGAGTCTCCCTTCTGGCTTGGAGCTAGCCACTGCAAAGGCTTCACTACGGCGTTTTCTGAACATGAATCTCAATGCCTTAGAGGCCATGGAAAAGGCCACTGTTTTGTCTGCTGTGTCTATTTTGAAAAACAGCCCTAATTTCCCCTCCTCCCCACTGTATGATGTGCTAAATACTTTGCCAACCATGTTCTTAGCTTTTCAGGCTTCGAGTTCTACTTGTTCGGAGACGTTGATTCAGATGAGAAACTTCAAGGAGCAAAAAGAGAAGTTGGATGGCATGCTCTCTGAGAGAAAAATCGCCAGGTCCACTTTACATCAGAAGAATGCGGAGTTAGATGTCAATGAAGAACTAGTGAAAAAGTTAGAGATGGAGCTCCCCCAACATAAAGCCGACATGGTAACCCTTCTACACGAAAGTGAGGTTTTAAAGGCTTCCTCTGATAGACTCAAGGCTGACATCCAATGCCTGAGCGACGATTTAATAAGTCAAAGGCATGCCTATCAACAGTGGGAAGACACCTTGAAAACGGCTGGGCAGACTCAGGTCGAGTGCCTGTCCAAATGGGAAGAGTTACGTGATGATTCCTTCTTTAAGAGTGATGAAGAAGAATGAATTAGAGCCAGAGCTCTACACGGAAGCAATGATTATGGAACTGGAAGATTGGATGAGTTGAGAATGCAAACGTATAATGCTTTAATGCTTCAGAAATCCAAGGTGGCTAGAAGTTACAATAAGCATGTGAATAGAAAATATTCAAGGAGGGAGACGTAGTTTGGAAGGTAGTTCTACCCCTCGGATCCAAAGACAGGGAGTTCGGTAAATGGTCGCCTAATTGGGAAGGACCGTTTAAAGTTCATTGAGTGTTGGATTGAAATGCATACTGGTTGGCGAGTTTAGACGGTGAGCCACACAGGAGGTGCATCAATGGAAAGTACTTGAAGCATTATTATCCTAGTAGTTGGGTAGGGACATCGAAGGTAAATGGTTCGTGAAATTGGAATGTGAGGAAGAATGGTGCAGAGTAGGCTCAAAGGCCACTTTGTTTTAAAATTATCATATTGACTTATAGGAAGTTTCTGTAATATGAGGAATAGGCTTTTAAGCCATCCTTTGCTGAACTTGTTTGTAAATAGTGATGGAACATTTGTAAATAAATAAAAATACTGGCTCATGGAGTTCGCTGTAGTTAATAAATTTTGGGTAAAGTGTTTGTTAGTTGGCCAAATCAATTACAAAGTGAAGGTCGTTTAGTGCATGTCTTGAAATTTTGGTGATCATTATTTGGAAGATGTTATTTAGTCGTTTGTTGGTGGCAAATGTTGACTTGCGATATTTGCGTTAATATTACGGGTGCTCAAATTTTTTAGAAATTTTGGCAGAGTTTCCTTTGTAAATGTGATATGCCAAAAATATATACACCTGCAAATAAATCCCAAACAACAGATACAAAGACAACAATGTATTTTAACAGCACTTTTCAACATTCACGAAACAAAACAAAATAAGCCAAATCATGGCAAACAAGTGCAACATATCATAAATGTACCACACTTCGGTCCAAACATTACATGAAAGTGCCAAAACATAAACCAGGATCTCAATAAGGGTGAAAACTAGTGCTTAAGATAGATCAAGTTGACGTAACTCTTCCCATTTGGACAGGCACTCAACCTGAGTCTGCCCAGCCGTTTTCAAGGTGTCTTCCCATTGTTGATAGGCATGTCTTTGACTTATTAAATCGTCGCTCAGGCATTGGATGTCAGCCTTGAGTCTATCAGAGGAAGCCTTTAAAACCTCACTTTCGTGTAGAAGGGTTACCATGTCGGCTTTATGTTGGGGGAGCTCCATCTCTAACTTTTTCACTAGTTCTTCATTGACATCAAACTCCGCATTCTTCTGATGTAAAGTGGACATGGCGATTTTCTCTCAGAGAGCATGCCATCCAACTTCTCTTTTTGCTCCTTGAAGTTTCTCATCTGAATCAACGTCTCCGAACAAGTAGAACTCGAAGCCTGAAAAGCTAAGAACATGGTTGGCAAAGTATTTAGCACATCATACAGTGGGGAGGAGGGGAAATTAAGGCTGTTTTTCAAAACAGACACAGCAGACAAAACAGTGGCCTTTTCCATGGCCTCTAAGGCATTGAGATTCATGTTCAGAAAACGCCGTAGTGAAGCTTTTGCAGTGGCTAGCTCCAAGCCAGAAGGGAGACTCGAAGAAGAGGCCGCATGAGAGGATCTTGAATGCAGGAAACTGAAGTCGAAGTCCAAGGTTTCCTCAACCAAAGAGACCATCGCTCGTCGTGCTGATAGATCCTACAATGATAGGGGCGAAGTGAGATTCAAATTACAACTAAAAGAGGAATAAAATGGTTGTTACATGAGAATGAGAGCAGGTCGCTAAAGGATTTTCTTCCATGTCATCAGGATGACTTTTTGTGAGGACTTTCCTGCGTTTAAGTGAGGCCAAATGAGTGGCCAAATGGACATAATCATCTGACTCAGTCTCTTGACCAGCAGAAGGGTCAGAGGCTGAGGAAAAGTCATCATTTTCCACTATCATAGTATCAGCCATAGGAGTGGAAGAGAGTGGGGGAATTACATGAGGTAGTTGGGTGGTGGATCGGGTTCGCCGGCTCAACGGGGTGGATGCAAGTGTCTTCTTTTCTCGAGCAGCCGAAACTATTTGGGTGGATGTTTGCTTCATCTCCTTGCCTTTTTTATCGTTCTGAGTAGCCGATAAATCCAGGACCTGTCGAGGATTTTGAGAATCTACAATCCAAACATATAACATTTTAGCAATGAGAATAGCAAATCATATGAAAGGCGATAAAAGCTATACCTAAAATTTCTAGAGTCACAGTGATAAGACGGTCATATCGTGCAGTCCACCACTCAAAATAATCGTCAGACGCTGAAATGGGGCTCGCTATAACGGGAGTCTTGAAAGATTTTGCTTGTTCTGACAGCTCTATCAGAGACAAGGAAGTGAACTTCTTCTGAGATAATTTTATTTTCATCATATCATTCAGAGGATGAGGCATGTATAAAGAATTGGAGGGGACAGTAGGACATAAACCCAATTGAAAAAGGTACAAATCTGGATTATAGAATTCAAAGATGTGGGTACTCTGGTTGCGGGGGGAGGTCCCGTCATATACTAAGAAACGATGATAGAGGATTGTATTGCGCACATCTTTAACAAAGGATAACACATCAGTTTTTTTGTTGGCAGTCATGTGTCCGATCCATGGGTAATCCTCGACCGCGATTGTGGATGAAATAGGACGATAGATATCCCTAGCGAAAGGGAGAGATCGCAGAAAAGAACAAACCCCTACAACGGTGAAGTCACTCTGACAGGACATGAGCTCCTTCAACAGTAACCGCTCAGCAAGGGGTCCCGGTGGAGATTTTAGCTCGGGATATTAAGAAAACAACTACATTTGGAGGATCCACATAACCCCATTGAGCTTAGAGAGGTGTGCGTCGTTCACAGCGACGTTCAACCAGTGGTAAAGGGACCCCAGGAATATCACATCCAAACCGTGTACCTGCCCAACACTCAAAGAGCTGGCAAGAGTAAGATATCCATAGTAGGTTTGCTGAAAAAAGGACAAAAAAGGTATTTCTATATTAAAACCCACATAAAAGCTATGCGCTCGTCATTAGTGGGGGAGGTTCGTTTCAGCCCGCACCAACAGTGAATAACCTGGGAATACGAAGAGGGGTTCAAATATTGATCCGATAGTTAGGGTAAGCCTGAAGTGTCCACTAGTCCAGCATATTCATTCCCTATAAATGGAAGGCCCGTAAGTTTCAAAACATCCTGTAAAGTTACAGACATGGGGCCACAGGGGAGTATAAAAGAATTACATGGCGGCGCCCACAACCTAATGACACCATCAAGGAGATCAAGATTAAAGGTGCGGTCAATGGTGGACATTTCAATGAATTGATAAAGGCCTTATTTTCGCTAGGTGCTCCCATCGAATTTTTTCAATCTATCAACCCAGACATTCCAATTGACGTTCCCCTGGGGTAAAAACTTAAATTTAGCAAACTCAAAGGGAGGCATGACGACACGATTCAACAATAGAACGATTGACTTAAGTGTAGATAGGGGAAACAGCATGTTGGCGGTCTCTGTAAATAAGAGGATGTGACTGTAGAAAGAGTCAATGATGTGATTAAACATTTCCACCGAGGTGGAGTTGTCATCAATGATCGTCGAAGGCCTACAAATGGTATAAAATTCGAAATAAGGCAAAATTGGATTTAACAAACTAGACCCAGATGAAGATGAAAAAACCCAGGAGCAGACATCCCAGTAGTAGATGGAGGAGATTGGGTTCGATGGGTAGGAGAGCGTGTTTACAAGTGAAAGATCACTGGTTTTCCCTGCAAGTTAAGACACGCAAGCCACTCATATCTCAGACCAAGAAACCCCTATGGGAGGAAACTTTGGCACTGACGAAAATGAGTACCAGGTGACATATGAATTTCGTACATAACAAGTAACAGGGAATCACCAATGTATAAGGATCGTTACCAAAGAGTGCTCAATAATCTATAGCAACACAAAGCATGCCCCAATACATCAACGTAAAATTTCGAACAAACACAGAGAGCATCATCCAATTGATTCCACCATATTAATTAAAGGAGAGAACCCGAGAATCTGCTCGTTTCCTGGAGTTGCACGGCCGGTGAGTAGCGAGTGGAGGAATCAGAACCTACCGAAGGGAAACTCAAGCCACACGAAGAGCAAAATCCGCTGAAGGGTGAGTGATATCTGGTGTACCTTGAAGGATATTGCGGCGAAAACAAGCCACGCAAGGGAAGAGCGGGCCTCGATGGTGCGCAAAATAAGCCGCTAGCCGGGGTTCGCAGTCGACTAAAGTTGTCCGGACGATTGGCGAAATCGAAAGACGGCAAGGCGAAGCAGCGTTTCTGTTTTCCAACGTAGGGGTATTGCTAGGAGGTGATCGAAGGGGAGAAGGAAGGGAGTTTGTGGGGTTTTGGGGATTTGTTGCGGAGATCGAGGAATGGAGGGTGGAGAATGAGATTTGAATGGAAAGTGAGGATAAACTAGGATCTTTTATTGTGAATAGATTATATTTGTGAATCTCATTTTGAGGGACACCAGAAAAATAAAAATGCTCAGAGAGTGTGCGAGGGAATTTTATTTTTAAAAAAACATGTTTAAGCTATTAGCTCATCTTTGTAGAATATATCCTCCTAGTAGCCGAGTTGTTATTTGGGCTCATTTAAGAACCTTAGAAAAGAGGGGAACGCCATAAAATAACTAATGTAGCCAAATTTGTCCACTGACCAAATTGGCTACGGGGGGCAATTGTTGTGCTTAAAAATATTTCAGAAGGCCATAAGCAAAAGCCCAACAGATAAAGCCCAGTGGAGTTGCAATTGGCCCAGTAAAAGAACGTTGCATCCAGTTAAAGTCATTACCCAAGATGGAAGAACGTGGAAAGGAGCCCAAACTGACGTGCAGAATGTGACAAACAAGGAAAAGAACCAGAGGAGATAATCGAAAAATCAACACAAAAAAGCTACAGCAAAAACTCTGCAGAATTCTTTGTCAATTTTATGTCTGTTTATGTCAATTTCTAGTTCCAGTAGCAAAGTCTTCTAAATATTCCATATATTCATCAATGTTCTTTGTAAAAATGTTGATCAAGTTCATAACAACATAATTATATTTGATGTTGTTATTGGATTCCTCCTCTAATTTTGTCATATTCTTTATTTTTTGTTTCTGTTTTTGAGCAATTTTCGAATGAGCTAGAACTTACGACCAAATCGAGATCTACAGCGTTTGATTAAAGGAGTTGGATCATTTCACAACTTTGGCACGATCACGTGCCAGGCACGCCCCGCAATTTCCGTGAGAAACATCATGTAAAATTATTTCATTCATTTGTAATTTTGAGCCGCATTTAATATGTTCTAAAAGAGAATTAAAAAATAAAATTGAGTAGAAAAAATAGCTTTAGAACAGTATAATATTGAATTTTAAAAATATCATTTCAATCCTTTTGTATTTCTTAAAATGTGCATTTTTTTCCTCCCTAGGCTGTAGGCACCAAAAGAGAGTTCTTTTAGCAATGTCTTTTTTTAAAAAAAAATTTATCTAAAATACTCTGAATTTCTTTCTTTTTATGTTCAAAATAAAAAAAAACTTTTCTTCAAATAATTTTTTTTACAATAAAAACATCATACCGACGTGGAAAACATGCCCCTGACAAATAATCAAAATAGAACTATTTTAGTGCAAAACAATAAATTCATCTGGAGCACTGTCCTGATCCATTCACATTTTTTCATATGTCAATGGGTTTTTGTATTTTTTTAAAGATTTGACCAACTTTCTCAAATCCAAACCATGGTTGAAACTGTGATCATTATTTCAAAATTTTCATATCCCGCTCTTAACAAACCAGTGGCTTACAAGCTTCACGTCCTCTCTCTCAAAAGTGAAAACGTGAATCTTCCGCCCACTAATCTTCAACCGCACTGCCAACATGCCGACGAAAACCACCATACCTCCACCACGACGATTTCGGAGTCCACCGTTACGATGCACCATTAACAAACTAGCGGCTTACACCCCTTCTTGCTCTAAACAAATCTTCCACCGTACCCCACCACGCCAACGAAGACCATCGTACCTCCACCACGGCGGTTCCGAAATCCACTGTTACGACGCAAAAGCCAGGTCCGTGAACAATATTATGTGTTCCATTTTGGTTGTAAAAATTATAGAACATGAAAATACCCATTGTTTTATGATGTAGTGTGTGTGTTTATTATTCTTGCAAACACGCAAAAATAAGCATCTAATAAAAATCAATGGCTCGGTAATCTATTGCTCCTTTGGCACTAAACAGAAAGTAAACTATTGTTCCTCTCCAGTGAAATAAAATTGCAAGGTGCTGATATAGAATTCAGATGATCTTGCTACTGGGAGAGAAGAAGCTGCCACCTGAATTTTGCATCATTCTTCGTAAGACAAAATCCTAAGCGCCGAATTACAGAGAGAATTGGGAGGGAGAAAGCTTGCGAGATCAGCAATGAATACGAAGATTGATGAGTGAGTTAATTACGTAATAGGGGATCAACTTGTTTTCTCATTTATTTTTATCCCCAAATTGATTTCTCACACTTGAATGTGGCATGAATCAAATGGTGTACATTGCATCTTACATGCAGGGGTATAAAGCAGCTTGGCAGAGTGATGGATGCTTTGTGAGGATCAGATTTTTTATTTGATTCCAGTAGACCAATATGCAAGTAAAATTTTATTTCATTCCGGTAGATCAAGTTGATTTGCCTTGTGTTATAGTAAATATTTAAATTCATCTAGTTTTTTTTTTATTGATTCAGTTGGTTTGTTGCTTGAAAATGGAAGATGACAATCAACTGTCACTTGAAGAGATGAAAGGAGACTACAATCAAGAAGCTGGAAATGTTGAGGTACAAAATGAAAACTCTTTTGTCCATGTTTTGGAGAGTAAACTGGAAGTAGGGCAGGTTGTGAACAGCGTTGAAGATGCTTATTTATTGTATTGTCAATATGCGCATGTCAAGGGATTTATTGTGAGGAAGGGTGATCAACGATATTTTTCTCATACCAATGAACTTCAATCAAAATAATTTCATTTTTCATGTGAAGGTTTGAAAGATGAGAAATGTTCTGGTAAAATGATTCCAGTTTATCAAAAGCCGGTCATTAGAACACAATGTAAAGCCAAATTGAAGATTACAAGGGAAAAAAGGGGGTGAATGGTGGGTGAGTAGATTTTTGGAAGAGCATAACCATGAGAAGTTTGCACCTGATCAAAATCACTTTCTAAGATCGGCACGCAATATATCACATGAAAAAAAGTCTACTATAGAAGTTATGGTAAATGCTGGAATATCCGTCTATAATGTTGTTTTTTTTTTTTATGGAAAATGAAGCATGTGGGCCACAAAATTTAGGTTTTATTAGAAAGGATGCATATGACCATATGAGTCGTTGAAAAAACGTATCAAAATTGAGAATGGAAATACCACTGCACTTATTCAATATTTTTTAAATAAGACGAATAAGGAGAATTATTTTTACTGGAATGTTCAATTGGATGATGATGATAGGGTGATGAACTTTTTCTTTAGGGACTATAGATGTGAGGTTGATTATGAATATTTTGGTGATCGCAACATATAGAACAAATAAGTACAATTTGATATGTGCTCCATTTGTTGGTATAAATCACCATATGCAGAATGTGTTGTTTGGCTTGGCCTTTATGTCAGATAAAACTCAAAGTTCTTTTGAATGGTTGTTTTCAACATTTCTTGATTCTATGAATGGACGGCAACCACAAACTATCTTTTTAGACCAATGTCAAGCCATGATGAATGCCATTGAAACAATTTTTCCACTTTCACATCATCGTTTATGTCAATGGCTTATAATTAAAATGCTCATTCACACTTCAGGAGTTTAAATGGTGATTCTGCTTTTAAAGGATTGTGGTATAAATGCATGAATCATTGTGAATCTGAAGATAAATTTGAGAGCACATGGAAATATATGATTGAAACATATGATTTGGATGGTCATAAATGGTTGAATGAGATATACAAGCTTAAGGAGAACTGGTCTACGACTTTATGAATGGAAGGTTTAGAACAAGACTTTTGGCTAATTCGAGGAGTGAAGTCACGAATATGGTTTTTAAGAAGGCAGGTAACAAAATGAGTTCTTTGTATGACTTTGTGCTGAATTATGCAAAGATTCAAAATAACTGGCGGGAAAGGGAAAAGACTGAAGATACTCGTTGTCGCCATGGTAATCCTGCACAAATTTTGAAAAACCATCCATTGTTTATTCATGCTACTAATGTTTATACGATGTCTATATACTAGCTATTCGAAGTTGAATTGGTTAATTCATTGAATTGCAAATCGGTTGAACCATCATCTTGTTTTGGTAATGATTGGAGTTGGATTCAAATCAAAGTAAAATCTCATGATGAAAACTCAAGGGTTCAACATGTGGTGTTCGATAAGCAGAATCATGAGATAAAGTGCAGTTGTCATATGTTTAAGACAATGGAGATTTTGTGTAAGCTTGCTTTGATGGTGTTTAATTGTATGGATGTCACTGTTATACCCGAATGTTATGTTTTGAAGATGTGGATGAAGAATGTAAGAAATAGAGTTACATCTGAATTTAATGAAAGTGGCAGGGGTGGTGCTGGTCATGTATCTGAAATGATGTTTGTCAACAAAATAATGAGATCAACCTATTATCTAACTCAACTGAGCAAATCTCATGAGGAGGCAAGAAAAATATTATATGGATTGGTTGACATTGCAAAAGATGAAATCTCCAATCTTGTATCGAATTTAAGTGTAGATGATGAGACACAATGTGATGATATTCGAAGTGATGGAGTATGCATACGTAACTCACTTACTGCTAAAGCCAAAGGAGTTACTAATGCTAATATTACACGACACTGGGATACTAAGAGCAAAAAATGAAAAGAAAAACGAAAGGAGAAAACAGAAGTTTCAAGTAAGTTTTCATATTTTTAGATAAGTGTGGATGGTCTAGTATATAGATTAATTGAATTAATTGTTGTATTGAAGTTTCATATGTTGAAGTTTCATACTTACTATCAAAGTTGCATAATGTGGTTGATTCATGATGTACTGAAGCTGCATACCATAATTGTTATGTGGTTTAATTGAATTAAGTTGCATAATGTGGTTGATTCATAATGTGAAAAAATTGCTGACCTAACTACATTACAACAAGCCACAAAAGCTTAAGATTGAGATCCAAGTTCAATAGATGGAGAGACACCAATCGACAAATAAGGACTCAAAATATAATCCGACATTTTTTGTGATACACTTCAATTTTGTAAAGATGTAAACGTGGTCATGCTTTGAGGGTCAAGTAATCATGTCATATATGTTACTATACATTTTGGTGTTGTTTCAAGTTGAAAACACAATTTACGTAAATGGAGTTTTGTGCTTGTCGCCTTCGTTGGAATGTTAGCCTTCGTCGGAATCGGTGCGGATAAGATACCAAACAGAAACCAACTCCAATCTCTGAAAATAAGTATACAAGGGAGGAAAAGACAAACATGAGAGACTAAATCTTGTAAACCAGTAGATACAGTATAGAACCAACTCCTACCATCAGTAAACATGAAAATAAACTAAGAAGAACAGAATAGAACTACACCATCGAAAATATATCACAGCAGTAGAACAAAATAGATCTAGACCGTCGAACATATATCCATCAATGGAGGAAAAGACAAACATGGGAGACTAAATCTTGTAAACTAGTAGAATAATAATAATAAAAAAAAGGCATAAAATTACAAAGACAAACATAGAATTTGAAGCTGGGAAAGTTAACTCGGATTTTGGAAAGAACAACCTTCTTCTCGAGAGTATGAGCATCCGTCGAATTCTTATGCGCTTGAGGTGAGAAATCGTGAAAACGAAGTCTTCAGTTTTTAGATCTGAAAATTTATGCGGACTGAATAAACCTTGGTATTTGTTAAAATAAATCATGGTTGGGTTTTCCAAAATTCACAAATAATTATAAACAAAAATAAATTCATGCATTTTTTTTTAAACGGAAAATACTTGTCACGTGTCATCCATCGACTGGTTCAGGACAGTGCCTTTACAGCCAGTATCGACCGAACTCGTTTTTCTAGGTTGANTACATTACCTAAATGACTAAATCCCATTTTGGTCAAATTTAACTACAACAAAGAATTTTATTTTTCGGATGTTTGTTTGTTATAACTGAATCTTGTATCTCGAAATAAACAGTTAACAACATGACAACCTGAAACTTCTTCAGAAACTTGAGATGTTTGTGTCATTTGAAAAGATTTGTTATGATTTAATATTGAACCTCCGATTTCGTCACAAATTTGGGATTTTTGTGTCAGATGACATAATAACGATCGGAATACAAACACGACTTTCCAATTTCTTTTTTAAAAATCAAATCCTAAATAAATCCAAATTTGAACTTTCCAATTTTTTTTTAAATCAAATCCTAAATAAATCCAAATTTTTGGACAAATGAAGATATTACAATGAAGAAGATAATCTAAAGATCATCCTAAAAATAACACTCGTTAAAGTGCAAACAAGATTCCCCTGTTATCACACCACACACCACAAACCACCACACCACTTGTGGGGCTCACGTAATTGACAAATCCCATGTCTCTTCTCATTCAAGTTTTCATGCTCTTCCTCCCCACTTTCTTAGTAAACTGTGTTCCGATCCTCTGACCCCATCAGATCCAAAATCTCCATTTTTTCTTCTCACTAAGCTACACTTTTCCATTGGCATTTGCGTGTTCACCAATTCAAGCCTTCTTTCATGGCCTTCT
Organism: Primulina huaijiensis; assembly: GCF_012295235.1. NCBI lineage: Eukaryota > Viridiplantae > Streptophyta > Magnoliopsida > Lamiales > Gesneriaceae > Primulina > Primulina huaijiensis. The sequence continues at coordinate 4,223,637 of NC_133318.1, read as the reverse complement.
TCCCCTTTTCTTGCACCAACCAAAGCCCGGCTTCTTTTTCTCTCGTTGTATGTCAGCTTTCTCGAAGCCTGTGAGCTCAATTTCTGAGGTTTTGTTTGTAATGGGCTCTCAATGTTTTACTTCTTTTCTAGTTTACCTCTGAGAGGGCCACCTTTTTTTGTCTTTTTGTTGGTCTAGCTTTTAATGTTCGAGGTTTCTTGAATTCCCGGTGAAAAGAAGTTCTTGTTTCTGCTGGTGGTTGTGTATTCAGGTGAGATTTTTGGACTTGGACTTTTTGGTAATTCTCCAAAGTCTCTTCATTTCTCGAGTTAATGAATCGTGTGTTTCGATCTGTTTGTTTGTTTGTTCTCATCTGGAATAGAATAGTTTTTCTATTGGGATTTGTAGACAGCGTATTTGTGGGAAAGCTTGATGCTTTTCTTCCTTTCCATTTTGAATTTGATGGTCGGCTGTCGTTTTGATGATAGGATCCATCCGTTGTGACAGAAAATTTCCCCATGATGGAAATAAAATTTATGCTAACGTCTTATTTAACTTTTTCCCATTTCATTCCATTTTTATGTAATAATTTCTCTGTTCTTAGCTTGCTGATGTTTTATCTTCTCTTTTATTTTCTCAATATTGGTTGCTTCTTGCTTTAAACTTCTTTTTTGGTCATAGCTGGAAAATGCGGACTTGGTAATCAGGGGACAGCAGGAATAAGAGATTCTGATCCTGAATTTGTGGATGACTATTTGTTTTTGCAGATTTGTTGTTTACATTTGAAATATTCCCTTTCTTTAGTGTTAGTTGATCGTAAAGTTGTATTCTTTATCGCCTTTTGGGCTCTATGCATTTGCGTAATCAATTGATTTTTATCTATATGTACTTTTCTCTTGTTTTGATCTTTCGGTGCTTTTGATTTCGTATGTTATTATCCTGTTTTCCTGTTGTATTCATTGACATTGAATTTCAGAGGCTGACCATGTTTCCTTGAATAGTCGGTTTATCATTTCAACTCCCCGTTTCTTCAATATCATACATATTTTCTAACACCCCAAAATTACAAGGAATGCGCTATTATTTGTTCGTGGTTATATGATAGTTAGTAAAATGATTTGAGTTCCTGGTTGCACGTAATGACTTAAAGTTTTCTTTTTGGGCAAGTAGGAGGAACTATGAATTGTACAAGCTACGTCCCTTCATGTTACCAACTGCGGGATCTTAATAAGCGTGAAAGTGGTTTTTCTTCACACCCATTCGTCTTTGATGGTAAGCACGGAGAAGAACAAGGGAACGGAATTTCTTTGCTACCGTTTAATATGGATCAACACTTGGGTTATGACAAGGTGTTATTGAGCCAGATAATGCAGAAGCATGAAGCTACATTTAGATATCAGGTACGAAAACCGTCTGAGGATTTAATCCCTATCTTTTTTCTGTGCTATCTTTTGAAATCATTATTGACCTTCATTTTGTTTTTTCAACGTGTATTTCTATTTGATTTTTTTGCATTCAACGTATCTTTTTGACAGGCTTGGTACATGGTCTGAATGTCCCTATAGAATAGATTTATCAGTTGATCTTTTATGTTGTTCTTTCAGCTCCAGGAACTACACAGATTGTATAGAAGACAGAGGGAGTTAATGGATGAAATCAAGGTGAGAGAAATGTATGCTCGGCACATACAACTGCCCACATCACAATCTAATAACTGTTTGTCTCAAACCCGGTCTGAAATTTCTCAAACATCACATACAACTAGCTGGATCCTGGGAGATCGATTGGATAATAAGCTGTCTGTGCTGAGCACAGATAATCTTCGAGGACCTTCAGAATTTGTTGCAGAGAATTTTCAAGAAACCAGAACTGTACATCCTGGTTTTCTGCTGGCAAAAAACTGTTATAACAGAGTCCAAGCTCCGTCATTCATAAGTAAAGGACATGAAATGAGAATTTTGAATCTTCGACTTCCAGATTCTGTGTACCATGATAAAGAAGAGAGGGAGCGGTTTGATGAGGTAAATGTTTCTAAAAGGGATTCAGCACTTTGTCCTTTTAAGACAGGAGATTCTAATCCTTTTGATGCAAGATGCCGGAATATAAAAAATTTGATCGACTTAAATGAACCCATACAACTTGAATCTGTGGCTTCAAGTTCAACTAGTCCTTTGGAACCTTATCCATGCAACTTGGAGTTTTCACACCAAGATCCTCATGTTTCGGCCGAGGTAGAAACAGGATGTGTTGTTCCTAAACTCTGCGGACATGTTAGCTATGGTAGGGACTATGCTGATAGGAATTCATCCGTGGGGATCGATTTGAATTCTATGCCTCTCGGTTGTTCATCGGAGACAGTAATTACTCAAGTAAACCTTCTTAATCCGAATCAGGAATACAAAGTAGAAGATCCAAAAGAACATTTGCTTTCCTTGGTAGAAAAATCAGATTATAGTAGTGGGGTTCCTTGCTCTTTCAAAAGTAAAATATCACATGCTTCTGGTGTTGAGAAAGCTGTAATTTTGAATACTAGCTCTGTTCATCATGAACTGAGTAAAGAAAAGTGTGTCAAAGTCGACCCTGACACAAGTATGGATGAAAAGTTAATGGAGTTTGAAACTCACATAGACTTAAACATTGGCGTAACCGCCGGTGAGACATTTCCATCTCTGTCAAGTAACAATGTTGGGACTAAATCTGCTGGAGAGACAGACATGGAAGCTCCTGTGAGTCCAGAGAACAAGGAGGGTTTTCCGCCAAGAGGAAAATCCAAGGATATGCTACTTGGTACTCCTAGTCTTTTATTTGAACGAGGAGAATCCGAACCTGAGATTGAACCTGATGGGATTGCTGCCGAGACTTTACTCTCGATATCCTCGGCTATAATGCAAGACTTTAATTTAAGTAACTGTCTGTTTTGGTTTGCTGAAATAGCTACTGGTAATGCCGAGGACCAAGAAAAGACGGTTATGAAACTGCAAAACGGCACAACCAACAAGGATGGATGCATGCTTTCGCCGGATGGGATTGATGATGAGTTTAAGGATACGACACTGAGGCTGTCTCAGAAAAGGGCCCTAAATCTATCTCACGATGTCAATAAAGAAAAAGAAAGGGTTACTTTGTCCTGTAGATCTGTGAAGGGCCGTGCAGATAAAGACCATCACACGGTTAAACCATTCCAGAGAACATGTTCATCGAAGAGAAACGTAGGAAAAAATTCGAGCAAAAGACCCAAAACCCACTCCAGATCATGTCCTTCAAACGTCAAGAAACCAACGAGCTCCATTCTGAAAGAACCGGCAACTCGCAGTAAAGTGGGAGTTCTGCAGAGTTGGGGAAATATAAAGAAACGGCAAGGTGGTCCTAGACGCCGTGCTACTAAGTTTCTTAACATTTGCTGAGTTGGTCCTAGAGGTATTAAGTGTAATTTTGTTTCTTTATAGGTGATCTCCGACATGGTAAACATCATATATGTTACTGATTAAACTGTGAGGCCTTAGAGCCATGAACAGCTTTGTATATATGAAAAATTGTTGTATGAACCTTGTTTGATCGTAGACAATTTTTATCAGATGCTTTGAAGTTTGTTCTTTTTTGAAACTTGAAATGAAAATATTTGTTCCATAAACTTCGTAAGTGGGATTCCACTGTAAAAAATTGGACGCATGCAAGTTATTTTGTTATTGTTGTCTTCATCATATAACTACTCATGATTTAGTTTTGATATTATAACATATACAGATAATTACTAAAAAAACTGATAGAGATTATGTAATTTATACTCAAAATATTTCATTATATTATTTTGTTATAATAAAAATAATATCAAAAGAATCAGTTACTGTCATGAATTTGGTTACTGTAATCAATGATCTAAGACGCCCGAGTGTGAAAATGTTATAGCCAAGCTTCATTACGTGAATTTAGTACAAGATTAAATATTTAAAAAAAAAAAAAAAATTTAGTTTTATGGAGTGTTTACAAATTCTAAAAAATAGTTATTATAAATTTTTCTTTCATAAATTACTTTAAGTTTCCATTATATTAAATCAATCAATAGATTAAATAACTTATAAATATATCAAATTTAAAAAAATATCTATAAAACTTATATTTTTGTATTATCAAAATAACTCGTTGAAAAATATTTCTATGTCAAAAGATTTTTTTTATTTAAAACTTTTATATTATCAAATATAAAAATTAGCTTTTATCAAAAAATAAAATAAAAGATGTCTCAAATTTGAAAATAAAATAAAAACTTCCTTAAAATTCTATCAAAAAACTTACAATTAATAGTACTTTTTCGCGATCTAACTCCATTTTCTTTTGTTTTGGTCGGAATCAAAAAAATTTCTTTAAACACTTTTTATTCGCATTTTTTGAACGCTGACCATAATTAGTTCATACCAACATCAAAACGGTATTCCATCATCGTCACAACCATTATTTTTATATATAAAAAAAGACTTGAAGGGACACATTCTTATTTTTATAATTAACACTGATTTCTATTTTAGTATCTTGTAATTATAATTGTACATGATTATTATGTGCATAGGTTAAAAAAAAATCATAATTGCCATATATGCTATAGAGAGACCCTTGATTTTATTCAAACGATGACGTTCACAAAGTTGGCTAAAAAGGAGGGCAACTTTCTCCACGAGTTTGAAGCTCCACGAAAAAAACCCGAAACGAGGATAAGGATCTCCGATTTTTTTGAGTTCGGGTTCGGGTTCGAGGATTTTTTTTAAATCCTCGATGCAGTTCGAGACGGATATGAGATTACTATCCGCATTCCCGAAATCCCCGAACCCGCCCCAAAAATAATATCAATAATAAAATAATAGTATTATTAGTATTAATAATATAATAATATTATTATTTTTTAAAATATTAATAATAATAATAATAATATTATTATTATTAATATTGATATTAATATTAATATTATCTATAAAAATAATAGATAATAATAAATTTTGGTTTGAAAAAATATCCAAATTCGTCATCGTCTTGTCATATTAATAATTATTGAAACAGAAATGAAAACGGGGATGTGAAGTTGATTTCCGAAGTTTCGGGTTTGGAGATTCCTCGAACCCGAAAGAGCGGGGATTGGGGCAGGTATGGGGTGGGGGATGGAATTCGGGGGTAGAGATGGGGATGACAAACCACCCAGGCCCATTGCCATCCTTAGCTAAAACTCTTTGAACATCTCATCAAATGATATATATACATTGGTTGAGAGACACTACGCTACATGCTATACACGGGGGCTTAAATATTTGTTAGAATCATGAAATATACATAAGACTCGTATGAAAGTTGCATAGTATCCACGTGATTTCGAAGATAGTCAGGCCATACGAAAGATGCTCAACGTAGCATAGTATGAACACGCTATCTATTCCCAGTCGGTATCGAAAAAACCTGCATCTTTCATCTCCGAGTAGTATGCACTATCCAAAAGCCAATCTTCCTCCTGGAAATAAATTAATTTGCTTTTAATATCATTTGCATCTCTCGAAACACCACGCTACACTATGGATCAGATACAAACAAGAGCACAGTTACCAGGAAAAAGTCGGCCAGAAAAGTAGCGTACAGGAAAGGAAGATAGAGGGAATGGCGACAGATTACTATTATATTATACAACCTGGAAAAAGAGCCGCAATTTCATAAAAACAAAGGACAAGGATAAAAGAATGCAATGACAGATGTATGTCCAGGGGTATTGGTTGCGAGCATGCTACGTACCAAAGTCCGAAGCCAAAACCAATTCCACCGAGTCCATTAGCAAACAATTTTATAACGTTTGTTATGAACATGACAACCACGTAGTTGTAGAATGACGGCCTTGCTGCATTTGGTTCCCATTATTTTGGATACAGAATAGGCTAAAAGGTTAGTCCGAGGAAAGAAACAAAATTATGGAAAATAACTTATGTAGCATGGATACTCCAAAAAAAATAATTCTGAAATATCGGACACGGATACGACACGAATACAGATATGACACGCCGATACACGTGGCGAATACAGAAAAATCCGTGTCGTTGACTTTTTGTAGGTTTGACCAATCGGATACTTCTTGGACACGGCTAAGATATAACATGAACACGGCGTGGATACGTTTTCTGTATACATTTTGGCAAATTTTCAAATAGTTAAAAGTTTTAGAGGTTAAATTGCAAAAAATGGAATTGAACTTGCCTGTTCTGACCTAGCCAGCCTCGCGACCCTAGTCTCGCAATGAAACCTAGCCGCGCGCGACTCCAACCAGCAAACCCTAGCAACGCGGGCGATTCAAATGGTGAACCCTAGCCAGTCACAAACCCTGGCCAGTGAACCTAGACCTAGCCTCGTGACCCTAGCCTCGTGACCCTAGCCAAAGATGAACCCTAGCCGCATTCCCTAGCTGCGGTGAACCCTAGACCTGCCTCTCAACCACAAAGCTCTGTGACATCCGCTATAATTTTTATTAATAAATTTATATAAATATATATATTATTTATATATATTTTATAATCTCCGTAACTTAGCCGTATCGTGTCGGATATTTAGAAATTTGCTGTATCTCCGTATTCATATCTACGATATGATACCCGTATCCATGCAATATAGGAAATAACCCAATCTTCAAGTTGTTTAGACTTACGTGGCAACCTATCTTTCCACTTGGAATAGTGCACAAAGAGTATGTAACTATAGACAGCTGTAAGCATCAAAGTGTGAACAAACAGAACGGTCCATTTCCCCCAATGTGAAGCATCTGCATTATTGAAAAGTGGCACCCCAAATCCAAAAACAACTATTGCCTGTCCATTGACAAAAATGATCACATACCATCAGGGAAAATAATCAACAGAAAGCGTTTCGAAATAAATATTTTAAGCTCATAAGATAATAAGATAAAATGTGGAATCATATTTTGCATTTTGCTGAAGCGTTTGATAGTATTATTTAAATCCAAGTCAGAAGACTAAGAATCTATCAGAACTTTCTATACATGATTGGGAACATGCTATTTCCATTATTCTCCTCAATGCCAGTTCAAATTTTCCATACATTCTGCATTCATTTCATCTTTTCTCCTCAGGATAAAAATGAAACCTTGTAAACTTTGTTGGGGTGAAAGCTTAAGAAATTAAAGAGTGAAGAAAACTGATATCTGACGTCTCCAACATGATACGTGGATGTTTCTGCCATTTCATATCACAAATGGGTAGATACTTTGGTTGCATGAATCTGACGACAATTTCACTGCCACCACACATTAAAGTTAACATTGCTAGAAATAAGTGTCATTCAGTATATTGCCTATAACAAGATGTCAAAAGTACAGGAATTTGTTGAATTTTCTTTGATGAACTTTATGCGATCATTTTTAGGTTATGTATGAGATGTGTTGTTTTTCAATGGAAATTGGTATTGCTAAAATTTTCAAGATTCAAATAGTTCTACGGATTTCTTGTCACCACACATGTTATCTCTTTTGAATGGGCTTGAGCTAGAGGTAAAACATTAACTCGAGAATCCATTGGTAGGAGACAAAAGAGATATTGTTCAAAATTAAAAGGTTGATCTGCTAGCCGTAGGAGATGCTTTCAGTTTTATGCAAACAATAAATTCCCATTTATTTGGAAATCCGTCAAATGTGATATACTGTTGGGTTATTTAAAACCAAAATCAATAAAATTATAGTTGGTAAAATTTATATGAATGCGGTGTGTAAATAAATGAAAAATTAAAGGCAAAATATGAGTGAAGATGCATATGGAAATGTGACAAGAATGGTCCAGAATAGAATGGTCCTGACAGATGAATAAAGTTGACAAAATGAAACAGTCAGGAAAAAATAATGGGCTGCGATGGAATGTGGCAACCATATGAGATTTGAACTTTTAGCTTTTAACTTTCAGGAAGGACAATCACAGACAAAGTAAAACCAGAGGATCCTTTGATAAACTAGGAATATTATTATGTTAGGCTGGTTTCAAATTTTTATCATTGTTTCAACACTAGCAATGATATAACGGAATATAAAAGGTCATTACACCCTAACTCAAAATAGGAATTTTAGGTTCGATATTGCTCCATCATGTAATAATCCAATTTTAGGGACCTGATTGGCTTAAGTAATCAATACGATTTCCAAAGGGTTTTATGGTGTAATAAGGTATTTTTTCTTCTACTCTTTCACTTTATCTATAGAAGTATATGTATAAAAAAATTGGAATTTCTAACAAGGAACTATATTAAGAGTCTTAGACTCTCAAAGCAATCAACCACTTTAGAAGTGATGGTCACTACCAGAAGGTTGTCTTTGGCTAGAAGTATTTTGTGGCAATAAATCCTATCAAATTGTTTGAGTCATGTACCAATCAATAGATTTCCATAACTTCTAGATTAAGTTTTTTTCAGTCAAAACAATAAATTTAGTTATTGGAGTCACGTGAAACTGAAATCCATGATTCCAAATTTATGACTCAAAAATGCTTCAATCCAAACGAAACCTAACAGAATTTTCAAATTCTTGAATTACGATATTAAGAGAAACAAAAATAAATTGAGCTAAGACGTGGTAAGCTAGTACAATACTATAGAATTGTGCATAATTTGAACTCATTCCAAAAGATTGGATCAAGGATAATTAAGGAGAAAAATAAGGGGGTATCTAAGTTAACAAGGAGTGAGCTAGGAAACTGACTAATGTATATATCTATTTAACAAGTTAGTAGGCATACAATAAGACAGATGTTACCTGAATAAATATATCAACTGCTACGATTGAACCTGAAACCATGAAAGTGTGGGCCAGGGCCTCCAATCCACTAGAATAATTTTCCTGAAGAAGAAAAGGAAGTAGGCTAATTTCTAAAGATAGCATTCCACATTCTGTGGACAAGGATAACAGGTTCCAAGCAATTGTCTTCCTCGGAGCACACTGCCATGCCTGTTCCATCACAATTCACATAAGTTAATACCATAAAAACTAGAGATTTGGTGCCTATAGTCTATCAACAATTTCATTGGCTTTCATTGGCGGGTTGTACAAGAAAACTTTCCTTGGGAACAAGAAGTATAATTTTATCAAAGGCAAGTTCTTTTTTAGCAGGTTATATTCCATGAAACAAGAGAAACTCGGACAGGAATGTAGCTTCTAAAAGTAAAGCTTTCGGTACAGTAATTTAATAGCTACGAGCGAAATATAGAACTAAACACCATTCACACAGAAATAACGCAAAAGCTGGATACGTAGTACTATGACAAACTTCATACCGGTGGAATTCAATTTCCAGAGAAATGAAGCTACAGAAAGGATTTTCAAAATACATAAACTACATACACCAAAGTAATCACAGAAAAAATCCATGCATTTAGGTTTCCATTGCCTCAAAAGTGGAAACATTTAAGTACGAAAAAGCCAAAAAAAAAAAAAAACAACTTTTTTCACTGTATGCACAATTCAGCACTAATGATTCACACCAAGCCCAAGGAATAGGAGCACAAACAAACAAAAATCGAAAATCTACCTGAAGAATGGACCACGCCAAATTGAAAACAGCTGCGAACCAAAGGAGAGCGTAGAACGCAATCATAACATAAGACTTCCGGTGCCTGAGCTTCTTCACACTGCGATTCGCCTGAAACCCAAGGTACAGCACCAACAAAGCGGATGGTACAACCAGAGCTGCATCGCGCCAGAACCCGCCGCATCCAGAGCTGTACCATCTGGAATCCTTCTCAATTTGGATTGCAAAGGGAGGATCGGTGACATTTTGCGCTGATATGGTGGAATTAGAGCTCGACATTCAACTCATCCAATTCAGATGAATGGGGGAGAATTATGATCGGAATTTATCGGAGAATTAGGTTAAAATCGCAGCTTTGATCGTAGGCTTTACAATTAACCTGACGATTTACCAAAATATTATACACATTTTTCTTTGAAAAAATTATAAAATGTTCCTCTATATTTTGATGAAAGTGATCATTTTTATTATTAAATAAAAAATATAATGGTATTGATAAAGAACACAATATAATCATATGAAATAACAAAATCTTATGAAATAAATTAATAATGATAATAATAATGTTAAAAAAATTTAAAATTAACAATTGAAATCAATTTTTAACATTAAAAAATAATTAAAATCAGAACTTAATAAACCGATTTAAAATACTTATTTAAAAAAAATCATATTTATAAATTATTCAGACTGAGTTTTTGAATTAAATCAGTTTTCACCGATCATTTTGCATTAACCAAAATTTTATGCATCTCTAATTTTGATAATTTTTTTAACATCATTATTATAATTTTTTTACTTCATATGATTTACTGTCATTCTTTTTCTCAATATTATTAGGTTTTATTATTTAATCAATATAAAATAATTAGAATGGCCTTTTTTGGAAATTAAGTATATTAAATGATTAAAAAAAAAAAAGTATTAGTAACTATAATGAATTTGAGAATTTCTAGATTAAATGATAAAAATCTCAGAGAATATAATGAATTTTGAGAATTTCTAGGAAAAATATTTTATAATTAATTATAGCTAGGCGACTAGCAACATCTTTCAGCTATAGAAGGCACATTTTCCTCAGTATTTCATGAGAAAGAGGGTCGGAATATCACAATTTCATCCAGTCGGTTAAGAAACTTGGACTTCAAGTGCTTTATTACAAGTAAAATTGAACAGGTTAGTTATTTAGCAAATAAGATCGAATATCTTAGTTTATCCTCTAGAACCATGAAATGGGAGAATGATCGTTACCTTTTGCATCATCTCATGTGCATTCTCCATTCTACACTTTCCCAATAATCCTTTCGAATGGTACTCAGCTAGTCAGCTCCAATGTTAGAGGTCATTATAATGATGGTGTTCGTGAAGTCAACAGTTCGGCCTTGGTCATCTGGAAATCTTCTGTCATCTAAAACTTGAAGTAACATGTTAAAACAGAAGGATGTGCTTTCTCTACTTCATCGAAAAGATTGACACAATACGACCTTCTCCTCACGGCTTCTATTAGTTTCCCGCCTTCTTCATGCCCAACATAGCTATCAAATGACACGCACAAGAATGATAAGAAAAAATGTCATAATGATTAGGCAGACCAATGAATTAAAGGGTTCTCATGTACCCTAGAGGAGCTCCTATTTGCCGAGCGACGGAGTGTTTCTCCATATACTCAGACATGTCAATCCTAACAATTAAATTATCATCATCGAAGAGTTGTTCTGCTAGAGCTTTGGCGAGCTCCGTCTTGGCAACGCCAGTTGGACCCAAGAAAAAAAAGAGCTTGTTGGTTGTTGGGGCTTTCCAAGTCCACATCTTGACCTTAAAACAGCCTCAGCAACAGCTATAACAGCTTGATCTTGTCCTACGACTCGTTGGTGCAACCTCTCAGATAGACCAATCAACCTCTCTTTTTCATTTTTTCCAAGAAGTGTGATATGTACACCGGTCCAACGTGCCAGGACTTCGGCAATTTGATCAAGGCCTACTGTCTCTTTGAGCATCCCATTCTCATTTGAACTTGATTCTAGTGTTGCAATTGCAGATTCAACTTCTTGGATTGCTCCATATCTTATGTCAGTAGTTCTAGCAAGATCGTATCTCCTTTCAGCTTCTAGCAAGGCATATGGAAGTTTATCTCTTCTCTGTTTGAACCTTCAAAGCTCATTGATTCTTTCCTTTTCTTTGGTGTACCTCATTTTCAATGGTTGAAGCTTAAGACGTGCTTTGCTAGCTTTATCTTTTTCCTTCTCAAGAGCATGCAGTTCGACCTCCAATTGAATTCTCTTTCTTTCCAAATTATCAATTTGTTCAGTTTACTATCAAGTTGAACTGTCACGTCCCGAGACCGAGACATAGATGACATCCGGAATTGTTTAACAATCTCATTGAAAACAATAAGCCTCGTAGAAAATAGCTAAAACTCAGTCTAATTCATAAAAAAATATTGTCTTTACAAATGTGAAATACGAATAATGTGGAAGTTGTTCTTACAAAGAAAAGTACGAAATACGGAAGCGAATAAATTATAATCATGAAATCGGAGAATTGGTCTTCATAACTCTAGATTTCTTCACCAACTCCAAAATTAATTTGTTATGTCTCTTCCACCTGTTCTTCATTATTATCTAGGGAGGGACGTAAGAGGGTGAGCGTTTTGGGAAACACTCGGAAAGTAGGGGCCGATCGAATACCAAACTAACAAGTTATACATATACATATCTTTACCGTGATCGTTTTTCAAAACATAGCAGACAAAGTTCAGAAGTTATACCAGACGATCAGATCATATCAAATAGAACATAATATTAATATAACAAAGTCTTATCAAATCAGAATAACATACTAAAGACATATCTTATAATAATGATCATGGGCTATCCTTGATCTTGAGCTCCTTCTGGGGTCTTCTCCTATAAATGGGCTCCTTCTGGATCTTTTTACCGCACCCGGCTCCCTCTTGAGCCTTTTCCCATAGACAAGCTTCCTTTGGAACATTTTCCCTTACAGGCTTTTCCGATGCGCCATCATTCGAATCATATCAAATAAACTTTTCTCATTGGGGTGAAACAGACAGATGACACGAATCAAATCAAAACGAAACGAAATAAAACGAATCGGATCGGATTGGAGCATAACTTAGCAAAAGATGCAAATGCAAAGCAAACGATTAATAGCAAAACATACAGTATATGATCGAATTTTAAAACATAAGTAATATTTAAAACATATATAAGCCCATTTACAGTAATTCAAAGATGTTGTTCGAAACTTGTTTGATTATTGAATGAAGACTTGGTCGATCCTGGACAACACTTGGGCCTGAATTGGGTACTGTCTCGAGTAGGTTTTGGATGGAATTCTTGAGAAGAATAACCTTTTGGGTATCGCTTAGTTGCTGCCTCAAACGGATTAGCACAACAGCTCCTTCCTTGCTTGAGAGTGGCCGAAATTGGAAGATTTTTGTGGGAGTTTTTGGTGTGTCACTTCTCATCACATGATGGGGTATTTAAAGGTGAAAAAAATCGTAGGTCTTCCCCTCATTCAGCCAAATTTTTCCTTCAAGATGCCCAAGGATGATGGTCCAAGTAGCCTCCAAGTGGTCAAAGTTTATCCACAAGCAAGGGTCACCTTGGTGCACTCAATGGTCATTTCTTAGATCTTAAATATGTCCAACTTCTAGCTCCTCCCTTGGATGAATTCTTGGCTCCATTAGGACATGAATCAATGAGCTTCCTTGATTGAGCTAAAATATTGAGTTAATGAGTTAGGGGTTTCATCCACCGGGTGACGACACTTCGATTATTGTGGTTTCACATCGCATAGATTTCTTTTGAGCTAATCCCTTGAGTTTTTTTTAGCTGAAAGTTTAATTCTATAGTTGAGTTTCTTGAATTAATAATTTTGGACTAAAACATTGGGTTTCATTTGCTTCAAAAATCTGGGTCATCACATCCCACCCTCCTTATTGGATGTTTCGTCCTCGAAACTTGAGTTTGCTTGATCTTTGAAAAGGTAAGGGTACATGGTGCGCGTCTTCTTTTCTAATTCCCATGTTGATTCTCGCTTCGTATGATTGTCATTGTATTTTCACGTACGGAATGGTATTGTATCGTAGTACTTGCTCTTTGGTGTCCACTTTGTGAAAATGGACCTCTTCATATTTAAGTTCCTGATTCAGGTTGTAGTCGATTAACAATGGTGCGAATTCGAGAATATGACTCTGGTCAGGAATGTATCTTCTTAGCTGTGAAACATGGAAGACATTGTGGACTCTTGACATGTCCGGTGGCAAAGCTAATCGATAAGCTAAGGTTCCGACTTCTCCGAGGATTTCGAAGGGTCCAACATAGATTGGGTTTAATTTTCCCGATTTGCTAAAGCGGACAACTCCTTTCATAGGTGAAACTTTTACATAAGTCTTTTCACCGATTTTTTGATTCCAACGGTCTTCTCTTCAAGTCATCCCAACTCTTTTCTCAGTCTTGTGCTGCTTTGAGTTTCTCCTTGATGATAGCTACTTTCTCAACAGTTATTTGTACCAATTCAGATCCCGTGATGGCTTTCTCTCCGATTTCATTCCAGTATTGTGGCGACCTACACTTTCGTCCATAAAGAGCTTCATAAGGAGCCATTTTGATACTACTATGATAGCTATTATTATAAGAAATTGCAGAACAATCATGAGGATAATGATGAGATCCGTGTTCACAGTGAACCACTGGCAGAAAGTTCTAGTAGTACAATGACCACACGTTCTGGAAGAGAAGTGCGACTCTCAACCAGATATTCCTCAAATGAATATATCATGCTAACTGATGGGGGAGAACCAGAGAGCTTCGAAGAAACTATTACCAGTGAACACAAAGATAAGTGGATGGAGGCCATGCAATGAAGATGAAATGCAATCATTGCATGAGAATGAGACGTTTGAGATTGTGAAGCTGCCGAAAGGTAAGAAAGCTTTGAAGTACCAATGGGTGTTCATGTTAAAACACGAAGAACACAATAGTAAACCAAGATTCAAAGCTCAAATTGTCATCAAAGATTTCGAGTAGAAACATAGGGTCAAATTTGAAGAAATATTTTCACATGTGGTGAAGATGACATCCATTCAGATTATGTTAAGGTTAGCAGCTAAGCTTGATATGGAGGTGGAACAAATAGATGTCAAGATTGCTTTCCTTCATGGGGATTTGGAGGAAAAAATCTACATGGAGCAACCAGATGGGTTTGCAGAGAAGGGGAAAGAGGACCTCATCTGCAGATTAAAGAAGAGTTTGTACAGTCTCAAGCAAGCACCAAGATAGTGGTACAAGAAGTTTGAATTAGTGATAATTCAACAGAGATTCAAGAAAATCACTGCAGACCATTGTATGTTTTTCAAAAATACTTCTGACGATGAATTGATTGTGGTTCCACTCTATGTAGATGACATTAGATTTTTGGCAGATATGATTCTGAAATCAAAGGCCTAAAGAAGCAACTAAACAATATTTTTTCTATGAAAGACTTGGGACCAACAAGAAGAACTATTGGCATGGAAATCCAACGAGATAGGTATGCCAAGAATACCTGGTTGTTGCATGAAAAGTATATTGAGAAGATACTTCAGAGGTTCAACATAGACCAAGCCAAAGCGGTAGGTTGTCTTCTTGCTAACCACTTCAAGTTGAACTCAAAGTAGAGTCCTATTACGTAGGATGAGGAAGAAGAAATGAAAATTGTCCCATATGCTTCAGCTGTTGGAAGTCAGATGTATGTCTTGGTATGTACTCGGCTGGATTTAGCTCATTTTGTAGGTGTAGTGAGTAGTTTTCTTTCAAAACTAGGAAAGAAACATTGGGTTGCAGTATCATATATGTTAGGATCGGTTAGGAGTGAAAATGTGTTTAGAAGGGGGTGGGGAGGGGGATTGAATAAACACTTTACAATTTTCACAACTTCTTCGATTTATGATAAGGAAAGAACACAAGATTTCTGGATGTTCGGAGATTTCAAATACTCCTATGCCACCCTTTCTATCTCGAAGATAGGATATTCACTAAAAGAATTTGATCTATATAATGAATTGTACAAACTCACTTCAGTTTGGACTTAACACTGTCAAGACTAAAACTCTTAGTATTAATACAACTTATAAGTACTTAACTGATATGTAACTTTCTTAGCACAACTGATCTCTACAAGATCAAATAATATAACAATAAGTGGTTGTGCTTTAAGCTCAAAGTATATCATGAAAACTATGAATGTGAATAATAAGTGTGAGCTTTTGAGAACTTGGTTGCAAACTTTGTGACTCGGTAACTTCGTAACTCGATTATTATGCTTCAGCTGATCTTCTCGGCTATTTATAGGCTTTGCTTCCAACGATAACAATGAATGCATTTTGAATCTTTATATCCGTTGTATAGCCACGTCAACATTCTTCTGACATTCGTACACTGTAGCTTTTCTGAAATGCGGCGTCTTCACTACACGTTGCAGTATGCTTTTATACAATTTTTGGTTGATAGGTACGTTTCTTAACTGATGACGTGTCAAGTTGATTCATCAATTGTCATAGCCGATAGGATTAACTGGTTGTTGTGCAACTGATCAGTCTTAACTGATCGTCCAGATGACTACACAGTTCAGTTAGCTTAGCTGAGTTCAGATGCCTTTGATTATACACACATTAATTTTCAGTTCGGGCAACTATTAGTTTACGAATCTTCAGTTCAGTTACTTTCAGTTTTCTCGATCAGTTGTTAAAACTTTTCACGCTTTAATTTGTCAAACTCCGAAATTAAGATCTCAACAATTTCTCCCTTTTGGAGTTTAACAAAACTTAGAATTTATGAACTGATCAAACTGAACTTCTCGTAGAAAAAATAATCCTTTATTGATAATTCATTCAGTGTACAGATTCGTACAAAGAATGAAAGAATTTCTGAGTAAAAGAATCTTCTACTGACTGACTGAAAATCTGCCAAAAACTCTCAACTGAATATAAAGACTGTCTTCTAACTGATCTGGACTTCTTCATTTCTTTGATCTCTTATCAGCTGGTCCTTGATTACTTGGTTGACTTGGTCTTTTCTTAGATAGCTGCTGATGTTTTTCTTCCCCTCTTTTGTCAAACCCATCAACTTTGCTAGATAATACACGAACTTCTAAGGTGACATTAGATATAGCATTCATTAATTGTTCTTGCATCAGATCCATTCTCTTTGTCACTGTGGTTTCCAAAAACTCAATGCGATTTTTAAACATGTCTTGAGTCTAGAAATGTGCTTGAACTATCACTCGATCTTTCTTCAAATGATCTAGTTGGAGAAATAAGGAAGTGATATCCTTTGTAACCTATTATAGGTTCTTCATTGTATTCTCCTTCATAGAGTCCATCTTTAATGTGTGCAGCAATTAGGTTGATTTTATATCAGAAATAGATGAAATCAGATGATGAAAGTTGGACTGAATGTCTTCTATTGTAGTTTCAGTAGCCATTGGTATCTGAGGAGACAGAGCTTCAGATGATTCCGGTTTTTGCTCCTTGTCTGCTTCATTAAAAACTACCAAGGCCCTATTTGGTGATTCAGTCTCAACCATTTTTGAAACAATTTCTTCAACTACTTTCTGTTGAGGTTCTTGAGAAAAATTGGGAATTTGAACCGCAGTTGAGCTGGTAGGTTTTTCAGTTGGTTTGGCAGTTGATACTTTAGTTGACTCTTCAGTTGGCACTGATTGCAACTGAGCCACTTTAGTTTCATCTTGGACTACTTGTTCAGTCATGGCAGGCGACTGAACTGTTGTTTCAACTTCTGATATTACAGCCTCTGAGGCTGGCTGTTCAGTTTTACTCGGGTCTTCAACTGATTCTTCAGTTATCACATTCAGCTGGATGTCATCAGCAACTGACTGTATCACTTTATCGATATTTGCTAGTGACAACTCAGCATCGGTGTAGAGTTGAAGACCTGCTGGAGGAGATTGAACAGCAGAAGGTGACGGTTGAGCATCCTTTGGAGAAGGAACAGTTACTTGCTCAGTTTGTTTAGCAACTGCTTCTTGGGATGGCTCTGGCTGATGTGTTGATGGTTCAGCCTGCTCTTCTGAGGAAGAAATTTGGGAATGTGTTGGAATAGTCAACTCTTGACCCATTTCTTAATCTTTGATCTTCATTTGTAATGATAAGAGATCCGTGTCCAATTGGTCATAAACTGCTTTGTCATTAAAGGTAGTTGGATTGGTAGGATTATAGTTCTTGCGTAGCTGAGCTAGCTTCTTAGCACGCATCAGATCAAAGAATTAATTCATTCTCTCCAGTGCTTGAACAATCGTGGTATCTTTGACTACCCTTAGGACTATATTTTCCAAGGCGATGAATTTATTCAAAACTGATTTCTTCTGCAATCGCTTGGCCAACACTTCGGTCCTAAATCTGACCCATTCATTGTATGTTTTTAACTTCGATTCAGAAAACTCATTTACTTCTTCCCATATTAAATCAATGAGTCCGAATCGGGTTGGTTGGTCTGGGCTTTTCAATAATCTTGTCCTTACCTTTCGGGCCAGTGAGGGCATGAGAAATTCTCAGCCCTGAAACAGTTGCATCCACTTTCTTTCGTACCACCACTTCCTTTGGTCTGGCAAAAGGTAGTGCAGTTGGGCCGGTGATAGTAATCAGTGGTGCTTTTACTCCAACTTGTTTCTGTTTATCACCAGATTCGGTGATAGTCTTCTTTGAGGAAGCAGTTGGAGACGGTAACTGATGTTCAGTTGAGGACACAACTGGAACTGCCGTGATTGGTATTGCACTGATAGGATGTTCAACTCCAGTTTGCCTCAAACTGTCAGTTGGGATGGTTTCAAAAGCAGCTACTGGTTTGGTTTTCTGGGTCCTTGGCTTTTTCATTATTTTCGGAGATGGAGTTTTCTCCGATTCAGTTTCAATTTCACTAACAATCAATTTCCTTTTGATTGTTTTCTTCTGAGCCAAGTCCTTGGTCTTCTTCACTGATTTGGGAGCTTTCTGCGTCTCAATCTCCTTCTTGACTTTGACAAACTGCTCAGGAGACATGTCCAGCTTGGTCTTCGGTGGCTGAACATTCTTGGCAGTGAAGACTTTGTATTTGGATGAATTCTCAGAAGAGTCATCTACCAAACCTCTGTTCTTCAGAATAAAGCTGATCGACACAGCAAAGCCTTTGGACCGTTTTGTCGATTGAACCATGTTCTTCAAAATATTGAACAAGATGTTTGACCAGTTCAGCTTGCGTCCATTCAACAGAGCAGCCATTATCTGAAATTTCTCGAGAGTGAGGGCAGCAACTGAGACATGCAAGGAGCTATTATTGATGAAAGAGTTTTTGGAGAAATTAAGTTTGTGCAAGATCAATACAAGTTGTTCTGTGACACTCATACTACAATTCATCTTGGAAAGAATCCTTCAATGCATTCAAGATCAAAGCATATTGATGTTTGCTATCATTGGATACGAGATTATTTGAGAAGAAGTTGTTAAAGCTTGAGAAGATTCACACAGATGAAAATAGATCTGATATAATGACCAAGACATTGCTGAAATGGAAGTTGGAATACTGTAGAGTTGTTGCAGTTTTGATCAAACTCACAAAATGGGCTTGAGGGGGAGAATCGCTAAATAATAAAGCAATATTTGAATTCAAAGAAAGCTAAATTTGAATTATAAATACATGTGTTGATTAGTCAAAAATTATTAGGTTTGATTTTGTATGTGCTAGGATCGGTTGGGAGGAGAAGAAGTGTTTAGAACGGGGTTGAATAAACACTAGATAACTTTACACCCTTTTCGAATAATGAGTCAGTTTAGTGATAAACAGAGCTCGGGAATCTTGTTTGTCAATGTCGATCAGTTAACTAATGAAAGTGCGGAAATAAACTGACTGACAGATAGAATAAAACTGAAATTAAGATACACAAGATTTATGGATGTTCGGAGATTTCAATCACTCCTACGTCACCCCTTCTATCTAGAAGATAGTTCGGAGATTTCAATCACTCCTACGTCACCCCTTCTATCTAGAAGATAGGATATTCACTAAAAGACTTTGATCAATACAAAGAATTTTACAGACCCACTTCAGTTTTGGACTTAACAATGTCAAACTGACCTTTTCCCTCACGGGCTTTCCATAGGCGTCGTACGGGTTACTCATAGAACTCTCCAGCCCATGCACTGGAGCTTGTGCCTTCTCAGACTCGAACCTGAGATCACATGGATATATAGATACTCAGCACAAGTCTGGTACCAATTGAGCTGTACCAGACTTGTGCTGAGTATCTATATATCCATGTGATCTCAGGTTCGAGTCTGGGAAGGCACAAGCTCCAGTGCATGGGCTGGAGAGTTCTATGAGTAACCCGTACAACGCCTATGGAAAGCCCGTGAGGGAAAAGGNAAGTGTAGGTTGTCTGCAAGTAATATATTTCGTAAGTACGAGATCGATCCACAGAGAGGTTATTTTAAGTTTAAATTTATTAATTTATAGATTACCAAATGCAACAATGAAGTTTACAAATTATAATTATAAAGTTTGTCAAGGCTCGAGGATTTATTCTTGGTTTTTGTAATATTGTTTAACTAAAAATAAAACAAAGGAAACCACCATAAATAATGGTTCCAAGAAAATTAAATATTTAAACACACACCTAATATAATATAGTTCCCACTATAGAAAATACCGAATTCACCGATATTTTATATATGGTACCTATGATTAAATATATAACTATATAAATATATAATTGCATAAAATAAATGTTAAATTAAATCATTATATTTCATTTAGAACAACCGGCAGAGCCACGCTATTGCCTAAATGAAATATATGATTTAATAAGTTAGTTGCCGGAAAGTAAAAGTTAACTGCGGAAAATAAAAGTTAATTGCGATAAAGTAAATGTTAGATGCGGAAAGTAAAAGTTAATTGCGATAAAGTAAATGTTAGATGCGGAAAGTAAAAGTTAGTTGTGATAAAGTAAATGATAGATTGTTAGATATCATAATATTTCATTTAGAACAACCGGCAGAGCCACACTATCGTTTAAAACAACAAATCAAGATAACCACTTCAATGGTATCAAGCATTTGATGTAAAATGATAACAACAAATAATTCATATTTATACCTACAATAAAAAAGAAATTAGCAAAATGAAAAGAAATAAAGAAAGAATATACAAAATATAAACAATCTTACTTCACCAAGAATTCATCCTCTTCACCTTGACATAATAGATTTAGCTTTCCATGAACTTACTTTTGATCAACACTAAAAACATCATTCATAATTTGGAAAATGAAAAATATATTGGAACTTAGAACTTTTATACACACTCACACTATATTTAACAATGAGATAGAATGATTCTCAAGCTTGCACAAGGCCTCTATTTATAGGCCAAATGAGAGAAAGGGTCAAAAATTCTATTAATGCAATGTAGTTGTAATAGTAGTCTTTGTCTCCTCCAACTTCAATTCCATGTCCCTTCTTTCAATGCTTTGTTCCATGACTTTAATCACCGAATTTGACTCTGCTCAAAACAGCAAACATGTGGGGAATTGTCTGTAGATAAATTTTGCCACTTGGTTCACCTCATTTGGTTAAATATTGAAATAGTTATGATTTTTTTACTATATGCTGGTCATTGTGAAAGTAAATTTGTCCTCCTTTTGATATTTTCACAATTTGATCATCTTAACCAACTTTTTAAGCAATCATGTCTTCTGCAAAGTTGTAGATAATTTCTCAAGGATTCCAAACATGTTTGAATCACCTCCATTTGAGTTTTCTAGCTTGAGTTATCATTATTTTACTAACACGTAGAAAACCTGAAAATAAAACATATTTAGTAAGACATTTAAATATAAACACACAATACTAAAATAACATAATTTTATAATTTTAATGAAACTTAAATTTTAAAATATAGGTTTTAACATATAATAAATTATTAATTTTAAGTTTCATCA
>NC_133318.1:4198448-4198692 GCF_012295235.1 Primulina huaijiensis | reverse complement strand
AAAATTTTCATTTATTGGTATTTCATTATGAGATGATTCAGTCATTATTCTAGATAAATGATCGGCTACGACATTTTCTTTTCCTTTTTTATCTTTAATTATAATATCAAATTCTTGTAACAATAAAATCCACCGTATTAATCTTGGCTTAGCATCTTGTTTATTTGATAAATATTTTACGGCAGAATGATCGGTGTATACAATAGTAGTAGAACCAATTAAATAAGATCGAAACTTATCTAAT
>NC_133318.1:4139713-4194399 GCF_012295235.1 Primulina huaijiensis | reverse complement strand
GTCTTGGGTCGATCGGGGCAGTGGGCTGTATGGGCAGTCCACTGGGCNCAAGCTTTTTGTTCATATTCAAAAGATTTCAAAGCTAACACTTAGCATATACATTCGTAGCATTCAAGGCTATAATTTGAGCTTACAAGCACAAACACTTACTGTTGTATTACTCGATCTTATAGAGATCAGTTGTGCTAAGTAATTTCTATTCAGTCGAGTACTATAAACTGTATCGAAATTAAGAGTTTCTGTAACGACCCATTACAGGCCCAGTGGACCGCCCATACGGCCCACTGCCCCGATCGACCCAAGGCTATCCCGATCTTGGGCTCCCTCAAGGGTTAGCTCAATTGGTACCAGACTTGTGCTGAGTATCTATATATCCATGTGATCTCAGGTTCGAGTCTGGGAAGGCACAAGCTCCAGTGCATGGGCTGGAGAGTTCTATGAGTAACCTGTACGACGCCTATGGAAAGCCCGTGCGGGAAAAGGCCCCTTGAGGGAGCCCAAGATCGGGATAGCCTTGGGTCGTTCGGGGCAATGGGCCGTATGGGCGCTCCACTGGGCCTGTAATGGGTCGTTACAGAAACTCTTAATTTCGATACAGTTTATAGTACTCGACTGAATAGAAATTACTTAGCACAACTGATCTCTATAAGATCGAGTAATACAACAGTAAGTGTTTGTGCTTGTAAGCTCAAATTATAGCCTTGAATGCTACGAATGTATATGCTAAGTGTTAGCTTTGAAATCTTTTGAATATGAACAAAAAGCTTGTGAAGAGATTTCAGCAGAATAACAGCTTGGTTGATTGAACAGTTATATGTGTATATATTCTCTGCTGCTCTTCTTGGCTATTTATAGGCTTTGCTTCCAACGGTAACAATGAATGCGATATGATTATTTATATCCGTTGTTGGCCACGTCGACATTCTTCTGACAGTAGTACACTGTATCATTGCTGAAATGCGGCATTTCCACTACTTTTTACTGTCTGCTTTTGTACAATTTTTCGGTTGAAAGCTACATTCCTTAACTGATGACGTGTAAAACTGTTTTATCAGTTTTGACAAAGCCGATAGGATAAGCTGATTGTTCTCAACTGATTGTAGTGTAACTAATCAGTTTCCAACTGATCATCCAGTCGTCTACAATCTTCAGTTAGCTTAGTTCAGTTGTCGTTGATTTTCTACGCACTACTCTTTAGTTAGGAAACCAATAGTTTGCGTATTTTAGATCAATTTCTTTCAGTCTTCTCAATCAGTTTGTTCAATATTTACGCTCAATTTTTCAAACTACCGAAATTAAGTTTCCAACAATTTCCTCCTTTTAGGTGTTTGAAAAAACTTAGAAAGTACGAACTGATCAAACTGAACTCTTTGTAGATAAAAGAATATTTTATTGGAAACTCTTTCAATGTACAAATTCGTACAAGGAATGAAAGAATAAAAAAAATCTTATAACTGACTAAAAATGTATCAAAATCTGCCAAACTCTTCAACTGAATAAGAAAATAGAGACTGTCTTCTAACTTATCTCGATCTTCTATTTCTTTGTTATTTTATCAGCTGGTTCTTGATCAGTCAGTTGACTAGGTCTCTTCTTAGATTCCTTATGCTGATCTTCTTTTTCTTCTTCTTCCTCCTATTTGTCAAACTTATCAACGCTACTGGATAATGTACGAACTTCTGAAGTGACATTTGATATGGAATTTACTATATGTTCTTCCATCAAATCCATTCTCTTTGTGACTACGTCTTGTAAGAAATCCATGCATTTTGAGAACATTTCTTGAGCATGGAAATGAGCTTGAATCGTCACTCGGTCCTTCTTTGACCGATCTATTTGGAGAAATAGTGAAGTAACATCCTTTGTGACCTGTTGTAAATTATTCAAAGTATTCTCTTTTATAGAATCAATCTTCAAGGTGTGCAGCAATTGGGTTGATTTGATGTCAGAAAGTGATGAAAACAGATTGAGAATGTTGGACTGAATGTCTTCGATCATAGATTCAGTAGTCGTTGGTATCTTAGGAGACAGATTAAGAGGATTCTGGTTCCTGCTCCTTGTCTTCTTGATTAAAGATTGCCAATGCTCTATAAACTTTACTAACTGATGAATAACCAAGAAATATTCCCTCTGCAGATTTAGCATCAAAAGCTTTTAAAAGATTTTTGCTATTATCGAGAATAAAACATTTGCAGCCGAATATTTTTAGATAAGAAACAACGCTTTGACATCCATGCCAGATCTCATATGGCATTTTAAAATGATTTTTATTAATCATTGATCTGTTCTGATTGTAACATACAGTGTTTACTGCTTCTGCCCAAAATCTCTGAAAAATACCAAAATCAGCAAGCATTGTTCTAGCAGCCTCTTTAAGGGTTTGATTTCTTCTCTCAGCTACACCCTTTTGCTGAGGTGTCCTAGCTGCTGAGAGCTCATGCTTGATCCCAGTATTTTCTAAAAATTGTGAAAGATTTTGATTGATGAATTCAGTCCCTCGATCGGACCTTATTCTGTCAATACCAACTGATTTTTCATTTAATAATCTTTTGAAAAGCTTAATCAGTTGTGCATTAGTTTGGTCTTTTGATTTAAGAAAGATAACCCAAGTAAATATTGAAAAATCATCAACGATCACAAAGGTGTATTTCATTCCTCCTAAACTCATGACTGGTATAGGACCAAAAAGATACATATGTAGCAGTTCTAATCATCTGGAGGATGATTTACTACCCTTGTTTTTAAATGAAGATCTTACTTGATTACCAAACTGACATGCTGATAAAATTTTATCTATTGAAAAATCTATTTTGGGCAAACCAGTTACAAGATCATGGTTACTCAAATAAGCAATAGACTTAAATTTTAGGTGGTTCAACTTTTTATGCCAGAACCAGTTTTTAGAAGATTTTGAAGCTATCAAACAAACTAGTGCATTAGGATGATCAGTCCAACTGACTTTGTAAGTATTTCCACAACGATTGCCAGTTAAGATGATCTCATCAGTTGAGTTTCTAACTGTGCAAGTGCGTATGTTGAACTGGACTGAGAAATTATTGTCACATAACTGACTGATGCTTATCAAGTTATACTTCAAATTCTCAACTAGTAACACATCTTTGATAGTAATATTATCATGGATAAGCTTACCCTTACCCACAGTTCTACCTTTAGATTTGTTTCCAAAACTGATGTTTGGACCAGTGTATTTGATCAGTTGGGATAGCAATTTTACATCCCCTGTCATATGTCATGAGCATCCACTGTCCAGATACCAGATTGATTCTTTGTTTGTACCTGTCACCTGCAATCACACACAATGAATAAATTTGGTACTCATATCTATTTGGGTCCTGAACTGATTAGTCCTTTAGGAACCCAGACTTGGATTAGTCTAACTGACTTTCCAGTTAATGTGTTCCAAATGGTTTTTCCCGGCTTGTGTGTGCTTGGTGTGTTGTGTGCAGATGAATCAATAAGTGATTTAGCCTTGTTCAACTGGTTGTTCAGTCTATATCTTTTCTGAACTGGCTTGCGGTTATGATAATTGAAATAGCCATTTGGAGAGTTATTGATGCACCTTTTAGGTGACCAGCTTCGTGAAATATTTGAAGTTTTAGGGCTATAACCAATTCCATACCTTTTAGCCTTGTTCTTATTTTCAATATGCTGCTCAACTGGTCTCCTCGGCTTAGGTTGTTCTTGTACCACAACTGATTTGAAAGAGTTAATGTATTTTCCTTTGCCTATGTTCAGTTTTGGCTGAGTATCACTGGTAGAAATTTCATCTTGGTTGCTAAAGCCTAAACTCGTTTTATCAGTAACTGATTTTTTCATATCTTCCATTTCAAGTAATGTAACTGATGATTTATTACATGCTTGAATAAGCTCAGTTTGCTTTGAATTCTCAATCGTTAACTGTTGAATCATAGATTGATTCTTGCTTCTTTCAGCATTCAGCTTAGCAATCTCTCATTTAAGACTCAACAGTTCAATTGATTCATCGGTTTCATTTTTATTGTTATTGGGATCAGTTTGCTTTGTTTTGGCTTTCTCAAATGAGAGAGCAAGCTTGTGACACTCGTTGACCATGTCATGTAATGTAGAAATAAGTTTATCACGTGTAAAGTCAGTTGAACTAAAATCAAATACATGTTCACTGGTTTATTCTAGTTCTGTGTCATCAGCCATCAGACACTTGAATTCCTCATCATCGCTGGAGCTACTCAAGCTCTCAGATTTTGATTCATCACTGTCAGTTTCTGCCCATTTGGACTTATTTTCCTCAGCTAGATGCACTTCATGTTTCTTTCTGAATGATTTCTTATCATCCTTAGCTCTTCTCTTGTGCTCAAATGATTTCTTTCACTTTTCAGCTGAGCATCGACTATCCTTCTATGGCTTAGGACAGTCAGCAATAAAGTGTCCAGTATTGCCACAGTTGTAGCAAGCATTTGGTCCTTCTTTGGTGTTGTTTCTCTGATATTGTCTTTGAAAAGAGCATTGATTTCTTCTCATGAATCTTCCAAATTTTTTGACAAATAATGACATTGGGTCATTGCTTAACTGATCAGCAGTTTTCTCAACTGAACCAGTTGGTTCCGATTTGACAGCACTAAGAGTTGTTGTAGCTGCTGGTGTAGAAGGTTCTCCTTCTCTTGTTTGCAACTCAAACTCATAGGCCTTCAGATCAGCAAATAGATCATGTAGTTCGACCTTATTTAGATCATCTGATTCTCTCATTGTCATTGTCTTAACATCCCATTCCTTGGGTAGACCTCTGATTACTTTCAGCGCGATATCTTTGTTTGAATACACCTTTCCAAGTGCATTCAATTCGTTTATTATGCCACTTATTATTTCATCATATTCGTGCATAGACTCTTCAGTCTTCATCTTGATGTTATCGAACTTTTGAACAGCAACTGAGAGTTTATTTTCTTTGGTTTGCTCATTGCCTTCGCAGAGCTGAATTAACTTCTCCCAGATTTCTTTTGTGGTTTTACACATATTTATTTTACTGAAAGTAATTTTATCCAGCGTTTTGTACAAGATGTCTTTAGCCACATTGTCCAAATTGCTTTTTCTTTTGTGTTCAGCTGTCCATTCATCTCTGGGCTTTTCAATACGGTGTGGTGCACCATAAGTTATAGCAACAACAGTGTTTGCTTTCAGTATTCTCATGGGTCCTTCAGTGAAAACGTACAACATATTATCAACTTGTGCAGCTAGATGAGCCTGCATTCTAATCTTCCAATCGTCAAAATCTTCTCTGGAAAACATTGGGATTTTGTTGAAAGAAGACATGGTAATCAGTTTGTAGATAGGAATATTCAGGAACAAGATTCAACTGCTCTGATACCACTTGATAGGATCGGTTGGGAGGATAATAAGTGTTTAGAAGGGGGTGGAATAAACACTAGACAATTTTACACCCTTTTCGATTAATTAGTAAGTTTAGTGATAAATTGAGCTCGGGTGAATCTTATTTGTCAATGTCGATCAGTTAACTAATGAAAGTGCGGAAATAAACAGACTGACAGATAGAATAAAAATGAAATTAAGAGACACAAGATTTATGGATTTTCAGATATTTCAATCACTCCTGCGTCACCTCTTCTATCTAGAAGATAGGATATGCATTAAAAGACTTTGATCAATACAAAGAATTGTACAGACCCACTTTAGTTTTGGACTTAACAATGTCAAACTGAAACCCTTAGTTTTGATACAGTTTACAGTACTCGACTGATCTGAAACTACTTAGCACAAGTGATCTCTATAAGATCGAATAATACAACAGTAAGTGTTTGTGCTTGTAAGCTCAAATTATAGCATGGAACGCTACGAATGTATATGCTAAGTGTGACCTTTGAAATCTTTTGAATATGAACAGAAAGCTTGTGAAGAGATTTCAGCAGAATAATAACTTGGTTGATTGAACAGTTATATGTGTATACATTCTCCGCTGCTCTTCTTGGCTATTTATAGGCTTTGCTTCCAACAGTAATAATGAATGCATGCGATATAATTCTTTATATATGTTGTTTGCCACGTCGAAATTCTTCTCACATTAGTACAATGTATCATTGCTGAAATGCGGCGTTCCCACTACATGTTGAAGTTTGCTTTTGTACAATTTGTCGGTTGAAAGCTACATTTCTTAACTGATGTTGTGTAAAACAGTTTTATCAGTTTTGACAAAGCCGATAGGATAAGCTGATTGCTCTCAACTGATTGTAGTGTAACTGATCAGTTTCAACTGATCATCTAGTCGCCTACAATCTTCAGTTAGCTTACTTCAGTTGCCGTTGATTTTCTACGCACTAATCTTTAGTTAAGCAACCAATAGTTTGCGTATTTTAGATCAGTTCCTTTCAGTTTTCTTGATCTGTTTGTTCAATATTTACGTTCAATTTGTCAAATTACCGAAATTAAGTTTCCAATAGTATGCAATGATGTATAATTTTTTGTTTTATTTCCTAAACTTCACTTATAATTACTCATTCATTCTTCATTTCAAAATCACACCAAAAGACAAAATCCTCTAATCTACAATCATAAGTGTTGAAATGAGATAAATGATTTAGTGTGAGATGAACCATCTACTACTAAAAATAATACCAAAATTTTTTTTTTGAAAAGCTAAATCTCCAAATATACATTTTTATGCATGCATGTGATAATAACTGAAATTTACACATTTTAAAATAAATTATTCAACTATCAGTAAAAATAATACAGGTAAAAATGTCTATGACCCATATGCACTTCTAACGACTCCACGCTTAAACTGACTCGAATCAAACCTGAGCTAGGCCCTAGACTCGACCCTTAGGCATAACTTAAGACCATGGTTAAGCCTTTTTTAACTCAGAACCAGCGCCTAAGCCCCGAAACATCAAAATCGTGACAATACCTACATCACGTAACCAGTGATAAACTTCATCCCAAGGCTCCTGTTGTACCAGACCACTTCCAGCCCCTACCAGATCAGTTAGAAACATCTAAACACACCCTAAATCATAGCCAAACATAGCAGCAAAGATCCAGGAAATCTCAACAAAGCCTGCAACCAAAAACTTGAGAAAACGTGAAGAACATGCACAAATTTCACAGCTTGAGCAGTTTTACGATACAAATTATATATCTCTCACATATTACTACAAATCATATGTTGAAGTTGTTTCCAGAAAACCGACCTATAAATCGTAGAAATCGAAATAATAGAGGGTGACAGGTTTTGGTGACACAGAAATTTCACAGGTTGTGCAGTTTTACAATAAAAATCATACATCCCTCGATTCTTATCCAAAAATTACGAATTTGTTATCGAATCGAAGGTAACACAGAGCGCTACAAATCATATGTTAAAAACGTTTCCAGAAAACCAACATATAGGTCGCAGAAATTGAAATAACAGAGGGTGATGGGTTTTGGTGACACAAAATTTTCAGAAATTGTTTAAATCATAACCCATCAAACTTTGCACATATAACCAACATTTTTCATGCATGTTTTATATCAAATACACGTATATGACATGATTGATGCATCAAGAAAGGTTTAGAACATGCATTTGCATCTAAACGCTCGAATAAACGAATAACGACGCGAGGGTATATGGAGGATGAACGGAGGACGATTCCTTGATGTTTTTCTTGATAAAAACTTGCGAAGATCTCAAAAAACATGCAGGTAAATTTTGAGAATGATGGCTACTGGAAAAAGAGCCTTGAACCCTAGCTTTTCACGTTTTTTAGTCTGTAAAAGTGTGAGTGTATGTGTTTGTTTGTGTGTTTGTTTGTGTGTTTGTGTGTGAGTTTTAGAGTCTTCTCTTATTTTTTTTTTTTAAAAAAAAAACTTTGCAATTAAATTAAATACTAACTAAACTGATTAATCAAGTCATAAAATAATTATAAAAATATTTAACAACATGGTAAAGAATTAAATGTCTAATTTCGAAAATTGCTAATAAAATATTAAAATCTTTTAAATCATCTAATAAATTAAATTTGATTGTAGAATGCTAAAATTCATAAATCATTTAAAATAAATAGTTTCTTAACTTAAAATAAAATATAAAATTTAATTTTATCGCGTTAGTCGTCTCCAGTCTCCTATCCCCGGCCAAGCATCGAATATTCGCCTGAAAAACTCAAACTCAAGAAATGCATTTAAATCTCATAAAAATAAACATATAAATATTTAAAATAAATTAAATATGTTGAATTCATCATTTAATTCTTTTAAATCAATTAAATTAATTAACCTATTAAATTTTGTGTGCGATTTACGTGTATTAGTTTTTGGGCATTACAATAGGTTTTCTTTCCAACTCACTGTTGTGCCATTGACAGTGAAAACGTAATCTGTTAGGGACTTCCTATTGTCAACACTACCAACATAGTCTGATTCCACATAGCCAACCACTAAGCTTTAGATTTTCCTCTGACCTTTTTTAAAGGTTAGTCCTGTGTCAATAGTTAATTTTATATACCTTAAGATCCACTTGACAGATTTATAGTGTTCTTCACTAGGATTTGCCATAAATCTGCTCACCAAACTCATTGAGTATGAAAGGTTTGTCTAGTGCAAACCATCTGGTACATTAAGATGCCTATTGCACTTGCATATGAGACTTTATTCATATACTCTTTTACTTGTTCAGTGATATGCGTCTGGTTTATTGAGAGTTTGAAATGATGAGACATTGGTCCTGCTACCGGTTTTACTTAGCATTTCAAACTTGTTCAACACATTCAAAGAATATCCTTGTTGCATCAAGACCAAATTCTTTGCATTCCTGTCTCTTTCGATTCCCATACCCAGAATCCTTTTATCATGTCCTAAATTCTTCATCTCAAATTCACTACTTAACTCAGCTTTTAGTAATTGAATCTCATATGCATCTGAACAAACAATTAGGATGTCATCCACATATAGCAATAGGTGCATGAGATTTTCATATTTTAGCAGCTTGTGATACACACACAAATCATAGTTGTTTCTAATGAACTCATGAATTATCATAACTCATCAAAGCGTTTATACCACTGTCTAGGTACTTGTTTTAAGCCATAAAGAGATTTCTTCAACAAGCACACCAGTGGAGTCTCACTTCTAACTTCAAATTTTTGTGGTTGTTGCATGTATATATTTTCTTCAAGATCACCATGGAGAAAGACTATGGTGACGTCTAATTGCTCAAACTCCATGTCTTCTTTTGCTGCTAAAGCCAGTACATCTCTCATAGATTTATACTTGACCAATGGAGAAAATACCTCTTGAAAATCTATCCCTTCAACTTGTGAGGTTATCTTGGCAACCAATCTAGCTCTATACCTTTGTTTTTCAACTCCAAGTATACATTCCTTTCTTTTAAATATCAACTTACATCCAACTACCTTTTGGTTCTTGGGTTTAGTACCAACTCCCAGGTGTGATTCTTTTTCAAAGAGTTCATTTCTTTTTCATAGCCTCACACCAACGCCTAGCACGAGCCTTTTTTTATTAGCTTAGTAAAGTAAAGCTTTGGCTCCCTAAAGAGAAAAGAAAAGGAAAAAAAAGGCTATCCTTAGCTTCTGAGTTCATGGCATTCTTTAGGTTTACTAGTTCATCATCATCTATTTGTAATGCAACTGAGAAAACATAAGAGATCAAATCTGCATATCCTAGTTTTTTGAGGTGGTTTAATAATCCTCCTGTTTCTATCTCTTGCTAACTAATAGTGTTTCAGATTTTCCATATCTTGAATGGTTGTATCTTATCCATAATCTCGTCAAAGAAAGTGGTATCAATAATCATTGGTGTTTATCAAACAGCATCACCTCGATCTTTATATTCTTTCGACTGTCCTTCCTTACTAAAGGCTCATTAGCATCACTTGAAACCTTGTAAGGGAAGTGATCTTCCTTAAATGCGACATCTCGTCTAATTATATTCTTTAGCATTCTAGTATCTATGAACCAACTTTTATAGCCATTGATGCCTTCAGGGTATCCCAGAAAGATACATTTGATAGCTCTTGCTTCTAATTTTTTTTTTGTTTTACATGTGCACAAGTTGCACAGCCAAAAACCTTAAGGTCATCTAGGTGTGGTGGTGAGTCAGTCCCCTTTTCCATGGGTGTTAGGAAGCCTAATGGAACAAAAGGGGTCTTATTGATCAAATAGCACAATGTAGTTGTTGCATCTACCCAAAATTTCTTAGGACTCCAGAGTATGAGAATATACATCTGACCCTCTCAAGGATAGTCCTATCATCCTCTCAACAAGTCCATTTTTCTGAGGGGTATGTGCAACTATAAAATGCTTTGCTATTCCTTTACTTCTATAGAAATCATTGAACTCACTTCATCAAAATTCTAGACCATTATATGTTCTAAGTTTCTTTAGATTCCCGCTTGACTGATTTTCAACCAAGATTCGCCATTTCGTAAATCTATCTAGAGCCTCATTCTTGTTTTTCAGTGTATAAATCCATACTCTTCATGAGTAATAATCAATAATAGAAATGAAATATCTTGCCCCTCCATTCGATGGAACCTTTCATGGTCCCCAAACATCATAGTGTACATATTCCAAAGGAGTAGAGGAAACATGAATTCCCTTGTTGAATTTGTGGATTTACCTTTTATACAATCCTCGCAAAATTCCAATTTGCCTAGTTGTTTGTCTCCAAGGAGGCATTGTTTGTGAAGTTCTTGAACTCCTCACATTGGTATGAGCAAGCCTTAGGTGACATAACATTGAGCCATTTAAGTTTTGCTCCACAGCACTGACAAATCCAATGTAAGTTCCTCCATGGAGTGTGTAAAGTCCATTTTATCTTACACCAATCACCACAGCAAGAGATCCTTTAAACATTGTAAATTTTCCTTCATGTTCCTTGAAGGTATATCCGAGTTGACCAAGACTGCAAAGAGAAATTAAATTTCTCTGTAACTCAGGGACATACCTCACATCCTTTAATGTGAGTTCAGTCTCATTGTGTATTATAAACATTATTGAGCCTATCCCTTGGACTTGGCAAGTCTTGTTGTTCTCCAGAATGACTTGTCCACTATTAATCTCTTCAAAAGACATGAACCAATTCCTGTTTGATGACACGTGGGAGGAGCATCTACTGTCTAATATCTAGTTATCATCAGTTTTTTGATCTGCCACACACAGAACTTCAGCACTCTCATAGTCGTCCTGTGCAACTGATACTTCTACATTTTCTTTTCTCTGATCGCCTAGTTTGATCCAGTCTGGACAATCCTTTCTAAAATGGCCTTGTTTGTGAAATAGACATAATTTCAGTTTCTTTGACTTGGGTGTGAATTTTACCTTTTTCTTGTTGTGATTTCCTTTTTTTTTTTCTGAATTTCCCTTCATATATAATCTGTCTCCCGAGTCTTTAACTTCTTTTTCTATTTGTTTCTATGATTCTTTTGCCTCCAAGGCCCTTTTTATTTCATCTAACACAATATTCTCTTTCACATATTTCATTGTATCAACAAATACTGAATAAGCACTTGGAAAAAGAATTTAGAATTATGATGGCATTTGTCTTCTTCCTCAATTTCAATTCCAATGTTTTCCAAAACAAATGGATTTTGAATCAGTCATCTTGAAATCGAAGAATTTACCTTCAATGTAGATCATATCTACCAGCGATTTTGTCATATATAGAGATTCAAATTTTTCTCAGATTCCCGTGGCTATTTTCTTCGAGCCTACATTTTGAAGTACTTTTGTAACGCCCCGAAAATTAGAAGATCCTCGCGAACCACATGCATACGGGTTATTAAATTCCTTGTGTATTTCAATTAACTGTTTTAATTGCATTACTTAATTATGTTGTGCATATTGACATGTTTAAAATATATTTTTCTACATGGTTGCATCAAAATGTATTTTCAAAGATTATTCGAGTTGTGATCGAAGAATCGAGACCGAGGGCTGAAAAATATAAAATATTTTTATTAAATAATTGTTTTTAATTATTTAAAATATGGTTGATGCTTTTTAATATTTTTGAAAATAAGGAGTTTTGAGGTGATTTTATACGTCGGGACGTAATTTTTATCGGTGTTGATTTTTCAACAAAAATACGAACGTTTTAACAACCCGACTAATAAATTCACAAACTTTATTAAACAAAAAATTATTTTAAATATTTTAACTAACGCTAATGGGCTAAGTAGGCTTAATCAAGTTATTAATGGATCTAAGCCTTATTAGTAGATTAATTAAGCATATAATATGTAAATTAAACCCAAAACCAAATCACAAACCCTTCCCCACTCTCAATATCTCACGGCCCCTTCCCCAACAAACACAAAACTCTCCCCTTCAGAAAAATACACAGCACACACGTGATTCTCCAAGGGTGAAGCTTCGATTTTTGAAGAGAAAATCCATCCTAGTCTCCTACGTCAAAGTTCTTCGATTCGCCAACGAATAATCATGCGTTAAACACGCAAAGGCACGCCATATTCTTCTTTTAAAACATCTATCACACCATAGTATTTATTTAATTGAGTGTTGAATGAAAAACAAGTGCACCTTTGAATATTTTCATTCATGCATCTTCATGAATTTTTAAAGCTTGATTGTGTTCCAAAAACATGATTTATATGTGCTAGAAGGGGCTGCCATGAATTTGGATATGAATTAGCATGTATTTCCACAAGTTTAAAGGTCTAGAATCGCACACAAAAGCAGCAACCAGAAACGTTCAAGCTGGAACCGTGGGTTTAATTAGGTAGGGTCGTGAGTTTTGGTGTATGTTGTGGATCATGGATTCGGTTTCTTATGCATGGGGCATGGAGCTGGCCAGTGCTGGTTGGGGGCTTGGCCAGGGTCAGGTTCGAAGGCTAGGTAGGGTCCTAGGATGGCTAGGGTCGAGGGAGGTGGCTGGGGAAGAGTCCACGTGAAGTGGGACTCTCCCCCATGTGGTGTACGTTGCCGTGTGTTTAGGGAGTAGGAGGCTTGCGGCTGGCCTGGGGGCGAGCCAGGCTGGTCCAGCAGGGTCCTAGGGAGATGGGCAAGGGTCAGGCCAGGGTTCTTCTGATTCAGGTGCTTCGTGCGCTGGTTCCAGAACTTGGTTTGGTCTGGGATGAGGCTGGGCATGGTTCAGGGAAGGTTAGGGTCATGAAGAGTGAAGTGGTTAAGGGCTGGAAGGGTCCTAGACTAGGTGGGATTCCTATTGTTCAAGGGAACTCACATACACATACATGCAGAACATGGTCTCAGTTTCCAGCAGGTTTTGAGCGAGCCAGGGCTGGTTCTTCGGGCTGGGCTTGGTTAGTAGGGTCCTTAGGTGGGTTGGCTTGGGTTTGGCTCAAGGTGGCTTGAGTAAATTGAGAGATGGCTCGGTGGGTTCGTTAATGTGTCAAAAACGAGATTTTAATAACAAAAATTGATTCCATGGGTCCACGGGTATGGCTCATGATTTGGAAGGGTAGAATAAATAATAAAAATGCTTTGTTTAAAATTTGGGATCAAAATAATGGGTTTTGGATTTATCTGAGATTTAATCGCCGCACGAAACGTTAATTAAAGAATTAATTGAAAAGCCTACTTTCAGCGGAATAAAATTATGGAAAATTTTATTTAAGCTCAAATAATTATTATAAGTCTAAATTTTTTATTTGAGAATTTTATATTAAGGTTTGGTTTAATTCGAGATTAAAATACAGTAATATGTTGTATTTAAAGAATAATTTAAAAGCTCTCGATTTAAGCTAAATAAAAATATGAGAAAATTCATGCAAGCTTAAATAATTATTTGGGATGGTATAAAGTCGACAGAATTAAGAAAAAAGTCAAATTCGAAGAATCTTACGTCTAGGGGTAAAACGGTAATTTTACACCCGAAAATTAGTACACGTCATGACAGTGCCTTGAATGTTGTTTTATGTGCTAATAAGATTATTTTCAATGGTTATGAATGTTTATGGAATTTTATATGTTAAAAGGATTATTTTAAATGTTTATGTAATTTTAAATGTATAGGGGTTTTTATGTCAAAATGTTTATTTTAAATGTTTATTATTTAATATATCAAAATGTTATTTTCAAATGTTTTGATGTTAAAATGTTATTTTAAGTCTTTATGGATTTTTAATATGTTAAAATGTATTTTAAAACGTTTATAACTGTTTATGAATTTTATATGTTAAAACGTTTATTTTAAATGTTTACGAATTTTTAATCTGTTAAAATGTTTATTTTAAAATT
Source organism: Primulina huaijiensis (assembly GCF_012295235.1). Lineage (NCBI taxonomy): Eukaryota > Viridiplantae > Streptophyta > Magnoliopsida > Lamiales > Gesneriaceae > Primulina > Primulina huaijiensis. The sequence continues at coordinate 4,180,168 of NC_133318.1, read as the reverse complement.
TCTATGATTTTAATATGATAAATTATGATTTTTAAATGTTTATGAATTTTTATGATTTAATATTGACATTTAAAAGAGATGTTGCATGCTTGGTTAAAAGAAAAACATTATATGCATGTTTAATTTTTATTAAGTGATGAGAATACAAAACGTTGAATGAAGTGAAGTAATTGTGACTAAATATGTTGGAGATATCGTGAGGGTTATGGTCCCAGTGGGAGCCCGACGATCGTGTTTCCATTGATACGAATATGAATACGAATATGTTAATATGTTGGCCAAGGCCCAGTTGACCGGTGAGAGTGTTGTTGGTGTCTCCGTCACCCAGTACTGTGGTTTTCTCTAGATGGATCCATTGCCCAATACAAATACGAATACGAGTCACAATTATCAATCTGAATTCAACGAAAGGAATATGAATATGAATATGTTGAAACAGATATGAATATGAATACGAATATAAACATGAATATGAATATGAATATGTTTGTGTTGATATGAAAAAGTTTATGGAAATGTTTTTGTTAAAAGTTATGCATCTTTATGAAAATGTTTACGAAAATGTTTATGTTTATACATCTTCATGAAAACGATATTTTAAGTACAAGTTATTTCACTGTTGTATGTGATCTGAATATGTATTACTTGTTATCAAGAATATGATGTGCTGAGTCTTTAGACTCACTAGGTGTGATTGATGCAGGTGATTATGATGATTATGTTTATGGAGGTCTTGTTGGTTGATCTGACTGGACTGAAGGTGCACATAACCCGAGGACCGACGCTAGTTTTTTGCACTAGTTATGATTTATGATTTTAAGTGATGTTAAAGATATTTCATGATTTTATTTATGTTATCAGAGATTTTTGAGAGGTTATAGTATGTGCTATACTTTTAAAATAATGTTTTTGGATTTGGTAAGACGTTTAACGATTTTATGCTTTAAATTATTTCCATTGATTTTAAAATGTTAGTTGATAGTTTATTTTTAAAATGGTGCAAGATATTTTTAAAGTGTGTGTGTGTGTGTGTGTGTGTGTGTGTGTGTGTGTGTGTNGCACGTTTTAAGAAAAAAAATAGCAGACGTTTCAATTTTTTCACCCAAATGTAGAGTGAGGGAGCTGAACATTGTATCCATCATGTTTATCTTTTGTTCAGCGGTGAGTGTTTCTGGTAATTTCTTTTCACCGCCCAAGGGCTTAGCGACTTTCTGTTGGACAATAACAACTTGCATACTTACACGCCAAAGTGCAAAATCTCCAGTTCCATCAAAACAATCAACATCTATCTTAGAACCCACTTGCGAGTTCTTTGATAGCCAAGAACCTGGCTCTGATACCCATTGTAGTGATAATCACCTTGAGTCCACCGAGTAACTAAACAAAGATCAATCAACTCTTTGTTCCAGATTTCCGATTTCAAGTTTGATTCAACACATAATGAAATCAAGAACAATTGAATTAAAGAATAACAGAACAAACAAATCATAACACGAGATTTACATGGTTCGATCAAGAATTTGATCTACATCCATGAGAGGAGTTTTCACTATATTGAATCAAAGTGTAATGAACAATTTACAACACAAATTGAATATCTCGATATTCACTCTTTCTTCTTCTATGGATTACAAAAAAAACTCTTGAATTATCAATGGAGAAAACTTTTGCTTCTTGCTCATTGCTTCAAGGATGATCAAAAAACTTTCTCATGTGTGTGCTTCCACTAACTCCTTCTGCTTATATATCAAGCCATGCCTGAAATATTCACATCCAATGGCCATAAGCTGATCTCTAGTTAGTTCTAGCATTGATCTTGATCAACCGATTTTTTCAACCAACCAACCGCTGTATAACTGCCTTATCAAATTCAACAATATTCCACTTGGATTGTTCATATATCACAAGTTAAAATACATATATCGATCAAAACTACATATCCATGATTTATCTACCAAATTATATAGTTTATCGGTAGTTCATGTGCGAGATTAATTTTTACTTATTTTCGTGAGCCAAGTTAATTTTACATTTTTCATTTAGTAATTTCATTAATTAATTGTAACATCTCAAAAAACTAGAATAAGCTATCTAAACTAAACTACGAGATTTAAAATAAAAATCGACACTTGAAACCAATACACCTTAAAATAGTAGTTCAACTAGTCAGACTGATTTGACCAGGCGGTCGAACAAGAACATTGTTATATCATATAAAATAATAATATAATAAATAATATATTTAAATTCTAATCATCGTAAATCGGTTCGATCATCGGTCTGATTACTAAAACATTAATTTGAGATTTGAAATTCATTGTCAAGTGGATTTGTCCAAACAAACAAATGAATTTATTTTTACATATTTGAAATATTTGGTTTCAAATTCATCATTTCAAATGCAACTTAAAATACCTTGAGAGCTTCAAAACGAAACAATGAACTTCTCAATATTCTGTCTTTAGTAATATGTAAGATGATTTTTTTTATTAAAAAAAACCAATCAGAACCAGACTCTCAATCAAATGATATAGACAAACTCCACATATCAATATCATTTCTCAATTCTCAACATCGAGAAACCAAATTTGAAGTAAAGAACCTCGAACAAATTAATAAATGCAATCTTCACCGTTCTATACAATTTTCACATAATAACGTTATATAAATACAAGAGTAAAAAATAGAACAATGACAACTCAATGAGTAATATAAAAATTGTAAATAAATAATTAAAAATTTATTAAAAGGTATCGATTAGAAAATTAGATGCTATTGGATAATTACGCCAAAACGATGATGACCATGATGATAATATAGTAACAAAAATGCGGAATAAAATAATCAACAAGAACACAAAGATTTATGTTGTTCACCCAATATAGGCTACGTCTGCGGAGCTACTGCAAATCTTTATTATAGGGGGAAAATATTACAAGTGTATACGACACTCAATCTCTCACAATCCCAACTTCGAGTATAACCGAGAAAAAAATGTCTCTAACTCACACAAGATTAACACTCAATTTTTTTCTTTTCACTTGAGTTGCTCTCTTGAACTTGGGATGCTTAGAAAGCTTGGATGAGATATCTAGAAAATGAACTCTATATATAGTAAACTGTTCAAATGTGGAAGCTAGATGTAAATTCAAACTTTGCTATCCACCATTTGGACGGTGGAGCGGACGTTCGCATTGGACCGCACATGTGAACATAGGCACAATTTTCTTTCCTAAAATTTTGATCAAAAAATCACGTGTCCAAATCTTAACAATTCTCTCACTTGAAGACTTGATTTCAATCATGTCTTCATATCATCAATGCAGTAGCTCATATATCCTTTTTTGTACTTCAGGTCCAACTGAAGTTGTGTTCAACTTCAGTTTGTCAATGGTCACAACCTTTGTTAGCATATCGGCTGAATTATTAATTCCAGGAACTTTCTCAAGCATCAAGACTCCATCTTCTAGTATTGATATGATGAAATGATATCGAATCTGTATATACTTTGTCCTAGCATGAGAAACATGATTTTTTGCTAAGTGAATAGCACGTCACAGTATAATGTGTCACCCTCAAGCTTCTGACCCAATTCCTCCAGAAATGATCTCAACCATATCATCTCCTTGCTAGTTTCTGTAGTTGCAATGTACTCAGCTTCAGTAGTTGAGAGCACAACAATATTTTCCAACTTAGATACCCAACTTACTGTCGTACCACCAATGTGAACACATAACCAGTGGTACTTTCCTGCCATCCAGGTCAACACCCATGTTGGCATCGACAAAATCTTATAAGCCCAAATTTGACCTTCTGAAGCACAAAAATAAACTAGAAGTACCTTTCAAGTACCTCAGAATCTATTTAACTGCTTCCCAGTGTTGTTTTCTTGGATTTCTCATAACCCTGCTCACAATTCCCACTGCATGTGCTATATCTGATTAAGTCCACTTGCATACATGAGACTTTTGACAACAGAAGCATAAGGAACTTTGTTCATATAAGTCTGCTCATGCTCCATCGATGGTGATTGTGTTTTGGTTAGTTTAAAATGACTAGCCAAAAGAGTACTCACATGTTTAGCTTCATCCATGTTGAATCTGCTAATTACCTTTTTCACGTACTCTTCTTGATATAACTTCAAGATTTCATTCACTTGGTCTCTTAAGATCCTCATTCCTAGGATTTTATTTGTAGCACCCAAATCCTTCATAATAAATTCTTTTGATAACTCTTTCTTGAGTTTATCAATCTTCTCCAGGTAAGCTCCTGCTATCAACATATCATCTACATATACCAGTAGAATGATATAAAAACCATTAAAATTCTTCACAAAACAACAATGATCAGCTTGACACCTTAGGAAACCATTATTACTCATGAATCCATCAAATTGCTTGTACCCCTGTCTTGGAGCTTGTTTGAGACCATACAAGATCTTCTGAAGTTTGCACACCATTTTCTCTTTTCCATGTACTTCAATACCCTGTGGCTGCTTCATATAAATTTCTTCATCTTGGACACCATGAAGAAACGTTGTCTTTACATCTAACCACTCCAGATGTAAATCTTATTTTGCCACTAATCAGAGTACAGTATTGACAGTGGTTAACCACTGGAGAGAAAATCTTAGTGTAATCAATGTCTTCCTTTTGTTGAAAACCTTTACAACAAGTCTTGCCTTGTACCTCTTGCTACCATCATGTTATTCTTTTAACTGGTACACCCACTTGTTATGTAATGATTTTTTGCCTTGCAAAAGTTCTGTCGTCTGATTGGATGATAGTGAATCCATCTCATCTTCCATGGATAACTCTCACTTGGTTGAATCATCATTTTGCATTGCCTCTTTATAAGTCTCTGGTTCACCTTTATTTGTTAGCATAATATAATGAAGTGCAAGGGAGTATATCTCAGGTGGTCTAATTGTTCTCACATATCTTCTGAGTTCAATCGTCGAGTTTGTGGGTTATCACCTTGTGCAGTTGCGTCTTCATCTTCCTGAATCCTACTTTTTGATTAATTCATAGAAATATCTATCAATGGCACTTCATAAGTCTTCTTGACTTCAGGACCTTCATCTCCAGCTCCAATGTTTGACTTGTCCTTGTACAATACTTGCTCATTGTGTAATGCCCGAAATTTTTTTAAACCCTCATTTATAATTATTAGAATTAGATGTCGGACCCGGGGCGCCACACATTGAATATTACATCTCTGCTCCGAATGATCTTCCGATTTTAAAGAACAGATCCAAGAAGGAAAGGTTCCAGAGTTTCAAATTGATGAGAATGGTATCCTTTGGATGAAAGGACGGTTGTATGTGCCCGATATCGATGGAATTCGAGAAGAGGTAATGACGGAGGCACATAAATCAAGATTTTCAGTACATCCAGGAAGCACCAAATGTACAGAGACCTGAAAAATAATTACTGGTGGAACGAAATGAAGAAAGACGTAGCTGTCTTTGTTTCCAAATATCTGACCTGTCAACAAGTCAAGGCAGAACACCAACGGCCTGGAGGACTTTTACAGCATTGGAAATACCAAAATGGAAGTGGGATAACATCTCCATGGATTTTGTAGTAGGACTACCAAGATCAAGGCAGGGTCACGATGGAATTTGGGTAATCATTGACAGGTTGACCAAGTTTGCACATTTCTTGCCAGTACGGATGAATTACAACTTGGACAAGTTAGCTACCTTATATATGGACAATATAGTAAGACTACACGGAGTCCCAGTAAGTATACTGTCTGACAGAGACCCAAGATTTGTATCAAGATTTTGGAAAAGTTTTCAGAAGGCTATGGGAACCAAAGTAACTCTCAGTACGGCTTATCATCCAAAAACTGATGGCCAAACCGAGAGAACAATTCAAACNTTTTGTTATCGCTCAAACATTTTTATCTACCGTTGGATAAAATTTTTACAGTTATTTTTACAACATTAAATTCTTCCGCTGCTATTTTTAAACATTATACTTTATTTAATTTTTTATCTATGAACAGGATATTTTATTTAGTTTAAAAGAAAATTTTTAATTTTTCCGCAAATTTTCAAGCACGGGTTTTTAGGCCTTTACAGTCTAGCTTTGCCACCTAAAATGTTCAGGATTCACAACGTTTTTCACATCTCGCAACTGAGGAAATATGTCCCAGACCCTAGTCATGTACTCAAAGTCGCTCCACTGATGATTGAAGGACAACTTAACGAAGAACTCAAATATGAAGAAGTCCCTATCCAAATAGTGGACAGAAAAGACCAAGTGCTGAGGCACCGGACAATCCCATATGTCAAAGTACAGTGGTCAAATCATACTGAAAGGGAGGCCACTTCGGAACTTGAAGAGAAAATGCGCTCGCAATATCCACATTTATTTAAAAGCTCAACCTGATCCAAGTTTCGGGGACGAAACTTTCAATAAGGAGGGAGGGATGTGAGAACCCGGAAAATTTGATCCGAAGCAAATCACGTAAGAAATACAAAATTAAAATTTAGCTTAAACTAAGCTCTAAGCTCAACGATTTTCATTCTAACTATAGAAATTAAATATGAACTTAGATTTCAGCTAACTTAACTCGAGGAAATGGCTTCAAATCTTGGAGACTAACTCAACGGGAGGCCAAACTGCAAGTAATCGCATCCATCGAAGAGTTATCACTAGAGGAGTAAAACCCCAGCTCAAGGACTCGATCTTTCAGCTCAACCAAGCTTGTCCTAACAGGACCAAAAAGGGAGCTAAAAGATGAGCTAAGGGCTTGGACAAGTTAAATGTGCAAGAGATGACCATTGAGTTAACCAAGGAAAGGAGCTAAAAGACTAAGACATATTAAATATGCAAGAAGTGACTCATGAACTAACCAAGATGACTCTTGAATTGGATAGAAATTTGACCAAAATAAATGCCTTGCTTGGGCATCAAGGGGTCGGCCAAGGCTAGTGGAAGGGACAAGAATTTTCCTATAAATACCTCCCCAAACCTCACTCAAAATGCACTTCAAAAATCTCTCTACAAAGCCTTAAAAATTCGGCTCCCTCTCCCCCACCCCAAAACCTCTCGGCCGACTAGAGCAAGGAGGAAGCTTCGTTCGTGCGGTTCGAGTGCTACAATCCTACGTCGAAGTGCTGCTGGATTGAAGACAAAATTTGTTAAAGTTACATCGAAGTGCTGCCAAATTTTCGGAAGGAAACTTTGTGCCAAAATCTACAATTTCGAGTCTACCCTCAAAAATTCAGTAAGTGGGTTTTTGTTACGTATCTTCTTTCTAATTTTAAACTTTTCTAATTTTAAACTTTGCTTTGCATAGAATAACATGACATGCTTAAAAGTGTGTCCTATTTTCGAAAAATCAGCATGTTTTATTTTTAAAATTTCGATCGATTATGTGTTTTCTTCTATGTTTCGAAATTCTTTGATTCCGCTGAATCTGTCTGAAACTGTGATATCTGAAAATTCTGATACGTTCTGTCTGGTAAACTCTGAATTCTGTGTTGCACTGTTACGATTCGAATTTGAAATGGGACGAGAATTGTAATTCTGTCTGGCCCTCATTGGTGGGTATAAAACCATGTTCTGTCTGGCCCTCATTGGTGGGTATAAAATCATGTTCTGTCTGGCCCCTTAGAGGACTAAAATATTGGGGACAATTTGACCATGAAAATGAGATGAGTAACAGTGTTTTGTCTGTTCTGAAATGATCTGATTTGTTTCTGAAATTCTCTAAATCATCTGTTAACTTCTGTGTCATATTCGATTCGTTTCCGTAAGTTAAAAGCAATAAGTTTTGAAAGTCTGTTAAAGAAATGTTTTAAAGATTAAGTTCTATATGTATCTTTGAAAATCGATCGACCCCCCCCCACTTGCTGAGTGTTTCCCAAAACACTCACCCCTTACAAATTCCAGATAAGAATGAAGAACAAGTGAACGAGGAAGAGCAGGAAGCTTTCTGGGGATGGTAGACGATGAGCAAGATCCAAGAATTAAGTCTTTTTGTTTCCTTTGTTTAATTCCGCATTCACAACTATGATGTATTTGTTTTATATTCTTTTGTCAATGTAAAGACAATGTTTAATTTATGAAAAAGACTGGTTTTTGGCATTTCGATACGAGGCTTAATTGTTTTCAAGTAATTGTTAAACAATGCCGGATGTCACTGAAGCTTCGGACACGAGGCGTGACATTTAAGTGGTATCAGAGCCGCCAGGGTTATAATCCCGCTGGGATTTTGACAGACAAAATTTGATGAAGTCAAATTTTGGCAAATCCTAGTGTATCCCAATCTGAGTCCAACTTTCATTTGTTTCCTAATTTTCGAACACTTCAAAAATCTGTTCCTTCAATCGTTCCGAAAATCTTTAGTATCGAAAACTTCCTTCAATCGTTCCGGAAATCTCTAGTATCGAAAACTTTCCACGAAAACTTTGTTTCTATTATTTGTGCCTTTCTACCCTTTATACGATTCTGATATTTTTCCTCCACTTATTCTAGGAAATGGCTGCCCCACGTACCCGTGCTCAGGCTGCCCTTTGTATGCGTCAGCTCACTATTGATAATCAGACTAGGGAAATCGCGACCTTGAAAGCGCAACTGGCCAAGGAAAGGCTAGAAAAGCAAGAACTAAGTGAGATTAAGCACATACTGGAGACTGACGTACAACGATTAGCTCATCACTTGGACTTGGCTGAGAGCCAACTTCTACAGATGCCGAATGATTCAGCTCGCATCACGCGCTTAGCCTCACTCGACAGGGATTTGCTGGAGAGATTGGAGATAGAGCGAGGACGTGCTACTCAGGCTCGTCAGCGTCAGGAGGAGTTCGGCGCCAAGCAAGAGCGGTACATTTCAAGGCTCCACAGAACCATGGATGAGCTTCAAGACCAGAACAACTACTTGCATCGAGTGGTACAGAACAGGGCAGAGGAGGAGGAGGCACCGATGGAGGTGGCCGGAGACGACAGTGACAGCGACAGCGACGGAGGAGAGATGATAGACTAGATTAGTATCAAGATTTTAATAAAAGTATCTGGATTGTAGTGAAATTGCGATTAAGAAAATATTATGTACCGAATTATTATAAATGAAACTTTCTATTATCTTATTGCATATTTAAAATTGGATGAGTATACTATCAGTAAAATTGTAATTTTTTTTATATAGGAAAACAAACATGGATCTTCAAGGCATTATAAATAAACTTCAAAAACAACTTCAGGAAAAGGAGACAGAAATTAAAACACTAAAAGAAAAAAATGAAAAACTTGAGAGAGACAACTACCAGTTGGATGGGAATAATGTATGCATGATGGAGGATCTTCGTGAAGCCAGAGAGGAAGAAAAGAGACTACGCGAGGACGTTAGACGTTATGCTGCCTATCATCAAGAGTCGGAACGTCGTCACGAGATCACCAAGCAAGAGTTAAACAAAGCTCAAGATAGGATTTTTACACTCCAAATCAGGATTATAGCCTTCTCAAAACACAACGCCGTCTTGAGGAACGGATCGAAGAACAAGAAATCGATGAAAAAGTAAGCCAATCGACAATACAGGAGCTTCAAGAGCAAGTAAACAACCTTGACCACCACAACACACAGTTGCAAAATCATATTGATCAGCTACAGAATAACATGATTAATATGGAGGAACTCTTGGAAGAAATTGAAGCTAACCAAGAAGAAAATCCTATTGAAGAAGAATAGATTAATGAGGCAGTAGGAGACGGTGATGTCATAGATGAGTAGGGAGAGAACTCTAGATTAGACATCGACTGTATCTAGAATTATTTGATTAATCCTTTGTTTTGACACTTTTTATTTTATGAATTTCAAAATTTATGAAATTATTTTAATTTTACATCGTGGCAAATAAATTAATAAAATATATGTTTATAGGAAATGGCAGGCAGACCACCCCGAAACAACCGTAACCCTCGTGGCGTCAACCAAAATGAAAATCCGCCACCATCACCGAGAGTGAATCTCAGTCAAGAAGATATGATGGCAATAGCTACCATTGTAGCCGCCACGTTGCAAGGAATCGTGAACCCCTTTGCCAACGCTATCCAGCCACCACCGGAACCCCAACCGCTTGGAATTAAATACCATTATGAATCTCTGAGAAGGAATCGAGTTCCAACTTTCGATGGAAACCCAGACCTGGAAGTCAGTCATAACTGGCTCAAAAATGTAGAATCCCAACTACACCTATTGGAAGTGCCTGAAGAATTGAGAGTAGAAGTTGTAACACCGTTTCTAGAAGACAGAGCACGAAAGTGGTGGGAAACTGTGTCACCATCTCTAGCTGAAGTAGAAGAAATCACATGGCATAGTTTCAAGAGAGAATTTTTGAAACAATACTACCCAGCTGAGTTTTGTCTGCAGAAGTTGAACGAATTTGAAAACTTCAAGCAGACCCCAGACATGACAGTGATGGAATACACTTCAAGATTTAACGATCTGGGAACTTATGTCCCAACGATCATGTCTGACAAAACATTGAAAATGCATCGCTTTAAGAAAGGACTGAACAGCCTAATTCAATCGGCTTTAGCAGTATTCAAGCCGAATAATTTTGCTGATCTGATGGGCGCGGCGATGAGCGCGGAAACAGATATCAAGCGCCGTGAAGAGGAAAATAGGAACAAGAGACCATTGGTCAGCCAATCTGCTCAAAATGGTCCCAAATTCAAGAAGCCGAATCATTCAAGTGGACCTCCAAGAGTAAATTTCAACAGTGCTGGCAATATCGAAGGAAAGTGGTGCAATACATGCCGACATATGCACATTGGAGAATGTTATCGGAAAACAGGTGCGTGTTTCAAATGCGGTAAAGTGGGTCACCGGATTAAGGACTGCCCAGACAACAATGACAAAGGGACGGGATCCATCAAACCAAAGGAAAACAAAACTAATGCGCGGGTGTACGCAATAACTCAGGAGGAAGCTGATAACACCAATGAAGTGGTGGCAGGTACTATTTTACTCAATGAAATGCCTGCATATATCTTGTTTGATTGTGGTGCTACACACTCGTTTGTGTCTAGAAGAATTACTAAGAAACTTAAACTTGAACATTATACTCTTAATGAACCATTAAGAGTGGCAACACCGGTGAGTAAAATAATTGAGACACACAAAGTGTATCGAAACTGTAAAATTGGTATCAACAAACAAACTTTTGAAGTGGAATTGATTCAACTCAATATGGTTGAGTTTGACATCATTCTTGGAATGGACTGGTTAGCTAAAAACCATGCCATGGTAGATTGTCAAAAGAAAGAAATTAGACTTCAGACTCCGACTAAAGAAGAAGTCATATACCATGGAAAATCCAAGGAAAAAAAATCTCTGTTATCCGCCTCACAAGCCTGGAAGGCCATAAAAGGAGGAGAAGAAATTTATCTGGCGATGATCACTGATATCAAAGAAGAAGAAGTCCCAAAGTTGGGGGATATACCAATTGTTCAAGAATTTCCAGATGTTTTCCCCGAGGAATTACCTGGAGAGATACCCGATAGGGAAGTAGAATTTGAAATCAATTTGGTCCCTGGTGCTGCACCAATCTCAAGGGCACCATACCGAATGGCTCCAGCTGAATTAAAAGAGTTAAAGGGGCAACTTCAGGAATTACTGGACAAGAAACAGATTCGCCCTAGTGCATCTCCGTGGGGAGCCCCAGTGCTGTTCGTAAAGAAAAAAGACGGAAGTATGAGGCTATGTATTGACTACAGGGAGTTAAACAAGATAACCATAAAGAATAAATACCCACTCCCAAGAATAGACGATCTTTTTGATCAGCTAAAGGGAGCCAAGGTTTTCTCAAAACTCGATCTAAGATCTGGTTATCATCAACTGAAAGTCAAAACTGAGGATATCCCTAAAACTGCTTTTAGGACGAGATATGGACATTACGAATTTACAGTAATGCCTTTTGGTTTAACAAATGCTCCTGCAGCATTCATGGACCTGATGAATCGAGTGTTCAAACCATATCTCGACAAGTTTGTGGTTGTTTTTATTGATGATATCTTGGTATACTCACCAAGTGAGGAAGAACACCGAGAACATTTGCGTCTCACGTTGCAAACACTGAGAAAAAAGGAACTATATGCCAAATTTAAGAAGTGTGAATTCTGGCTGAAAAGTATGGCGTTCCTAGGACATATAGTTTCTGAATTTGGGGTGTCAGTAGACCCTAAGAAGGTAGAGGCCATCAAAGATTGGCCACAACCTAAAACAGTAACCGAGGTAAGAAGTTTTTTTGGTTTAGCTGGCTACTATAGAAAATTTGTGGAAGGATTTTCTTCGATAGCCATCCCACTCACCAAACTTACTCAAAATAATTCGAAATTCATTTGGAATGAGGCATGCGAAAGAAGTTTTGAAACCCTGAAAACAAAACTTGCATCCACACCAGTACTAATTCTTCCCGAGGATGGTAAGAATTTCACTATATATAGTGATGCGTCAAAAGGAGGATTAGGGTGTGTAATTATGCAAGAAGGTCAGGTAATTGCTTATGCCTCCCGGCAACTAAAACCTTATGAGCAAAATTACCTCACTCATGACTTGGAATTAGCCGCAGTGGTATTTGCGCTTAAAATCTGGAGGCACTACCTTTTATGGAGTGAAATGCGAAGTTTTTACTGATCACCAGAGCCTCAAGTACATTTTCACCCAAAAAGAATTAAATATGAGGCAAAGAAGGTGGATGAAACTTCTAAAAGATTATGATTTGGTAATCAGTTATCATCCAGGTAAGGCGAATAAGGTGGCAGGTGCATTGAGTCGAAGAAATTTTGGAAACATGAGTTTATCTTCACTATCGACGCAACCAAAACTTCGGGAAACCATTAAATTAAAGCAGAGTCAAGACACCTCTATCGTTAAAATTAAAGAACAGATCCAAGAAGGAAAGGTTCCAGAGTTTCAAATGGATGAGAATGGTATCCTTTGGATGAAAGGACGGTTGTATGTGCCCGATATCGATGGAATTCGAGAAGAGGTAATGACGGAGGCACATAAATCAAGATTTTCAGTACATCCAGGAAGCACCAAAATGTACAGAGACCTGAAAAATAATTACTGGTGGAACGAAATGAAGAAATACGTAGCTGTCTTTGTTTCCAAATATCTGACATGTCAACAAGTCAAGGCAGAACACCAACGGCCTGGAGGACTTTTACAGCATTGGAAATACCAAAATGGAAGTGGGATAACATCTCCATGGATTTTGTAGTAGGACTACCAAGATCAAGACAGGGTCACGATGGAATTTGGGTAATCATTGACAGGTTGACCAAGTTTGCACATTTCTTGCCAGTACGGATGAATTACAACTTGGACAAGTTAGCTACCTTATATATGGACAATATAGTAAGACTACACGGAGTCCCAGTAAGTATACTGTCTGACAGAGACCCAAGATTTGTATCAAGATTTTGGAAAAGTTTTCAGAAGGCTATGGGAACCAAAGTAACTCTCAGTACGGCTTATCATCCAAAAACTGATGGCCAAACCGAGAGAACAATTCAAACCCTAGAGGACATGCTGAGGGCATGTGCTCTAGATTTTACTGGAAACTGGAGTGAACAATTACCCCTGATAGAATTCGCCTATAACAACAGCTATCATAGTAGCATCGAGATGGCTCCATATGAGGCTCTGTATGGCCGAAAGTGTAGGTCGCCTCTATATTGGGATGAAGTCGGAGAAAAGACTGTTGCTGGACCAGAGCTTGTACAATTAACCGTTGACAAAGTAGCCATAATCAGGGAAAGACTCAAGGCAGTCCAAAATAGACAAAAGAGTTGGGCTGATTTGAAGAGAAGACCGTTGGAATTGGAGGTTGGTGAAAAAGATTATGTCAAGGTTTCTCCCATGAAAGGAGTGGTTCGGTTCAGCAAATCCAAAAAGTTAAACCCGAGATATGTAGGACCGTTCGAGATATTGGAACAGGTGAGAACCTTAGCCTACCGTCTAGCTACCGTCTAGCTTTGCCACATGAAATGTTCAGGATTCACAACGTTTTTCACTTCTCGCAACTGAGAAAATATGTCCCAGACCCCAGTCATGTACTCAAAGTCGCTCCCCTGATGATTGAAGGACAATTTAACGAAGAACTCAAATATGAAGAAGTCCCTATCCAAATAGTGGACACAAAAGACCAAGTGCTGAGGCACCGGACAATCCCATATGTCAAAGTACAGTGGTCAAATCATACTGAAAGGTAGGCCACTTGGGAACTTGAAGAGAAAATCCGCTCGCAATATCCACATTTATTTAAAAGCTCAAGCTGATCCAAGTTTCGGGGACGAAACTTTCAATAAGGAGGGAGGGATGTGAGAACCCGGAAGATTCGATCCGAAGCAAATCACGAAAGAAATATAAACTTAAAATTTAGCTTAAACTAAGCTCTAAGCTCAACGATTTTCATTCTAACTATAGAAATTAAATATGAACTTAGATTTCAGCTAACTTAACTCGAGGAAATGGCTTCAAATCTTGGAGACTAACTCAACGGGAGGCCAAACTGCAAGTAATCGCATCCATCGAAGAGTTATCACTAGAGGAGTAAAACCCTAGCTCAACGACTCGATCTTTTAGCTCAACCAAGCTTGTCCTAACAGGACTAAAAAGAGAGCTAAAAGATGAGCTAAGGGCTTGGACAAGTTAAATGTGCAAGAGATGACCATTGAGTTAACCAAAGAAAGGAGCTAAAAGACTAAGACATATTAAATATGCAAGAAGTGACTCATGAACTAACCAAGATGACTCTTGAATTGGATAGAAATTTGACCAAAATAAATGCCTTGCTTGGGCATCAAGGGGTCGGCCAAGGCTAGTGGAAGGGACAAGAATTTTCCTATAAATACCTCCCCAAACCTCACTCAAAATGCACTTCAAAAATCTTTCTACAAAGCCTTAAAAATTTGGCTCCCTCTCCCCCACCCCAAAACCTCTCGGCCGACTCAAGCAAGGAGGAAGCTTCATTCGTGCGGTTCGAGTGCTACATTCCTACGTCGAAGTGCTGCTGGATTGAAGACAGTATTTGTTAAAGTTACATCGAAGTGCTGCCAAATTTTCGGAAGGAAACTTTGTGCCAAAATCTACAATTTCGAGTCTACCCTCAAAAAGTCAGTATGTGGGTTTTTGTTACGTATCTTCTTTCTAATTTTAAACTTTGCATAGAATAACATGACATGCTTAAAAGTGTGTCCTATTTTCGAAAAATCAGCATGTTTTATTTTTAAAATTTCGATCGATTATGTGTTTTCTTCTATGTTTCGAAATTCTTTGATTCCGCTGAATCTGTCTGAAACTGTGATATCTGAAAATTCTGATACGTTCTGTCTGGTAAACTCTGAATTCTGTGTTGCACTGTTACGATTCGAATTTGAAATGGGACGAGAATTGTAATTCTGTCTGACCCTCATTGGTGGGTATAAAACCAAGTTTTGTTCTGGCCCCCATTGGTGGGTATAAAACCATGTTCTGTCTGGCCCCCATTGGTGGGTATAAACCCATGTTCTGGCCTCACCCCTTAGAGGACTAACATATTGGGAACAATTTGACCATGGAAATGAGATGAGTAACAGTGTTTTGTCTGTTCTGAAATGATCTGATTTGTTTCTGAAATTCTCTGAATCATCTGTTAACTTCTGTCTCATATTCAATTCGTTTCCGTAAGTTAAAAGCAATAAGTTTTGAAAGTCTGTTAAAGAAATGTTTTAAAGATTAAGTTCTATATGTATCTTTGGAAATCGATCGACCCCCCCCCCCCCACTTGCTGAGTGTTTTCCAAAACACTCACCCCTTACAAATTCCAGATAAGAATGAAGAACAAGTGAACGAGGAAGAGAAGGAAGCTTTCTGGGGATGGTAGACGATGAGCAAGATCCAAGAATTAAGTCTTTTTGTTTCCTTTGTTTAATTCCGCATTCGCAACTCTGATGTATTTGTTTTATATTCTTCTGTCAATGTAAAGACAATGTTTAATTTATGAAAAAGATTGGTTTTTGGCATTTCGATACGAGGCTTAATTTTTTTCAAGTAATTGTTAAACAATGCCGGAAGTCACCGACGCTTCGGACACGGGGCATGACAGAATTAGCTTCAGCATCCACGACTGCTAATGTATCTCTGCAATTGGAAGTCATATAAAGTTTTCCGATTTTCTTTCCTCGAGCACCAATCATGGCTCTTTTGTCCACTTTCCAAGAACCATCACCAAAGGTCACATTATGACCTTCGTCATTGAGCTGTCCCACTAAGATCAGATTTTGTGTCAATTTTCGCGCATGCTTAACTTTGTTAATTTTCCATATAGATCAATTTGACATCATCATCCGGATTTCACCCATAACAACTATTTCCAAAGGTTTTCCATCAGCTAGGAAAAATTTTCCGTAATCGCCAGCAATGTAATTATCAAATACATCATGATTACCAGTTGTGTGAGACTAAGTTTCTGAGTCCATAACCCTAGAATCAACTCGGCTTTCCATGTTATAGTAATAGAGCATCATGTACCTCCCTAGTAACAACATTTGCATTATTCTTTGTTGATTTGCAGTTCTTTTTCAAGAGACCAGTTTCATCACAATTCCAGCACTTAAAATTCTTTTCAAAGTTGCTTTTGTCCTTTCCATTTCTTGACTTGGACCTACTACGCCATTGGTTAGAACTCATTTTGCCACTCCTGTCCTTCTTTTGTTCTCGAGATTTAGAGCAGATCTTGATGATGTTCCTTCACCTGAATCTATCATGTGAACTTTTTCAGCAAGAATTTGATCTCTGACATCATTGAATTGTAGCTTTCTTTTTCAACAGAATTGCTAACCGCTGCCCACATTGGTTCTCAAACATTTGGTAAAGATGTCAAAAGAATAAATGCACAAATCTCATCATCAAAATTAATTTCAACTGATATTAACTAAGAAACAATCGTGTTGAACTCATTTATGTGTTTCACCGCCGAAGCACATTCTCCAATTTTCAAGTTGAATAACTTTTTCATAAGATGTACTTTGTTGTTTGCCGATGGCTTCTAGTACATGTCCGATAAAATGGACATCATCTCTTATGTGGTTTGTGCCTTCGCCACGTTATGTGCCACATTCTTCGTTAGGGTCAATTGTATCACACCTAATATCTGTCGGTCAAGGAGCTCCCAGTCATCATCCTCCATCTTTTCCGGTTTTATTTCCTGATAGAGGTTGATGCAACTTCTTGCTATACAGATAATCTCTAATCTGTAACTGTCAGAACGAAAAATATGTTCCGTCGAACTTGTTGATTCCCGGTCCCGATCCATCATCTCCGGCCATCGCTTCTCTAGCCTTAGGCCACTCGTGCACACGATTTGTTGGCTAAGTGGATTATCTATCTATCTATCTAACTATAAACAATGGGCAATAGGGTTTGCACGTGCCATTTTCAGATCAATAAATCAACTGTTCTGAAGTCAATTTGTCCATTAAATGAGTTTTAAATTCAAAATTGATGGAGTGGAACAAGTATTCCAAACAGAAGAGTGCAGGACATCACAAGACATGGGTCACAAAGTCCCATGAAAAAGCAGCAATTAAAAGAAAAGATACAACTAATCTTTATTCACTTGTCGCCCTTCTCTGTATCGCGGATCGTCGAAATAAGCAAGAATACTATTTCTACGGAAAATGCAAAAAATCTAAAAATCTTTTTTGATGTGAAAGATCAGACAAAGCTGCAACCACAGAGTATAGTCAGAATTTTAAGAAATTTTACAACAAGGTTCTGATACTAGTTGTTGGGTAATTACGCCGAAATGATGGTTATCATGATGATAATATATTACAAAAAATGCGGAAGAAAATAATCAACAGGAACACAAAGATTTATGTGATTCACCCAATATAGGCTACGTCAACGGAGCTAATGCAAATCTTTATTATAGGAGGAAAATATTACAAGTGTATGCAACACTCAATCTCTCACAATCACAACCCCGAGTATAACCGATAATATATTTTCTCTAACTTACACAAGAATAGCACTCAATTTTTTTCTCTCACTTGAGTTGCTCTCTTGAACTTGGGATGCTTAAAAAGTTTAGATGTGATATCTATCAAATGAGCAAATACATATAACAAACTCTTCAAATGTAGAAGCCAAATGTAAATTCAAAATTTGCTAGCCACCATTTGGACGGCACTGCGAACGTTCACATTGGACGACACATGTGAACATAGGCACAATTTTCTTGCCTACAATTTTGGTCAAAAAATCACATGACCAAATCTTAATAGATGCTAATTAAAATATTTGAAAGGTAGATATAACTAATTGATAATAACAAAAAAGTTTATTTTCATAATATTTTTAGGGCAAAAATTTGAGGTTTTTATTTCATTTTTGACCAATATGCACTATATATATCACTTAAGATTATATGACATAGTTTATCTATCAAATTATTTAGTTTGTCCATAGTTCATGTGCTAAATAACTTTTTATATTTTCGTCTATCGAGATAATTTTTCCTTTTCATTTTTATTTAGTTATTTTATTTATTTGAAATCCATATCTAAATGATTATCCCCGTATTCCTGCTCATGTGATTAATATCTTATAAAAAAATTCTTTGATTGTCAATTTTCTTACCATATTTTGAGTTTTTTATTTTTAAAAGATATCTTAATCATCAACGAGACCTATTAGTGGAAGAGACTAATTAAAATTAAAAAAATTCTCGTGAGACAGTTTAACGAGTCATTTTTGCCATATGAATCTCCAATTCGACCCTACATATGAAAAACAATATTTTTTATGTCAAAAATAGATGTCTCACGGATATAAATTAGTAAGATTATGTTACACAGACCTATTCATAATATGACAATATTTGTGAAAATTGATATAGTAAAATTCTTGAAATGTTATACTTATTTCAATTTCAATTCATTTAAAAGTATAATATATTCATCTTAAAAAACTATAATTTATTGTTATTAAAATTGTCAAACAGACCAACGATTTTATCTATCATTTATATGGGTTAGGATATAACTAACCCATCTCGCTTATTTGACCAACCTATCAATTTTTAGTTATATTAACAAGTTGACCCATAATCCGTTAGAGCACTTACATTGGTGTTGTTTGAACACCAATGTGGTGTTAATACCAATGTGGGTGATTGTTAATCACCCACCCACTTGTGCTACGTAATGTGGGCGTTCAAACATTTAAACACCCACCTTACTTCTTTCTTTTTTTTATTATTTTATTATTTTTTGAAAGGAAAGTGAAAGCCCACCCCATTAATTACATATATTATTTAATTTAGTAATATATTTTAATAATTAAATAAAAATTATTTATTTTTAAAAATATTAAAATAGTAACGACTAATATTATTAAAAAAATTAAAAAATTATTTTAACGACTAATTAACGAAAAAATTAAATATTCATATATAAATACTCACACATTCTACAAATTATTTCAAACATTTGAACACTTTATTCTACATCATAAATCACTAAAAAAAATCTTCTCTCTTCTAATTTCATCATATCAATTTTATTTGAAAAATTTATTTCTAAAATCCTACTTTGTGCCGAAATGTATGAAAATTACCGAGATTTTTTTAGAAATTTCGTGAATTATCCAAAAATGTCGGAAGAAAATACTTCTTCCCAAAATTCACAAATTTCGCCAAATTATCTATATTTTCTATACCCATCAAATTATCCACAGCACACATATCCACCAAATTATCCCTATAATCCATATCCACCGAATTATCC
Organism: Primulina huaijiensis; assembly: GCF_012295235.1. Classification (NCBI taxonomy): domain Eukaryota; kingdom Viridiplantae; phylum Streptophyta; class Magnoliopsida; order Lamiales; family Gesneriaceae; genus Primulina; species Primulina huaijiensis. The sequence continues at coordinate 4,160,376 of NC_133318.1, read as the reverse complement.
ATATAATCCATATCCATCAAATTATTCATCTAATCTACATGCAACCGGTATGCTTTTTACATCTCTGACGGAAAATGCCACACCGACTTTCGTGAATATCTCCGAACAAATTCCGAAATACGTGACACTCATGTGCATCACCAACTTTGTGTCGACTTAGTTGAACATATTTGATCACAATACAACAACAATCCTTAAATTAGTATTTTACATCTTCTCATACGTTTAATTTATATGTTTTTTTAATTTTTATGCAAGCGTTATTTATTTTTATATGTTGTACTGTTTCATTTTAAGTTTATAATAAAATTTTAATTTAAATAAATGACACTCATAAAATAAGATAAAAATAAATTTACGTACTAAATATATAAAAACATATTATTATTTATATAAAATAATAATAANATGCATCACCAACTTCGTGTCGACTTAATTGAACATATTTGATCACAATACAACAACAATCCTTAAATTAGTATTTTACATCTTCTCATACGTTTAATTTATATGTTTTTTTAATTTTTATGCAAGCGTTATTTATTTTTATATGTTGTACTGTTTCATTTTAAGTTTATAATAAAATTTTAATTTAAATAAATGACACTCATAAAATAAGATAAAAATAAATTTACGTACTAAATATATAAAAACATATTATTATTTATATAAAATAATAATAATTTAAATTTTGTAAATAACTTGAAATAATAATAAGATGAATGAGTGGACTGCGAGACCTACAAATAATGAGTGTTAATGTTAAAATGAATGTGGTANGACTGCGAGACCTACAAATAATGAGTTTTAATGTTAAAATGAATGTGGTAGAATAGATGTGTTAATATAATGTGCGTGTGGCATGTGGATCATATGATTTTTGATTAGATGGTGAGTGCTATAACGGTAACGAATGCGGATGTACCAACTATTTAATGAGGCGAAAGGGGGATCCGATAGAGCGAGGATGGGTCAAAAATTATTTACCCGACCCGTGTATTTGCCCGTCCAACTCGACAGACTTGATTCTCTGACTGTTACGGGAAAAAACCAAGCGACGTGGCTGATTTTCATTGGGAGGGCCACCCGTTTACCATGGAGTCCTTCCCAATCAAGCGCAGCCCTCGCTTCGGCGATCCCTAGCCTCAGCCTCCGCCCGAACCTAGTCTTGTGTCGCACTGTTCGTTGAAAATTTCGCTTCACTTTATCTTTCACATTAACACAGCGCGTTCATCTCTCCTTCTCTCCGATTCAAAACCCTAGAACTTAGATTCTACCAAATCGAAGATCGCCATCGGGGCTCCAGATTTTCTCCGCTCATGCTCATCCAGATTTTCTCGTGAGTTCCGTTTTTCTCCCAATCTCGAACCCTGTTCCTCTGTTTTTTTATATATTAAGGTAAATAAATGAGTGTTCGGTGGGTGGGGGGTTGGTTCAGTAACGTGTACAGTGACACGGAGATATCATGAATATGGCCATTTTTGGGGCGTGAGCTATGTCCTTGTGTTTCCAGCTGTTGTAATTGTTTTGGTTCAATTGTCTGCAATTGATGATTTGCGTTGCCTTGTTATGTTGAGTTTTTTCAATCATGTTTCTGAATTTTGTATTATCATGCTTGGGAGCTGGCATACTCGGCTGCACAATTGTTATTTTTTCCTGGGTTATTTGGAATGTCATGTTTGTTTCTTGGCTAATGAAGGTCGTTTTCCAGTTATGGAATTATGACTACTTAGAATCTAGCTCAGTCTACAGTTAATCCTAATCTCTGTTGTTTCTGTATGAGGTTTTACTGTTTTTCCGCATCAATCTTTGCTTAAGGAGCAGAAAGTTCTGAAAGTTTGGCTGTTTTATGTTGGCCCATGTATAGTTTGTTCCCTCATCATAATTCATTTGGCGTTTTTAGGTTGAAAGATCACAGTTCATTAAAAGGTCTATGATTTAAAGGAAGCAATGAAAGTTGATAAATTCTAGTTGTACCATGAGTGTGAGTCTGTGACCTTTTTGATAGGTGAAGTAAAATATGGCCCATCTATTATTGGGATAGCGAGAAACCTGTTTTGATACTTTTGCTATTTCTTTTTGTACTAGGGAGTCATTTCAGTTTTCAGAAAAAAGCGAAAAGTCTTTTGTTATTCTAAACCAAAAGTTCAAACTCCAAACTGAAGCACATTAGAAGCAAGTGAAATATTTCTCCCAGCCTGCTCTTTAAATTTGTTGAAGAATGTCAGTGATCCATGGTATGATAAATGCTAGAATAACTATTTAACACTGCTATTTCTGGAGCTTAGTTCTCACTGTAATGAAATGATTGCCTATCAGTATTAATAACAAATTGTCCATTATGTCCTTGTACCCATTGGTATTATTTGGTTGGAACTTTGAAGGCTTAGTTTTTTAGAGCAAGCGGTCAGTTATTAGTTTGTCTACAAACACTTGAGATCTGTATGCTCACACAAGACCTCTTTGACTGTGTATGAGTGTAAATATTAGTGCCTGCGAGTTTTTTGTCGACGATTGTCATTTTCTTTGTCTCTGGAAGTGCATATTTTACCATTTTCTTTTGTTTCCATTTGAGAACATTATGAATCTATGCCTTGTTAGCGGCAACTTTTCTCCTCTTCGATTACTTGTTCTCAAGAATCCAAATCACCTAATGCATGTCCACTTTTAATTCGATCATTATCTTTCCTTGATGATGCACAGAGCTGATATTTTACCAACTATCATTATGTCCTGTGTCAAATAATGGTTTTCACGCCTCAGTTAAAATTTCAACATTCATCATTCACTACTGCATGCTTTTGTTCTTAGAGACTGCATCTATTTTCTAAAGTGGTATTTTGTTATTTTTGTAATGAGAGAACTCTTGACTGCTCATATCGGTAGGTTATATGAAGGTGTAGAAGTTGGCAAGGATTGACAATTAGTTTGCAGGAGAATTTGGCGTGGACATAAGTCTTCCGTTTTCACTGCTAAAAAATGGTGGCCAGTATCCAATTCTGATCTATCAATATTGTAACATACGCATACCAACACACAATATCTGAACAATTTTGTGGAACAACCATCTATGCCTGGCAACGAATTTGGAGACAGGGTTCACAATTTTTTTGCGCAAGACAATACATTTCAGGTCCAGCCTGAATCACTAGTGGTCGAAGGGAATTGGCCAGTGTTGAGCAACAATTTTTTGATTGGCAGCCAGAGACAAGCCGAAGCACTACATTCGAATAACAAGACTTATAATATACAAGATCCAGGTATTACTAGGCTGCTTGAGCATCACTTTTTCTAATATTAATTTCCTTCATAACCACTTCAATAATTTCTCTGTATCTCATGAACAGACATTGATAGAGGGCAAGGAAGCTACCCTTTCCATGTGACGCAGGGCTTGAACTTTGCTCAATCAAATGTGAGGGCTGATTTTAGTAAAAGTCAGTCCCTAAATGAGCAGCCAAATTTGAATGGCTACATGTTTGGAAATCAGTTTCACCTTTCTAGACAGAATGCAGCAAACTTTTTGGCAGTGGATACAGATTCTGAAACACATCATGTGATAACCTCAAGAGGATTTTCTGTTCATGAACTACAGCAAGGGAGTGGAATCGAAAATGGGGCAAAAACTTCGCTTAGATCAGAAACATCTGTGCCTTCTGTAAGTTTGGATCTATTTGGTGGTCAGCAGCAGATGAGCCAACATCAATCAAGCATGTTACAGCCAGTACAGCACCAGCATCCTGGTATCAATAACATGCAGCAACAGCAACAACAGCTCATGATCAGGAAAATGCAAGATCTACAAAGGCAGCAACAATTCCATCCCCTTGAGATTAGGCAACAGAATCATATTAATCAGGTTCCGGCCTTTATTAAACAAGCATCTGGCAGCCACTCCACTCCTATTGATGGCAATCCAGTTTCTGATTTACAGCAGTATCCCTGGACAACTGAAGTTGGTACAAACTGGATGAACCGTGGTTCTCTGTCCATGCAAGGACCTCAAACTGGACTAGTTTTCCCTCCGAACCTTGGCCAGACTCAGCATTTAGTGGATTTGGTGTCTCAACCTGTTGATCAATCACTTTATGGGATTCCTGTTTCTGGTTCAAGGGGTTTGAATGCAAACCAATATCCTCACAAGGTGAATGATAGATCTCCAATTCTGCCAATGTCAACCCCTAGCAATACTCTTCAGGGTAGTCATAACTTTTTTGCGGATCAGGTTGGTGTAAATGATGATGATTCCACTGCGAGACAAAAATTTCAGAATGAAAATATTGTTGGACATACTTCTAGTCAATCTTTATTTACTGGACCGATAAATATGGGCAGTCTGCAGCAAGTGAATTCCATCCAAAGAAATGCTCTTCAGGACTTTCTGGGGAGGCAGGAGCTAACGATTCGACCTGAGACCCCGAGTGAAAAATCTATGAGGCCAGCTGTTACATCCAGCGATGAGGTTGCCCTAGATCCAGCTGAAGAAAAGATTTTGTTTGGTTCAGATGATAACATATTTGCTGCCTTTGGTAATGCTGCTAACATGTCTGGAGAATCTGGCAATTTGTTTGACAATGGTGAAACTTTGAATGGTTTTCCTTCTATTCATAGTGGCAGCTGGAGTGCTCTTATGCAGTCAGCTGTTGCAGAAACTTCTAGCAATGATGTGGTTCCCCAGGAGGAGTGGAGTGGTCTGATTTTCCACAATGTTAATGGTTCCTCAGCAAATCAGTCCCCTTCAGTTCTCAACAACAATGTTAAACGACAATCATCTTTGGTTGATAAAACGCGAATGCCTTCAGCACCTAGTCCTGGATCTATTCCCCATTCTGGTGATAGCAATGCAAATAATGTCACAGGATTCAATCTCCTTGGACACAGGTTTCTGAATGAGCCTGGTCAAAGAGTGCCAAATGAGGTGCCTGAAAGAATTATTTCGTTGGAAGAAGCTAACAAATGGTCTAACTATAATCCACCACAAAAATCACTCGCTGAAGATAGTCAAATCTATAGAGATGCCTCTCAACGTTCTCCCGAAGCTGGGATGAGCGCTATGAAAATCTCCTCACCTTGGGTGCATCAACAGAGTGGTTCTCAACAACAATCAAACGGTAGGAATACTCCCGTAGCTATACCAACTGGAGGAGATAGAGGGTTAAATGTTCATCAGGCAGAGAAGTTGCCTCAGAATTCAAAAAGTAATCAATTGAGGGTGATACAAGGAGAAGCTGTTGGAGGTTCTTTATGGAAGTCAAATTCTGTTTCTAGATCTGCTACTGAATTGGGTCATGCTAAACCAACAATTGGAAATCCAGAAACAAATAAAGTTACACTGAGTTTAAATGATGCTGCTCCAGTTGCTAACTCATACAGTGTGGGGGTAGCTGATGAAACCAATCCATTTTTTCATGACAGTCATAAAATTAATCAGTGGAAGAATAGCAATTCTTCTACAATTTACCAAGGGGGTAAAGATTTGGGAAGAACGCCGCACCAGGCTATTGAACAAAATCAGGGTTTGGACTCTTTTAGCTGCGAAAAGGAGGAAGTTCCAAGACGCGAGATGGAAAATTATGACATGAGGGAAAATTCTAATGATAGCCATCACTCCAACTTGTCTGGGCACAATTGTGGTGGCTTCAGAGAGACTGGATCAGGTGCAAGTGATTCAAAATCTTTTCCCCCTGCGAATCAAAAGTCAACCAATCAGTTATTTAGGAAAGTTTCTGTTCCTCGTAAATTTCAGTATCATCCTATGGGGAATTCGGATAAGGATGCAGAACCTTCCTATCACCTGAAACAATCTACCAATTTACAGGCCATGTCGCAACCAAATTCCTATCTTGACCAGTCAAATTTTTTGGTTCAGTACCCAATAAATTCTAAAGTAAATGAAAAGGTGATTTTATAAATTTTAACAATGTGATTAGTTCACACCTCGGAAAGTAAAATTTATATATTGTTTATTTACAGGGGCAAGGGCAATCTTCCGAGCTTCAAAAACACAATAAAGTGACGAATGAAGAACCACCTCATGGTGGTTTACCTGGTTATGCACCAACGATGTCTGTTTCCTACAGTCGAGCCTTTGATTCATTCTCCCCAAACACAGTCTCTTCGTCAGGGTACTTCATTTTTTGCATTTATTTTCATACTAATTATACATATTGTGATCTTTTTCTGACATTATCTATTCAATCTAGCCAAAACATGCTGGAGCTTCTTCCCAAGGTTGATCAATCTAGGGGTCATGATGACACGATGTACTTAAGTTCTGAGGGTAAGGTATCCCCTCAGTTACCTGATGCAGGAAAAGTTGATGGGACTGCTGGTTTCTTTCAGCAAAATCAATCTTCTGTTTATCAAGGTTTTGGATTGCAACTTGGTCCTCCATCCCTTCAGCGGGGACAGATTCCTGACCACTCAGCTTCCCAAAAAGCTCAAAACACGGTTAGCTCAGTGCCTATTAGTCATGCTACAACAGAAATGGGAGAGAGAGGCCAACGGATGGTCCCTACATCTACAACTCAATCTTTGAATTTTCCTAATGGTGAATTCCAAGCTGAGTTTAAAAATAAAAGACCTGCAGTACCTCCACGACATGCTGGGAGCGATGAGAGACATCGAAACTTTCAAGAAGCATTTAGTTCAGGTCCTCCACACTTGAGTCAACTTCAAAATCAGCAAGTAATGAGGTCAAGTGGAAAAATCAATATGAATCAGGATGTCGACTCATCTTTCAGCAGCGATGTTTCAAACAATATGCAAAGAGGATCCACGGAGACAGTTTTGCCGGATACTCCTGGAGATATTAAAAAAGCTAATGTTATGTCGACGCGGGGTATGACCCAACAGGCTGGTCCTAATGATTCAGTACATGAACGAGGTCCAGCTTCAACTGCATCAGGCAGGGATCCATTTCATGCTTCTCAGCATTTTAGTATGCATGGTATATCTCATCAGGGAAGTCCCCTCAATGCATTACATAATTTAACGACCAATGTCTATACCAATCAACATTCTTTGAGCTCACAGTACCAGAAAGCATCGTCACAATTTCCAGACATAACCCAACCAAATACTGGGGAACCAAGTTCTGCTCCCCTGTCTCAAGGCAGTATGAATGTTTGCAAAGTGCGTGATCTGCCTTCGGACTTAAGATCAATATATGTGAATTCTCCTGGTATTGTTGATGGGGAAGAGCAAAGGTCGAAGGAAAGTGCTGGACAGTCATTGTCATCAGTCAGAGTTGACCCGTCCAACAAGAATCATTCCGATGATTCTCCTGCTAATTTGTCTTCAACACAGAAAAATATTGAAGCCTTTGGTCGATCCCTGAAACCTAATTCCTTCTCTCATCAAAATCATGCATCACAGAACCAAATTAATGCCTTGAAGGATGCAGGGGCTGATCCTAGCTGTGGGGTCTCAAAGAGAATGAAAGGACCTGGTGACTGCTTAGATGTAGTAGCTTCGACAGTTGGGCAGCAAAATGATCACGGTCTTGTACTTGGAGATTCTTTGGGTTCAAGTACTGGAGTTCCTTCTGATGATTTAAGGATGCCGAGTTTCCTTTTATCAGCCGATGGCTTGCACATAAACCCTTCGCAGCAGGGAAACGTAGCCCCACAGGATATTTTGTCACGTGGTGCAAATGTGTCTCATAGCAACTCTTCTACTGATTATACCACTTCAGTTAGAGCTGAGTATCCTGAGGTTAGCCCACAGATGGCACCATCCTGGTTCAATCAGTTCGGTACTTTTAAAAATGGGCAAATGTTGCACAGTTATAATGCGCATAAATTGATCCCCTCAAAGTCAGGAGAACTTGGAAAGTCTCTGAGTGTAATGAATACCCTTGGCTCAGAGGAGAAAGGTACCAATGCCCCCACAGATGCATGTGAGGTTTATACGACCCATCAAACGTCTACCTCTACATTTGTAAACGTGCCTTTGTCGTCTGGTCGCTCATATGAACTGAATGCCACTGATCAAAATCTTGTGATATCGAGACCTAAGAAGCGTAAGACTGCTACTTCTCAGCTTCAACCTTGGCACAAAGAAATAGCAGATGGTTCACAAAATCTTTCGACTCTCAGGTGGTGATCATGAATCAGTTTCTCACTCATTCTTTTGTAATTTTTTTCCCTACAAAGTTGTGTTTGTGATGTCAGTGAAGCATCAGGACTTAATTATGGGATTTAGTATTATGTTGGCAGCCCTTTTTAAATTCATCAGATGTGTCTTGCTCTATAATTTAATTTGTTAATCTGAATAAATTTGCTGCATGCAGTGTGGCAGAAACAGTGTGGAGTCAAGTGGCAAATCGTGTAAGGGAAAAGGTGTGTTTGGGTGGTTCTTACTCTGTCTTCTTTCGGACTTCAATTCTTCCACGGTTCTCTGCATTTTTCTTTTCTTTTGCTGATGGCAGGTTGATGATGATCCTGAATTGATTGAAGATGGACCTCCTTTTCTTAGATCTAAAAGAAGGCTTATCTTGACAACTCAGCTAATGCAGCAGTTATTTTACCCTCCACCAGCAGGCATCCTGTCTGCTGATGCTAGTTTTAAATGTGAGAGTGTGGCTTATGCTGTCTCCAGAACCGTGCTGGGAAATGTCTGCAGCGCGGTTTTTTGCTCAAGTGGTTTGGACTTACCCCGTGACGGCGTGGAACTGTAAGAACTTATTTGAATATTCCTCTGGCGTTGCTGAATCAGTTTAAAGCCTTGATCTTTCGATTTTGTCAGGTTTTAGGATATTTTTGATGAATTGATTCTCTTTTCTGAATAACTAGCTCTTATCTCATCTGTAAACTTTGTTAGACTTTCCGCTAAGGGTAAATCATCGGAGAGAAATGTTGATCAGTATTCTGGAAAAGTTATGCAATGTTTGATGGGTAGATTGGGGAAGCTGGAAAATGATTTCCTGAGGTAAGGCTTTGCACTTATTTCTTGATTTTTCCTATATAAGGACTTTTTGTTGATCTAAATGTGCCAATGCTTTGTGCGATCAAGTCTAGTACATTTTTAGTTACTCGTTTCAAATATGTGTTTTTTTGGCTGAAAACCAACTTACTTACATTTTCTTTCAGCAGATTGGTCTAGATGAACCATTCTAGTTACTTTCCTCCCGACCTATAACTTTTTTTCGTATATGTTACTTATTGTGAAGTGTAATAATGACAAGAAAATTTAAGTTCTTAAATTCTATTGATAGAATAATTTATTTAAGCTATTGCACACTGTGTGCAGAAGCAGCTAGGACTAAAAATTGCATCTCTGCTTTTGTATAAAGATCCTTTCGAAGACAAGTGTTAGATAAAATCAGGTGTTGCAGTTTCAAAGACTTGTGACAATCTAAACAGATCGATATGCAACAATACTGACTTGAAAGTATATCATTCTAATTTGGGGGATATAATATTTTGTTTAATTGTGACTTAATTAGATTTCCTAATTATGTCCAGATCTTACATTGAATTGTTTCCTTTATATGTATGTGTGTTTGTAGGACAAATCAATATCAGTTAGCTTTTTACATTGTGTCTAATATAAGTCCTAAAACTCTGAACTTAAAAGGATCTAACCCCATCAGTATAATGCTCCCAATAACTTCGAGTCACTTTTCCAGATGTATGTCGGCCACCAAGTTTTGAAGAATGTGTTTGGATATATGGACTTTTTGAAAATAAAAAATAAAAAAACACTTGTTTAAAAAAAAAACTCTTTGTTTTTTATGGTACTTTTGAATAATTTGTCATGTTTTGATTCTTTCTCTTGTGCTTAAAAGTAGAAATCATTGGAGTGTTTGGTCTCATATTGTGAGATAAAAGGACATGTTTGAAATTATTTTGAGGGAATAATTTTATCGTGCACGTCAAATCAAATAAAATTGGTAAATTTTAATAAATGATAGTTGAATTGATATTTGTGTGGATGATGATTAGGGGTGAGATATATTGAAAATTTGAAAATATGTTGTTAGATTAAAATGTAATATGATAAGATTGTAATTTTTCCCAAGTGTTGAGAAGCTGAATTAAATGTAATGATTACGTTGGAGGAGTATAAACTAATGAAAATATATTTTGGGGGAGTAATAAAAGATCAAGCAATAGTATTTGATTTTATTATGGGAAGGAGAAATTGGTTTTCTAAAAGAAATCAAACCAAGCTTATGGAGTTTGGGAAAGCAAGATATTAGTTCATTTGATGATTCTGCTTAACTTCTTTTTAGCAGGTAAAAAATGATTGCTTCTTAGCTATCGTATTACAATATGAAATTGCAATAACTTTTTTAGACAAGTCTTTCAAGTAAAATGAATTTTGAAGCTAGGTACCCTTATTCAAAATCGCTAAATAAAAGTTTTCAAAAATATTTGATAAAAGCAACGCAAAGATTCTCTTACCTCTTAAAAGAACATCGGTTCCATCAAGTTGTGTATTTTGGGATATAAGCTTGTGATGATCCCTTTCATGATAGAAAATTTGACCCGACAAAAAAGGACTAGAAGTATTGATGTGAATGACAATCCCCATAGAGAAGAATGTTGGCAGTTTATGGAAAGGTCTCAATAGAGAAATAAACTCTGGGTTATTTAGTTCAAATTTCAAAAGCAATAGAACCATTCTAGCTCCTATTTCTATTTCTCACGGATCTAGTGTGTCACTCTTGCCTTTTTGCTTTCAATACATGTTATCATATGTGACTAGCGACATGAATTGCCTGTTCGTATTGTAAGAGTGACTTCTTGATAATGTAAAATGTGATTGCTGGATATATTTGGGAATTTAATAGTAAAGAAGTTTATAAAAACAGCCATGTCATATTGGTTTTTCATGGGAGTTTGAATGGATGATAACATTTTTGACGGAGTAATTGTTTCCATGCTGCCAAAACTATCATTAGTATTTTTTAGCTTGAAGATGTGATGCTTGTTTGAGGGAGAGTTTCAGAAAAATTATATATCTAATTTGAAAGTGTGCTGTTTTAATTTAGTAAACTTCTGATTGTTCAATATTATAATATATCTTGTATGAAATGCATAATTTTAATTGGAAGTGTGTTTTTAGTGTTTCTTTCATAGCATAATACGCAGCTGACACTAACTGACAGAGTTGAGAGAGGCAAAGAGCCACTAGCATGCAATAAGTCTGAGGGATGAATCTTTTTTCTGATAAAAACTTGTCACTAGTTAAGTCTTGGATAATAGGAATCTAATGTCGCCTGAAATATTTTACATGGATTTTTTTTCCGGAGACAATAAATGAATCAAGGTTTGCTTGCACATTTTTATTGAAATATTTTAAACAAACTAGTAAGTGCAAGTATAATTAATGCTTTTGAGCAAATGGTTTGACAAAACCAACTTGGTTTTCCAGTTTTATCAAAATTTATTGAAACCTATCTTGTTTCCCAGCCTTCCCTTGAAAATTATTCATCTTAATTATTTCCATTGCCATAAAAGAACTCTTTGTTTACTGAATTTAGCTTAACTTCATTTAAGTTTTCTAAACATTTCCAAAAAGTTTCTGGAGGTTTGATTAAATTAGTAGATTTGATCTGGCTGGTGTTGTTTCCTATCTTGTATTAGTACTTTCCTTTTTCAACCTTTACCGGTCATGCTCCTTTCCTTTTCTTTAACTTTCATCTCTTGTTTTTTTTTTCTTTCTGCCACATTCCCACTGTATTTGGTTTCTGTTTTTCAGACTGGAGAAAAGTTCATCAATATTCGATGTGAGAATGGAATGCCAGGATTTGGAGAAATTTTCTGTCATCAACCGACTAGCTAAATTTCATGGTCGAGGGCAAACTGATGTATCTGATACAGCTCCTTCTCACAAACCATTGCCACAAAGATACGTAGCCGCTATCCCCATGCCCAAAAGTCTCCCAGACAGGGTACAATGCCTATCACTGTAGTAATTAGTTGATTTATTTGATCATGGAATTACAGTATGTTGGCACATGATGTTCCCTGAAATGGAGGCTGTTTAATCCGTCGATATAGGCCATTGATGTGTCATCTGGATTTACAAGGTTAAATTTCTGTATATTTATTGAACCATGCTACATTTGGGTACCCTGCCATTTTTTGCCAAAAAGGGGTAGTGAAAATGTATTCCGGCATTATTGTTTCAAACATGGGGATACACGAAAGCTTGTCTCACAATCTGCGACATAAGCCAATGCTTGTGCCCTTCAATTAGGTTCATTTTATATGGAACCAATTATGCAAATAAATAAGGCCAAATATAATTGATATTATTATATTCAGAGTTCGAACTTGAAGTTGTTACGCTAGATTCAGCTCAATTTGATGTTAGAAAATTATCTATTTTGTGCATTTGATCAAGAAATTGAGCTTGCTGGTTACTATAATATTGATACATTCCAATAATTTGAAGCCCGACTGGCACGTGACTTAGACGCTCCTTTGCGCTTGTGTAATGAGACTAGTGCTTGGGTTAATTAAATTTCAGAAATTTAGTTTGAAATTTGGAAATTTAATAGTTTCAAATGTAAATTTATTGTTGCTTTTTAAAAATTAACCCTCTCAATTATATTTTTATTTTTTTTTGAAATGAGAGGATAGATTGTTACTATTGAGTTTTGAATCCGAAATCTTATTTCACATTTGAGATTTTGGTATCAAATGAACTATAAGTCATCGACATATTTTCAAGTTTATTTGATAATACTCAAATATTCTTGGAGATATTTACTTTTCAAAAACTTAGTTTGAAAGATTTTTTTAAAAAAAAATCTACTAGACGTAGAACATAATTTAATGATTAGATGATCATTATCATCCCTCTGTTTAAAATTAGAAAATATTATATAAAAAAAAACAACATAAATTTTAAAAACAACACAAAATTCTCTTATTAAATAATTTTCAAATGCATTGTTTGGTGTACATTATAATTGATGATAATTGATGATTGATTTTTAAATATTTACTTATCATATGTTTGATGTGCATGATTAAGATTGTGATAGGCCCGTTCAGCTTGCACTCGACCTGCAATGTAAGCATTATTAATATTTATTATCTTCTTGTTGGTGGTTATATAATCCATTATAGAATAGAGATGATGTTTGATTATTTTAATTTTTTTTTAATATCATAAAATTTAAAATAATTACAAATTCAACAAATTTAGTCATATTTAAATATAATTTTTGATTTAACTAATATTATAAATAATTTAATTATTGTTAATCATATTCTAATTATTGTTATTATTATATTTTTTAACTGCACAATAAATGTATATTTATGTTATTATTAAATTTTAATTATTTTATATAATATTAATTAATTTTTAATTGTTTTCGGAAATTGAAATTAATGAAATTTAATAATTAATACAATATTTTAACCTTATTTATAATTTTTTAAATAAATTAATTATAAAATTTTATTTATTTATTCAGTTATTTTAAAAATATATAACTAATCAATATATGATAAATGATATTTTAAGAAATATGATATAATTAAAAAATAATTAAATAATTTAAAATCATATCAAACATCAAATTATTTATCATAATATATATTTATTTTTATTTTTTTTATTTTATAATCATTTTTATTATATAATTTATTTATTATATCAAACGATCGATGACAAACTAAACACATATATCGTAGTTTATAGACCATTATGTTTATATTATATAATAATAAAACCTAAAAAAGGCTTAAACCCTCAATTTCCACTTCTTTCCGGCACGCTGTCTGTCCCCTTCCCCCCCAACTTTCTTTGCGCTAGCAAGAGTCATAGGTATTTCAAGTGCGATTAATATTTATCTTGATGTTTAATCTGTAATTTAAGCGTGCGTAGATTCGATTGATGCATTGCCCATGAAATTTTTGATTTTGATTTTTTGAAATTTTGCTGTTCTAATTAGTGAGCTGTAGATACGCTGCTCTGATGGATAATTACGTGTTAACAGCCTTCGTATGAATTTAATGTGATGTGATAAAAACAAAAAGAGGGTAATGATATGAAGTTAAAAGTCGCGGTTTTGTCGAAATGAAGTTAATGCCTCAACTTCTGTAAATGTTCATTTGTGGCAGCATCTTACAGTCTTTATGCTTTATTTGATTATAATGTTGTGATAGGAAATGGTGGATTGGTGATTGCTAGTAGTATATGCTTTATGTTTCTGTCAAGCAGGCTAAAAAAATATGTTGCGTGAGTTATTTTTTGTTGGAGATGGTTCAAGCTGGAAATTTTAGGCCTAAACTAACTAGAATAGATTAGTTCAGGAACTTTTATGGGTCTTGAAACATTTATGTGCCGAACTAAAGCGGGTTTTCCCTGCCAAAAGTACACAGCCTGGTAGAGTGCGTGTTTTCAGCATATACTAGTGTAAAGATTCATGTCTTTCTGTATTTTTGCTCTCTGGTCTCTGCCTTTTAAATTTGCACTAGGCTTGGGTTCAATTCCGAAGAAGCCCTCTGAGAGTTTGACTACATGTTGCTCTGATTCCATTTTGATCTCTTACCAGCTATGGAGGGGGTTGAGTACTTGTTTGTGTTAATTAATGATTTGAATTTTACCATTCTACCACGTTTACTGGCAGATTGAGGCTTTGCTTCTTTAAACTTCTATAATATATCACCCACCCTGAGTAAATAGATTTTAGTTGCTCTGTAGAACGGAGGCAAGTGAGGCTTCTGAGTGAAACATGGCTGTGGGTTCGTAGTTTGGTAAAGGTACACACACACCTCTATCCTCTTTTGGTTCTTGTTTACTTTGAAATTCTTATATATCGTCTGCCGAAGTTCTCATTGGAATACATTATCATCGGTGATATTCACTTAAAATGATATCTACAGTTTTCTAGACCCACACGCACAAGTTTACGAAATAAAGCCATAGCCATGGCAGGACGAGTCACCATAACGAAAAATGGAGAATGTTCGCGGGCTTCTTGCCCTGTGTGCTTGAACGTACTTCAGGCACCCCACGATGACGATATTAGAATGATACTAGCAGTGCACTTGAGTCTGTGGCACCCGGAGGATGTGAAGTTGCAGTTGGATGTTATGCACAACAAGAAGCAATCTTTCATTCATCTGCCTTCTTTAGTCCTTGGTATAGCTCTTTTGTGTGTGTCAACCAAAAATCAACCCCGAATTTTAACCTTTATAAGGAAAGTGCATTCCGGTACAGTCTAAATTCAAATTTCAAATACCACATTCACTTAATGTGTAGATGGAGGAAATTTTCTATTAGTGTGTAAATTATCTGTAAACAATAAGTTATTCCAAACGTCACCACGATCAAGTGACCTTCATGGATTCGATCCCACGTAAAAGCGATATAAATCTCCCATCCGGATGCTATATGCTAGAAAAATGTCTTGTGGACACATTTGTTACAAATCAAACCGAAATTCATTATGGTCTACTGTACCACCTAGAGAAGTTATTGTCGGCAGAAAAGTCAAATAAAGAGGCTGAAGAATAATTGGTTGAAAAAAAAAACGTGGTCGACTGAATTGCAGGGACAATGTGTTGAATAAGAATACGTGTTTTTAACGCATATTCACACTGACAGGGGCTCTATAAATAGAGCTTCATTCTTTCATTTCAAATCATCCCTTCTTCGAGTTTTCTCTCATATTATACTATTCTATAATATTTGTGAGGTGTTTGTTCTCCTGTATTAAGAGAGTGTGTGTTCTCTTTGGAAACACAGTGAGTGAGTTGTACACCACAAAATATTATAGTGGAAATTCTTTTCATCTTTTTCACGTAAATCTCTGTGTCCAGTTTATTCTTTATTTTCGGGTTTTATTATCTCAAATTCCGCACGTGAGACCAACAAGTGGTATCAGAGACTGGTTTAAAATTTCTTAAAATTCTGAGTATGCTCTGTGGTTGCAGCCTAGACTGATCTTCCATATCAGAAAAGATTTTTTGAGAATTTTTTTATTAAGGCGAGATTATTTTGTCCAATCTACCAAATTGTTGTAAACATAATGGCGGGAAGGTACGAGATAGCAAAGTTCAACGGAATCAATTTTATGCTGTGGAAAATAAAGATACAAGCAGTTTTAAGAAAGGAGAATTGCTTGGCGGCTATTGGAGATAGACCGGTGGAGATTACAGATGATGGAAAGTGGAATGAGATGAATGACAACGCTGTTGCCAATCTACACTTGGCTATAGCAGACGAAGTTTTGTCAAGTATCTCTGAGATAAAAACAGCCAAAGTTATCTGGGATACTCTGACAAAGATGTACGAGGTCAAGTCCCTACACAACATGATTTTCCTAAAGAGAAGGCTTTATACTCTTCGGATGGCGGAATCCTCATCGATGACCTACCATATTAACACACTAAATGTTCTATTTGCCCAACTCACTTCCATGGAGCAAAAAATAGGGGAAAATGAACGTGCGGAGCTTCTACTTCAAATTCTACCAGATTCATATGATCAACTTATCATCAACATAACCAACAATATTCTTATGGGCTTTCTAAGATTCGACGATGTCTTAACTGCGNTATGAAAGCGGAAAAGGTTGCTGCAAATCTGTATGTACTTTTGGGAGAAACACACAAAGAGGCAGAACTAGCTGTTGCATCAATTGGTTCAGGAGAAGAATTAACAGTGTTATGGCATAGAAAGCTTGGGCATATGTCAGAACGAGGGTTGAAAATTCTCTTAGAACGGAAGCTGCTGCCGGGACTTACAAAAGTGTCACTACCCTTTTGTGAGCACTGTGTTACCAGTAAACAACACAGATTAAAGTTTGGCACTTCTACTGCCAGGAGCAAAAGCATATTGGAGCTGATTCATTCGGATGTTTGGCAAGCACCGGTTGTATCCCTAGGAGGAGGGAGATACTTTGTCTCTTTCATTGATGATTTCTCTAGGAGATGTTGGGTGTATCCAATCAAGAAGAAATCAGATGTTTTCCTGATCTTCAAATATTTCAAAGCGCGGGTTGAACTTGATTCTAAGAAGAAAATCAAGTGTCTGGGGACTGACAATGGAGGAGAATATAACAGTGACGAGTTTGATGCATATTGTCAACATGAAGACATCAAAAGACAGTTCACAACGGCTTACACACCTCAACAGAATGGAGTGGCGGAGCGGATGAACAGGACCTTGTTGGACAGAACAAGAGCTATGTTGAGGACTGCGGGTCTAGAAAAGTCATTTTGGGCAGAAGCACTCAAAACCGCTTGTTATATTATCAATCGTTCTCCTTCAGTGGCGATTGATCTGAAGACTCCAATGGAGATGTGGACTGGGAAGCCGACATATTATTCTCATTTGCATACATTTGGAAGTCTGATGTCCGTTCTGTACAATGAGCAAGAAAGATCAAAATTGGATTCGAAATCCAGAAAATGTATCTTCTTGGGTTATGCTGATGGAGTAAAGGGGTTTCGCTTGTGGGATCCTACTGTTCACAAGCTTGTCATCAGCAGGGATGTTATCTTCGAGGAAGATAAAGTAAAGGGAGATAAAGGCACACTGAATTCAGAAACTAATATATTTCAGGTGGAAAATAAGACGGACGAAGGTCAAGTTTCTTATGAAGCAGTACCAGAGCACGAAGAACAAGAACATGTTGAGTCTGAAGTTTCCAATGCGAGGCAGTCAACTCGAGACAGAAGACCACCCGGTTGGCTTTCAGATTATGTCACTGAAAGCAATATTGCATATTGTCTATTATCAGAGGATGGTGAGCCATCGAGTTTTCATGAGGCTACTCAAAGCTCGGATGTATCCTTGTGGATGATAGCAATGCAAGAAGAGTTGGAGGCATTAGACAAGAATAAAACTTGGGATCTTGTTACACTACCACGAGGGAGGAAAGCCATTGGAAACAGATGGGTCTATAAGATCAAGCGTGATGGCAATAACCAAGTGGAGCGGTATCGTGCTAGATTGGTGGTAAAAGGGTATGCTCAGAAAGAAGGCATTGACTTCAATGAGATATTTTCTCCTGTGGTTCGGCTTACAACATTCAAAGTGATGCTGACATTGTGTGCGGTGTTTGACCTACATCTAGAACAGCTAGATGTGAAAACGGCGTTTCTTCATGGAGATCTTGAAGAAGAAATATATATGCTCCAGCCAGAAGGTTTTGCAGAAAAAGGCAAAGAGAACTTGGTTTGCAGGTTGAACAAATTTCTGTGCGGTCTCAAACAGGCGCCGAGGTGTTGGTACAAGAGATTTGATTCCTATATCATGAGCCTTGGATACAACAGACTGAGTGCAGACCCTTGTACGTATTTCAAGAGGTCTGGTGATGGTTATATCATTTTGCTGTTGTATGTGGACGACATGTTGGTAGCAGGCCCCAACCAAGATCAGATCCAAGAATTGAAGGCACAGTTGGCTAAGGAATTTGATACGAAGGATTTGGGACCAGCAAACAAGATTCTAGGATTCAAGTTCACCGAGATAGAAGTAATAGAAAGATTTGGCTTTCCCAGAAAAATTATTTGAAGAAAGTCTTGCAACGCTTCAACATGCAAGATAGTAAGCCAATTTCGACCCCTCTTCCTGTTAACTTCAAGTTATCCTCCGAGATGTGTCCTAGCAATGAAGCAGAGAGGATTGAGATGTCTCGAGTACCATATGCATCACCAGTGGGAAGTTTGATGTTCGCTATGATCTGTACAAGACCAGACATTGCTCAAGCAGTGGGAGCAGTTAGTCGGTATATGGCGAATCCTGGAAGAGAGCATTGGAGCACTGTTAAGAGGATCCTTAGATACATTAAGGGTACCTCGAATGCTGCATTATGTTATGGAGGATCGGATTTTACACTCAGGGGTTATGTCGATTCAGATTATGCAGGTGATCCTGATAAGAAGAAATCTACTACTGGTTATGTGTTTACACTTGCAGGAGGAGCAGTAAGCTGGGTTTCAAAACTGCAGACAATTATGGCGTTATCTACAACAGAGGCAGAATACATGGCAGCTACTCAAGCTTGCAAGGATACAATATGGATTAAAAGGTTATTGGAGGAGATCGGGCACAAACAAGAGAATGTTCCTTTGTTTTGTGACAGTCAGAGTGTAATGCCTGAGATTTTATTACGGTAATTTGAGAATAATTATCGATAAATTGATGTGATGATAGTCAGATCAAGTTGAGAGCTAATTTAGAAGGCATCAAATTGAAAATAGAATAACAATGCATGTACAAGAATGGTCGGGCAGTGTTTTACGCGCACATGCGCGAGAGGAGGCGCGCACATGCGCGAGAGGCTTATTGCGAGGACAGAGGACCTCGCGCATATTCGCGAGATTGGGCGCGCATATGCGCGAGGAGATGTCTTGATGATGACCGAGTCCAGAGAATGTGGCGCATATGCGCCAAAAGTTGGCGCGCATATGCGCGGGGTATTCGGTAGCCAAATGTGAATTCCAGAGAATATCGCGCACATGCGCGGATGAAGGGCGCGCAAATGCGCGAGCTGACGGGAAGGCACGCGCCGAGACATAATGTCTCGGCGCATATGCGCCGAGGAGGGTCGCGCATATGCACGAGACGTGTTGAGCGAAAATGAAGCCACTTGCCCTTATCATGCAATGGTATATATATATATACAAAGTTAATCCTTCAGAAATGAGAAGGGAAAGAAAAAGAATCGAGAAAAGTTTCTGTGAATGTGTTGAAAATCCTTACGTCTTTTTGTGAAAGATCCGGCCGTCAGAATTTCAATCCGACTTCACTACTGTGTTCCTATCGACGCATGCTCCAACTGGACGTAAGTTTTGTTACGTTTTGATATGTTTTGAAATTGTGCTATTGTCAGAATTGAATAGGATTCATATATGATGTTCTTGACATGTTAGACATCAGAGAATCGAAGTCAGATTAAGAAACAGATTGAGTACGGATTTGTTATAATTTTTCAGAGTATATTGATTGATATTGGACAGATTTTGATTATTGATTGATTACAGATTGTATTGGATATGGGTTATGGATTGTAATTAATATTGGTTCAGATGATATTGACGGGGATATCGGGATTGTTCCGTTATGCCGCTAATTTTGAATTAAATCCAGATTTATCAGATTCGATATTGATCTGAGCAGTATATTAATATGGTATTATTTGATATTGTCATTACCAGACTGAGGGTTGACAGACTTTGAATTCCAGACAGGAACGTCATCAGAACTGCGATAAAAGAAAAGTATAAGTCAATGTGGTATTGGGAGATCGACATAAGTAGGATATACTTGTGTTTCNTGGTTCAGATGATATTGACGGGGATATCGGGATTGTTCCGTTATGCCGCTAATTTTGAATTAANAATTGAAGGCACAGTTGGCTAAGGAATTTGATATGAAGGACTTGGGACCAGCAAACAAGATTCTAGGGATGCAAGTTAACCGAGATAGAAGTAATAGAAATATTTGGCTTTCCCAGAAAAATTATTTGAAGAAAGTCTTGCAACGCTTCAACATGCAAGATAGTAAGCCAATTTCGACCCCTCTTCATGTTAACTTCAAGTTATCCTCCGAGATGTGTCATAACAGTGAAGCAGAGAAGATTGAGATGTCTCGAGTACCATATGCATCAGCAGTGGGAAGTTTGATGTTCGCNTTAGTTTGATATTAATTATGTTTCAGATTTTGATATATATCTGATA
>NC_133318.1:4020681-4139481 GCF_012295235.1 Primulina huaijiensis | reverse complement strand
TATCTACAACAGAGGCAGAATACATGACAGCTACTCAAGCTTGCAATGATGCAATATGGATTAAAAGGTTATTGGAGGAGATCGGGCACAAANAGAGTGCCTTGCACATCGCAAGGAATCCAGCTTTTTATTCCAGGACGAAACACATTGGAGTACAATTTCACTTTGTGCGGGAAGTAGTAGAAGAAGGAAGCGTGGATATGCAGAAGATCCATACGAATGACAACACAGCTGATTTTCTGACCAAGCCAGTGAACACTGATAAGTTTGAGTGGTGTAGGTCCTCGAGTGGTCTAGCGGAAACGTAAGCAGCAGGGAATGGCAAGATTGAAAGGATGTGTGGAGATGTGTTTGATTCTCAATCAAATCTCCAAGTGGGAGAAATGTCGGCAGAAAAGTCAAATAAAGAGGCTGAAGAATAATTGGTTGAAAAAAAAAACGTGGTCGGCTGAATTGCAGGGACAATGTGTTGAATAAGAATACGCGTTCACACTGACAGGGGCTTTATAAATAGAGCTTCATTCTTTCATTTCAAATCATCCCTTCTTCGAGTTTTCTCTCATCTTATAATATTCTATAATATTTGTGAGGTGTTTGTTCTCCTGTATTAAGAGAGTGTGTATTCTCTTAAGAAACACAGTGAGTGAGTTGTACACCACAAAATATTATAGTGGAAATTCTTTTCATCTTGTCCGTTGTTTTTACCCTAATAATTTTTAGGGGTTTTCCACGTAAATCTCGGTGTCCAGTTTATTCTTTATTTTCGGGTTTTATTATCTAAAATTCCGCACGTGGGACCAACAGTTATTAGGCGTGTTCTTAAATTGTTTCAGTTTCATGCCTTTTTGTTCATATTCTGTGATATGGTACAAAATCATGACAAATATTTGTTTTTTCTTGGTATTTTACTCAAAAATCATCCAAATTGTTAATCAACTTCAGATCATATTCATTCTCAGTTTTTTGCAAGGAATATAATATATATCATGAATAATATATACGCCATAAATTCATAGAACTATTTGCAATTTTTTTTGATAAATGAGGATTAGATCTGATTCATCGATATATACAATGATGGGTAAATGAAATTAACAATTTGGATTAATATATTATAATTATCTTTGTTATCGTTTAGCACGAAACATAAAACATTAAAGTTATATTTAAACGAATGAATTTGAAATATATAGATTTCGATTAATTTTTATTGTTAACAATAAAACAACAATAGAATATTATTTTAATTATTTACATGTTAGTTACATAAAGTAAAATGAATTTCAAATGAATCTAATATTGGGTGAACTTTAAATCCATTCTAATTAGCATGAAACACTATAAATATAGAAGAAGTGAATTTGAACTTTATGATCTTGTTTATCTGAAACTACGAAAATACATTTGAAATCCATCTATCAAAGTACAACATAATTGATTTCAAGAGTTGTATATCTTTTTCTTATCTATATAGTATTTCTTATATGAAACATCTTTTACTAGGTCATGTGTCAAAATTATTGCAAAAAATTTAAACTGAATTATAATAATTCAATTTTTCCCAGACACAAGAATTAGTCATCGGTGAAAATTTGGGGGAAAAAAGGCCGTTGGGTGTTAACAAGATACGTTTAAGAAAAAGATTGATACTAAAACGCATGAACATATTTTACGCGACTTTAAAGTATTTTTTTCACAATTAATTATTCAACATTAACATAAAATAATAAATAATAATTTTTATTTACTTATTTTTATTCAATTTCGAATAACTATTTTATAAATTCAAGTCATTTAAAATGATTTATACGAGACCGGACTTTGGCCTATGTGGTCTCACCCACTTTTTTCTTGAGCAAAAACTTGTGTGAGACAGTCTCACGGGTCGTATTTTGTGAGACGGATCACTTATTTGGGTCATCCATGAAAAAGTATTACTTTTTATGCTAAGAGTATTACTTTTTATTGTGAATATCGGTAGGGTTAATCCATCTCACAGATAAAGAAAGATTCGTGATATCGTCTTATAAGAGACCTACTTTTCCTCCTGTAAATGACTCAAGGTCGAACACTTCCACCTCGTAGTTTAGGAAACTAAAAAAAAAAAAAATTGATTTATACATTAGGCATTTAAAATACATACAAGCGGGGCGACACGGAGCTAAAGCCCGACAAATGGAAATCGGATATTTTCACTAATCCCACCATTTTCTTGTTCTCTTCGAACAGTTCGGACCGGCTCTCCGAGTGAAGACTTTCGTTAATCGAAGTCTGTTATTCTTCTAAAATTCGAAAATTTCAGGTGATTTTCGTATTCTATCGTGTGTGTATGTGTTCTTGTGGTACTTTGTATTAGTGCTAACTTTGAAGTTGCGTATTGAGCTCAAAAATGGTTTTTGTTGTTGATTGATCGAATTGGATAGCGTGTTTGTATCATGATTGAAGCAAAACATTTACTTTCGATTGAATTTCAGATTTCCAAATTAGTGTTTTCTTGTGAGACGGCAAGAAAGGAGTCTATAGAAGATAGATGCTACAACAATTATCAGCAGTGGTTTACTCGCCATGGATCCCACTTAGAAAGGGTAAACCCTTAAGCATTTTCTTAAGTTTCTGGTCATGGACCACCTTTCGATTTCGTCTATTACCTTCATTAATCGGAGTAATTAAGCTTTAAATTGCCAAATTCTGCTCATTTGATGTTATCTTTCCTTTCAGGGGCTTCATCTCGGTCGATGGAACTTAAGACATATCATTTTCCAATTCCAAGATCTTCTTTCTATGGGATAAAGGTAATTTTGTGTATTCACATTCTTTGATGTGGTGTCTTCACAAATAATGGACCTTCCATATGAGTAGCTCAATGATCATTTGCTTTCAAGAATCTTAGTGTGAGTGGTGGAAGAATTAAGTCCCATGTCGAGATGATTTTGAATATGAAATATAAGGACATTCTGCCCATTTAACACCAATATTTCCAATTTGCTTCTTTCGATTTGCGCCATGTTAGTACCTTATCAATTAAAATCAATCTTCGGAATGTAACCGTGAGAGGTTCAGGTAGAGTTTTTTTGTTAGTAGTATAGGGAATCTGTTCTATTGAGGGAAATAAAGGGAAGTGATTGGAACATGGATTGGTGGTTTCAGGTTTTGCACCATTATAGGGTTATATATCGTACAGGGATCAGACGTTCTGCTGTTGAAGTCTATGAGGAAAAGGGAATTTATCGTGTAAAACAGATATTTTAAATTTTCAATTTTTGCTATTTCTCTAGCTCCTGATGGGAGTCTGCTTGCTCGAAGTGCTCCTTCTGGAAGGTCTAGGGTAGGCTAGATCCTACCATAACATTCGTTGTAAGATAGAACTGTACTTTGAAATTTTCTTTATGAAGATGAAAAGCTGTAAATGCTTCACAATGTGTTTCTAGCTTGTTGAAATTTCATTTAGGATTTGCTATGTTTCAGAGAGACTATGACATAAGTGACAACGGAGATTGAAGAAGGCATGTCACTGCATGATAGAACTTATAATGTTTGCTTTGTATGAAATTTTTTTATCCGTGCAAATCCATTTCATTTTGATGTATCAAATTTCAGTTGCACTTTCTAAGCAGCTTTGAAGTTTGAGTTTCACTGATTTGCTAGTTAGCCTTTATAATTAACTGTGGACTAATGATCTTATTGTACAAGGCTCCCTTGAGCCCTTGTCCTTATTTATTAGTAGCAATATTTAATTGTTTTCCACAGTGCATGGCTGTTGATCAATCAAATGATTTACGGTTGATCTGCAGTTCCAGGTCACCCAAGCTTACGACAATGAGAATGCTACAAGAAGACAAATAATCATCTTTTGTACAGACGGCAGGCTTACTCGTGGTCGCAAAGTGAATAAACTTGAGGCATCACAACAGAATGTGGAACTTCCGCCTGTACTTCCAAGGAAAAAGAAGAAGCCCTATCCCATACCCATAACGAAAATTCAGCAGGCTGCCAGGGCTGATAAGAAATTGGCAGAAATGGGAATTGAGAAGCCACTCGGGCCTCCAAAAAATGGACTACTTGTACCCGAGCTAATTCCTGTTGCATATGAAGTAGTTGATGCTTGGAAAAATTTAATTAGTGGACTTGCACAACTCTTGCATGTTGTTCCTGTTCATGCTTGTAGGTATAACCCAAACGTAAATTCAAAACCATTAAGACCATTCAACTTTTCTCCCACTTTATCTCTATCGATTTGGTGATGTGGAAGTGACTTTTTTATTGTTTCTTTTGCAGTGAGTGCTCAGACATCCATGTTGCCCTAGCTGGCCACAATATTCAAGACTGTCGTGGCCCGGCTAGTGGAAGCCGCAAAAGTTTCCATTCATGGGTGAAGGGTTCTATCAACGATGTGCTTCTCCCTATTGAGTCATACCATAAGTTTGATCCTTTTGGCCGGCGCATAAAGCATGAGACTCGTTTTAGTTACGACAGAATTCCTGCTGTGATTGAACTTTGCATCCAAGCAGGTGTTGAATTGCCTGACTACCCCTCGCGAAGGAGGACAAGACCTATCCGAATGCTAGGTAAGAAAGTGATTGATATGGGTGGGTTGATTGAAGAGCCTGAACTCCATAGCTCTCATGCTTCCGGGTCATTGACTATGGAACTGGACACTTATCGGATCCAAGATCGATATTCTCCCCCCGCGGAATCAGATGTTCCTAAGATTGCGCAGCAGACTGTCAAAGCATACGAGAAAGTTAAGACTGGTGTAACAAAATTGATGAAAAAGTATACTGTGAAGGCATGTGGCTATTGCTCGGAGGTTCATGTGGGGCCCTGGGGCCACAATGCGAAGCTCTGTGGGGAATTCAAGCATCAGTGGAGAGACGGGAAACATGGTTGGCAAGATGCAACTGTAGATGAAATGTTTCCTCCCAATTATGTCTGGCATGTTGAAGATACAAAAGGACCGCCATTGAAAAACACACTCAAGAGATTCTACGGTAAGGCACCAGCCGTGGTTGAAGTGTGTATGCAAGCTGGCGCTCAAGTACCTGATAAGTACAGGTCGATGATGAGGCTTGATATCGTGGTGCCAGAAAATATGGAGGCTCGATTTGTGGCCTGACAAGTTAACGTTGTACAAATTACTTGAAGATAATTGTGATTTATATCCGAATATACTACCCAAATTATGACTGTTATGATAACTTTATATGATATAAATTGCAAAAAGAGAACAGGAAAAGGTTTCCACTTACAGATTATTGCTTACAGTGGCACCTCATCTTTCTTCAGGTTTTTTTTCCTTGCATCTGTTTACCTTTCCATTCGAATGTTTCGTTAAATTATCTTATTTTCTGCTGAATATAGTTCTGTGCGACATTCTTGCTTTCACGTGATATTACTTCCCTTGGGGGATTCTTGATTGTATTTGAGATGGAAACATGCACGGTAAATGGTTAAATAACTCGATTTCGACCTGTATGTGATATGTTTTGAAAAAAATTCAGATTTGTGACATATTTGCAATTAACACGCACAATGTAC
This sequence comes from Primulina huaijiensis, assembly GCF_012295235.1. Classification (NCBI taxonomy): domain Eukaryota; kingdom Viridiplantae; phylum Streptophyta; class Magnoliopsida; order Lamiales; family Gesneriaceae; genus Primulina; species Primulina huaijiensis. The sequence goes on along the minus strand of NC_133318.1, from coordinate 4,133,946 downwards.
CCTTGTAGGCTGTAGCATGATTTAAAGCATCTGAGTTCGTGTGATTCTGTAGTTGGCATCATAATCAAGATCAAATGATCAATTCCTATAAATTATAAGTCGATGAAATTACTGGGAGGCTAATTGTCGAAAAACAGTAACTATCCTGTTAAGTGATCGAGCTATGATATTTATGTTGTTGTACGATTTTAAATAACACCATCAGAACCTATAAATAACAAGTGCTGCTGCTCTAAAAATAAAGTTTTCGAGAATTCCAATTCTGGGAATTTGATGGATTCAATTATTAACTTCTCGAGTCTTAATCACGTAGCCTATATATATATATATATATATATATATATCTATATATATATATATATCTATATATATATATATATGTCCTTTTAGTCATAACAAATATCAATCATACACGAAGTTAACAGCTACAATGCTTTATGGTGTTGAAGCTATATTTTAATTAGGTCCTAAGAAAAAGAGGTGAAAGATTGGATGAGAGCCCATCGGCAATTTTAATTTATTTGAATTAGTCAAATGCCGTACAAATAAGGGAAAGATCACATGCTAAATCATGGGAAGATCGCGGATCATGGAAGAGTGGGAGAATCTCTCATAATTTTTGAAACAAAAGAATTCATCGACAGAAAAAGAAACAACACAAACTCTTGCAACTCACTGCAGAAGTTCATCGATGAGCATTTTTCATAGTTTCGTTATTTTAAATTTCCGTGTTTTGTAAACTCCTACTGATTTATATTGAGGAATATTTGATTCTTTTATTATTTTGCTAAATTGATATTATCAATTTAAGATTTTGTTTTTCTAGATTATAAGATCTTGCTTGATTTATTTCTAGATGATAAGATCTTGCTTGATTTATCTCTAGATATTATATGATTTGTTTTTAATATGATATTAATCGTTAAGATATTTTATCCTTATTTAAAAGAATTTTATCCCTAATGAAAATCTTGTTTCCATATTTTCTAGGACTCTTTTATGGAATTGTTTTTAGATTAAGCATTGGATATAAATATGGAGTGCTTCACGACCGCGTATCAGGGTTGGATAGAAGAGCTTTTCGCAGAGAAGAAATTACTAGAGTTTAACATATATTTGCTCTGAAGTTTTTCGTGTGATCGGTTGATCACTTTGTGTTATTGCTGGAGTTTCTCTGAGCATACATAGAGTTCAGAATTGAAGATTTTCATGTGAAGAGTTTTCATACTTACCGTGTTGCTGATTGGTGTTGACGACACTCGAAGAACAACACTGCGTGAAATGTTGAATAAAAAGTTATTTCGTTTGGTTTTAAGCAATACGATTTCTTGTTTATGCATCTAGTATTTAGTTTGAGTTTTTTATGCATGTTAATTCATTGGAGTGTCAAGAAATTTACTTTTGTTCATCTCACTAGTTTTGTTTTTGTGTAAATGATTTATATATTTTTCTAGTGAATTTTTGCCACGAGACATTGCACAAGTATTCGTACTTGTGCATAATTTAAATCATGTTTTTATTTGTTAAATTTATATTTGTGTGTCAATAATTAATTTTCGCTGCATGTTGTGTGCTGGTGTTGACAACATCCGAGTATAATACTAACTTCTAATGCACATAATAATTTATTTCTTGTTCGTTTATGATCAACAGCACCCTTTCAAGTGATATTAGAGCTAACTCTTGATATACTAATTAATTGATTCTAGTTTACTGTTGTTTTTACAGGAAATATAACGATAGCTCAATGGACACATTGGCTTCAAGTGCTGCCTTTAGACCATCGGTCTTGGATGGATCAAATTATGCATTTTGGAAAGTCAAGATAAGAATGTACATAAAATCCATCGAGGAAAGAGCTTGGCAATAGGTTCTGGATGGTTGGTCACCGCCTAGAATTGTTGGTGCAGATGGTGACAGCTGAGTTAAACTTGAGAAAGTACATGGTTTAATGATGAGGTTCAGACCTCAAATTTCAACTCAAAAACACTCAATGTCATCTTTACCTTTGTTGATGTCAAAATGTTCAACCTTATTACCAATTGAACTTCTGCCAATGACGCTTGGGACATTCTCCAAAAACACTATGAAGGATCAGAAAGTGTTCGTAGAACTAAACTGAGGATGCTGACCTCCAAATTTGAGGGCCTTAGGATGGAAGAAAATGAGACTATTGTTGAGTATGATCGAAGACTTCGGGACATAGCTAATGAAGCTTTTAGTCTCGGTGACTCTTTTTCAAATGAAAAACTTGTCAGCAAGGCATGGAGATCCTTTCCAGAATGGTTTAACATCAAGATCTATGTCATTGATAAGTCAAAAGACACGTTTACATTGAATCTGAAAGATTTGATAAGCTCCCTCAGGACGTTTGAGATGAATTTAGATCTACAAAGAAAAGATAAAGGGAAGGCCATTGCACTACAAGATTTTGATGACTCCTTCAACAATCTAATTCAGGAAGCAAATGAATCTGATCTCGGTGAGGAGTCACTCTCCTTAATTACTAAGAAGTTCGGTGATTACTTGAAGAGGGTGAGACAAGAAGAAAATCATGCTACCACCAAAACCTTCTTTTGGCCCTTCTAACAAAAATGAACTACTTACACCTGCTCAAGGGTATTTTAAACCGAGAAATGAAGTGATGGCTCGACTAGAAACTAAAAGGTTGGACTCTGTACAATGTAGAGAGTGTTCTGTGTATGGACATTATGCAAATGAATGTGCCAATCGACTTAGTAGAAATAAAAGAATGACAATTTCCTTAAGTGATGAGGATTCTGACGAAAAACTTGAATCAGTAAAGGAGATGCTCTCACATCTCTGTTTGCCATTTTGAAAAATACACGCAAACTGCAAGTCAATCCACTTGGTGTTGCAACACCGGGCTGCAACACCATCTCAAAGTCACTATGCCTTAATGCCAAATATCTTGGGAACTCAGATTGTGAAAAAATCCAGGAATATGACCAATAAGAGTTTACTATAAAGACTTTCCAGATGATGTATGAAGAGTTTTATGATGATTGGCTCAAAAGAAATGAGACTAATTTGATGCTTTCAAAAGAAAATATTGAGTTAAAAAGCAGTTGTCTCGACTTGAAATCTTATTGAGTAGAAATGATCTTGAACTTTGTAAAGTCAAGGATGATTTTGAGAAAGCCTCAAAAACTCTTGCAAAATTCAACTTAAGTTCATCAAAGCTTGACTCAATGCTAACAATGAGAAATGATAGAAGAGCTGGTCTTGGCTATGTTGAAAGCATATATGAACATGGGGAATCTTCTAATTCCGGATCAAAATCAACAGTGTTTGTAAAGGGAAGTGAAACCGTTTTGGTCCCTTTAATGGTTGATCCTCCTGTAAAGATATCACAAACCAAGAAGTCAGTGTCAACCTTGAAACCAATGAAAAGAAAGCGAGAGTTTATCTGTCATTACTGTCATAAGCCTGGGCACATCAAACCTTTCTACTACAAACTAAGAGATGACTACCTGAATTGACAATCAAATTGGGCGTTGCAAAAGGTGTTCCACAACACCACAACACCGTAGTCAAAAATTCTTCCACAAGGAAAATATGGGTACCCAAAACTGTTATTCAATTCAATGTCATTTATACTTATTTAAAAACTAACATTGCAGGTGCGTGGTACTTTGACAATGGGTGCTCACGCCACATGACCGGATCTAAAGAACACCTCATGGATTATGTTGAAATAATAAGTGGACGTGTAACCTATGGTGGTGGAGCTAAAGAAGAATAGTAGGTAAATGAACCTGAATGTTGACTGGCTTCATGAACTCCAAAATGTTCTACACGTTGAAGGACTTAACTCGAACTTAATAAGCATAAGCCAACTCTACGATGATGATTTGCATGTTAGGTTCAATAAAAATAATTGTGAAATTTTTAATGATGTCAATGTTTGTGTAATGTCAGGTGCTCGGTCTGCTGACAATTGCTATCATTTGGGAGAAGGTGATGATTGTCGAAATGCCAAGGTAAGTGATTTGGAACTATGGTATCAGAAATTGGGACACGTGAGCTTCAAGACCTTGAAGAATCTGTGTAAGTTTGATGTTGTGAGAGGTATGCCCAATTTGAGTTTAGGTAATGCATATGTCTGTGGACCGTGTCAGAAAGGTAAGCAAACCCGTGTTGCGCACCTGGTGTTGCAACACTTTGGAACAACACGGTGCTTTGAACTCTTGCACATGGATCTAATGGGTCCAATGGATGTTCAAAGCTTGGGTGGTAAGAAATATTCGTTTGTTTGTGTTGATTTTTCTCGTTTTACTTGGGTAAGTTTTCTTAGAGAAAAATCTGATACTTTTAATGCTTTTAAGAAATTGAATGCTAGACTAACCAATTCTTAAATTGAATGCTAGACTAGCCAATTTGCATGAAGTAAGGGTGGTTAAAATTAGAATTGATAATGGTAAGGAGTTCAAAAATTTTCATTTTACTTCTTTGTGCGATAAGAAATGTATCACTAATGAATTTTTAGCTCCGAAGACCCCTCAACAAAATGAAATAGCTGAAAGAAAAAATCGAACCCTTCAAGAAATGGCTCGAGTCATGCTAAGTTCCAAGAATGTGTCAAAACGTTTTTGGGCCGAAGCTTTAAATACGGCATGTCACATTTCCAACAGTGTATTTTAAGGAGTGGATCTACCATGACATCCTATGAAATCATCATGGGAAAGAAACCAAACCCTAAATATTTTCATATCTTTGGTTATGTTTGCTACGTTTTAAATGATCGAGATCATCTTGTAAAATTTGATTCCAAAAGTGATAAATGTCTATTTCTTGGATACTCAATGAATAGTCGGGCTTATCATGTGTTTAAACAGATGAATCCGGTAACATTGTTCGAAACAAGGCTTTGTTGGTAGCTCAAGGATATACACAGGTTGAGGGGGATGGAGTTTTATGAAACCTTCGCTCATGCAGCCCGAATTGAGTAAGTCTGACTGTTGCTTGCCATAACATGCCATATGCGTATCAAATTGTATCAAACGGACGTTAAGAGCGTTTTTTTAAATGGAATTTTAAATGAGGAAGTATATGTAAGTCAACCAAAAGGATTTGAACATCCACATCGTATGGACCATGTCTACATGCTGAAGAATGCCCTATATGGATTGAAACAGGCTTCTCGAGCATGGTATGATAGGTTGGCTGATTATTTGATCAACTTGGGCTTTAAACAAGGTGAAGTTGATAGAACCCTCTTTATTCAAAAATTGAAGCATGATATTTTGATTGCCAAGTCTATGTAGATGATATTATCTTTGGTGATTCATCACAAAAACTTGTTGATAACTTTGTTGAGTACATGTCATCGCAATTTGAATGAGCATGGTAGGGGAGTTGAATTTCTTCCTTGGATTGTAAGTTAAACAACTGCATGATGAAATATTTTTGTGTCAATCCAAGTATGTTAAGAATCTGGTCAAAAAGTTCTCGAATGATAGTTCGAAGCATATGAAAACTCCCACGGGATCAAGTAAAAAACTGTCAAAATATGATGTTTCTGACGGTGTTGACAACACCATGTACCATAGCATTATTGGTAGTCTTTTGTACTTAATTTCTACACGCTTCGATATTATGTTTAGTTTCTGTTTGTGTGCTAGGTACCAAGAAAATCCAAAAATATCACACTTAAAAGCTGTTAAACGCATTCTTAGATATATTGCAGGTACACTAGAGTTAGGGTTGTGGTACACACAAGAGACAAAAACAAATTTGGTAGGTTTTTCTGATGCTGATTGGGTCGGAGACCTAGATGATAGAAAGAGCACATCGGGTGGGTGTTTCTACCTAGGGAATAACCTTGTGTCTTGGTATAGCAAGAAGCAAAATTGTGTATCTCTATCCATAGCTGAGTCTGAGTATGTAGAAGTTGCTAGTTGTTGCTCACAACTTGTTTGGATGAATCAAATGATTGAGGAATACGATTTTCACAGTGACATCATGACTGTATATTGTGACAACTTCAGTGCTGTAGACATTTCCAAGAATCATGTTCAACACTCTCGAACAAAACACATAAACATAAGACATCACTTTATTCGAGATTTGGTTGAAAAATGCATAATTCAATTGGAATTTGTTAGGACTGAAAACCAGATGGCTGATATATTCATGAAACCATTGGACTTTGAGAGATTTTCCAATCTTCGGAACTCTCTCAGCATCTGCGTACAATAGTCACACACCAATGTTGTCATTGGTGTTGCCAAGGGTGACAACACCATTCATACATGTCTATTTTTAGGATGCTAGACATACTGCATAATCATAATCATCCTATTTTAGTGTGTTATGTGTACAAGTGATGGCAATCTCCTAGTGTGCACCTTGATAGAGATCAAGATCCTAATAAAGGTTTGTAGGTGTTTTGTGCTCAATCTCAATCATCAAATAATTGAGGAATCTTAGGATCTTCTTGATCGTGTCCAATATGAAAATGGTGACTTGAAAAACTTGAGCAGTTTGGTGAAAAATAGAAAAGATGTAGAAAAAAAAAATCAGATTAGAAGAAAATGGAAAAAGCTACCTAGAGAAGTCTTTTGAAGACCGTTCTAGTGTGAGAGCTACCACTTCTAAGTCAAAATAGAAATTGTAAAATCTACCTAGAGGAGTCCTTTGAAAACCGTTGTTCTAGTATGGGAGCTACTATGTCTAAACCATAACATTTTTGTGGAAGTATTGACTCATAACCAGTGGTGTTGCACGGTGGTGTTGCCAACACCAAGCCCAAACACAACACAATTTATACACTGCTTGACATTTCGATAATTCATCATATTGAAGGCATATTTAGGACATGCATATTGATTTTTGTTTCGTGAATTCATCATGTGCAGTGACATATCACTGTTGACTTATGACGGCTGATGAAAACCTTAATTACCTAGATTTCGAATTATCGTGACTACTTGTGTCAGTGGGTTATAATCGACGTGGGTTTTCACTGGATAATTTCTGGAATAGTCGTAACACAAGGTTGAATCAATTTTACCTTTGAATGAGGGTGTGACGTGTAAACTGGAAATCAAGTCTGCAAATTATTACCGTTACTGTGCGGATTTTTCGAAACTGAAGGATCGAATCGGTGTATTTTTCCGTTAAGAGTAAGAATATATGTGTTTTGTTACCGTTAAATCTCTAATTATTACTCTTGCTTGTTCTCATTTACTTTCACAATCTTTCCTCGCTCTCGTGATTTCTTTGCACGTTTTTGTGCATAATTCTTGATTTCCTTCGTAATTCTCTCTCACATTTTACAGGTAGCTGAAGTTACTGCTGATGTTGAGCCCAATGTTGTCAATACCGCTGAAAACATTGACTCTTATGATTATGATGTGAACCATTCTTTCTCCACCAAGTTCTACACTAAAGCTGCCTTAGCCCTATGGCCTCTCTATGTGAATAGAAAATTTATTGAAGAGAGGAACATTGACATGGAGAGATATAGCCAACATAATTTGATGGCATTCTTCAAAGATCGAGGAGTACTTGCTACGATTTTCAAGTTCTCCCCGACCATCATCAATGAATCCTACAATACCCCCGCAGATGAAATCACGGTAGACATCAATGCTATCATTGATATACTCACTAGTGGGCTAATCACTAAATTACTCAGTCCTCTACAAGACAGCTATTCGGAATTGGACCCCTTCTTCCAATACCACTGTGGTTACCCGACCACAAGCCATCATCTTGTTCACTATTGGTACTGGTCGCCCTTTTAATTTTGGACAGCTGGTGTTCAACACGGTCCTAAAATTTGCCGAAGAGGGATGAAATCTACGAGGCGCAATTTTCCATCCCTGGTCTTTGCGATACTGCAGTCATAGAGGTTTCTCAAAGAAGATGATGATGCCCTTTCTGATGTTAGCGGAACTATAAAGGTCGCTCCGACCTATTTCAAGGGTAACAGGAAACTGGACCTACCTTTGTCAGCGACTGGTGTTTCCACTGGTGTTGGCAACACAGTGTCCACATCCACCTCCACTCCTGAAGGCTATGTCATGCTCTCTGCCTCTCATCTATATGCACAAATTGACTTTGGCTTGCAACAAATATAAAAGGCCAAAGATCTCACTGTCTACTACGAAGTTCAAGTGGCTGATAATAGGCTACTGTTGGAAGTAGGCCTACATTCTAGCGAAAAAGAGGGAGCAAAAGCACACAAAATGACAGAGAAAATGGGTGGTGATTATGACGCTAAAGCATCTGCAGGAGCTGAGATTGATGGGCTTACAAACGCAGAGGAAGACAAAGAATAAAGAATTATGATCTGTAGTCCGTAATGCTGTTTTTGCTTTTATTTTAGTCTGCTCTTTTATATGTTCCTTCGTATGCCTTCGCATGCTTTCAATGTTCTAATGATTGTGTTGACAACACTGTCAACAACACCAATGCTCTAACATGTTTAATTTAGGGGGAGATGAACTTTAGCTCAAGGAGAGATACACACTAACTTAGGGGGAGCTTAACTGACTGGGATGTTGCCAAGATTATTATTTTTGGATGTTTTGTCCAGAAAGGCAAAAATGAGGAGATTGAAAGGAATATTTGATTCCTTTATTATTTTGCTAAATTGATATTATCAATTTAAAATTTTGCCTTTCTATATTATAAGATCTTGCTTGATTTATTTCTAGATAATAAGATCTTGCTTGATTTATCTATAGATATTATAAGATTTGTTTTTAATATGATATTTATCTTTAAGATATTTTATTCTTGTTTAAAATAATTTTATCCTTAATGAAAATCTTGTTTCCATATTTTCTAGTACTCTTTTATGGAATTGTTTTTAGGTTAATCATTGAATATAAAATATGGAGTGCTTGACGACCGCGTGTCAGGGTTGGACAGAAGAGCTTTTCACAAAGAAGAAATTACGAGAGTTCAACATATATTTGCTCTGAAGTTTTTCGTGTGATCGGTTGATCACTTTGTGCGCTGCTAAAGTTTTTTGTGTGATTGGTTGATCACTTTGTGCGGTTGCTGGAGTTTCTCTAACATACATAGAGTTTAGAATTGAAGATTTTCATGTGAATAGTTTGTGTGATTGATTCACATACTTACCATGTTGTTGATTGGTGTTGACGACACTCGATAAATAACACTGCGTGAAGTGTTGGGTGAAGAGTGGTTTCGTTTGGTTTTAAGAAATACGATTTCTGATTTATGCATCTAGTATTTGGTTTGAGTTTTTTATGCATGTTAATTCCTTGGAGTGTCGAGGAATTTAATTTTGTTCATCTCACAAGTATTATTTTTGTGTAAACGATTTATATATTTTTCTAGTGAATTTTTTCCACGGGACATTGCACAAGTATTTGTACTCATAATTTAAATCCGGTGTTTATTTGTTAAAGTTATATTTATGTGTAAATAATTAATTTCCGCTACATGTTGTGTGCTGGTGTTGACAACATCCGAGTACAATACTAACTTCTGATACACACATCATAATTTATTTACTGTTCATTTATGAACAACAACACCCGTTCATATATATACATAGTCATGTTGGAATTTTATTTCTTCAAGTTTCACTATTTTTCCTTTAGTTTTGCAATTTTGTTTGTTTACGAGATTATAACGAACGATCAAATTTAGTAACATTAGTCTTTTTTTCCATAGAAGTTAGATTATTTTAATTTTAAATAAATTAGTGCTTGTAGCACCAGCACGCCAGCAACTCAAGAAATATTGTGCCAAAAAAATTGGCATGCCCGATAGGACCCCAAATATGTCGCCAAAGACGAGAAAATTCTGAGGAGAGTGAAAATTCCACCAAACCTTGAAGAAGATATGGTGGAAAAACGTGCACAAAAAGTTCTTGTTCCATACATGATTGAACAACTTGGAGGCCAACTTCATGGACGCATTCCATTAAAGGAAACTCACGAACCTAAAACAAATGTAGCATGAAAAAAAAATAGAAGAAGCGTCAAAGCTTCTGGTAGGTTGTATCCTTGTGTATGTGAAGGCAGTGGTGAGCTAAACCATCAAATCTGTGAAGGAAAGTCAGGGGAGTATAAAAATGTTCAGGGATTTCCAAGACAGGTGACATTCACCACCCAATATCAGTAATCCCTGGTCATGATAGAGAATACACACCACTACAAAGAGTAGAGGTGGTGCATGCCGAGAGAAATCAATCAAATGTGCAATGGAACAACAATGAAAATGATAAGTCACTAGTGAATTATGTGAATGTGGTGGCTAATCCTATATCAGCCTGTATCAAAAAAAAATGTAGCTAATAGTGGCTGTCAAGACGTAAATGATGATGCAAAAGCTGGGGGCAAAAGAAACCAGAGAGGAATTGAAACACAAAAATTACTTTAAGTATCATGTCATTAAAGTTTGTTGTACTGTTAAGAATATTTTGCAGAGGAGTAACCAACCAAAAGGTCAAGACCAAGGGTTCGGGAGTTCCAAGGCATGTGATCATCACCGCCTAGAGACAATACTCCCTAACCACAAAGAAACGTTGCCAGATAGGGGGATGCAACTATTGGTAAATAAAATCAGTTAAATGCTCAAACGAACGTTACTGTAAATGCAAAACAACCACTGAACTATGAGCATGTGGTCACTAGTCCCTTATACCAGCATGAAGGGTTTGAAGATGCGTTCATGTTTGACTTTTAGGGAGTAAATGTTGGTGCAAACACTGGGGGGACACGATAATCCAAAGAGGAGTTGGAAGACAAAGATCACTGCAAGTATCATGACTTATTTAATCATCCTACTAAAGTTAGTTGCGCCTCTAAAAATATTTTGCAAGGAAAAATCAACAACAGAATACTTTTGGTCATTGATGAAGATTTGTTTCACCCAATAGCCTCTTTAAATTTGAATGTCACAAATTTACGTGCATTGCTCGATGAAAATAGGAAAGGAAAACTTTTTACTCCAAATATGAAGATAAAGAAATATTGGATTCCTAAAGAAAAGATTTTTGAGGTGAAAAGAGGTCTCATTATACCGATGATATGAAGAAACACGCGTACTGCCGTAACGGGAGATTATATCAAGGGAATTACTCCAGAGATGTGAGAAATTTCACGACCTTTGGGCTGAGAAACCAACAACTTGTTTTTAAGGAGTCAGTAAAAAAAAATTGTGACTTCAGGGTCGAAGAATCATTTGTACCTTGGGGTGTCATCCCTCCAAGAGATAAGAAGTTGCATAAACATGAGGAAATCATCATATTCTGGATTAAAGAGTTAAAAATATATGAGAGAGTATCCACAACGGGGAAGTCCACGACTTTCAAGCTGAGGACTATATCTCTTCTACAATCTTTGACAAGGTTTTTTGAATTTATAAATATTTATAGTTCCATAGGTTCATGTTGGGTTGAGAAAGACTATAAATCTTGATTTTAATGATAACAAAACATGTTATTGTATTTCTTACATATTACTTGAGTGTGAAGTTGTTATCTCAAGTTGGAAGCAAAAACTCAAAATCAACCAAACTGAAAATCTAGCGAGCTGCAATATTTCGATGATATCCCACAGCTCGATGATGCAAATGACAAGACGCCAAAACGACTGAATAGAAAACTCCATTTTGCACAAGTCATATTTCACAATAGCTCAGTTGATTCGAATGCAATATAGCTGAAATATTAGTCGTAAGACCAAACTGACGGAAATTGAAATGGCTATAGCTCGAATGGAGCATCTATGGTTTTTTGGCCATAAATCTCATCTCGGTTATTCAAATGAAACGTTTCAATATACAATACAAAGCTAAGATAACAATATACAGATCATATTCATAAATGAAAGTCCGAATCGGAACATAAGAAACTGAAAAATCACGATGAAATGTTGGTTCTGCAAAGAATGAAGAACAAGTTCCAGATTGCTGATAGCTTGATTTGTTGAGCATATCTCTCTCATACGAACTTAGAATTGAGTGATTCTTGATTCCATGGAAAGCAAAGAAATAAGATATAACTTTTATTTTTGTTACTTTTGCTAGAAATTGACGAATCAAGAGTTATAATAAAGAAAATCCAACAACTCAAATTGTACTAACTTGACAACAGCTCACTTGGAACAACTCAGATCAAGCTCATAACAGACTAGATCCGAACATCAAATTAGCACAGTTTGATCAGCTCTATCTGATAACATTTCAGTTTCATAAAATGGCAAGAAACACAAATTTGACCGTTGTAATGTCAGAATCCGTACACAACATTCTCAAAAGGTCATATTCTTTTGTCTAACATATATATCATTTTTGAAGGTCATAAATATAACATATTGAAGATCAAAAACAATCTTTAGAAGTGGATTCAAAACATGAACATCCTACATGAATAAATTAGCTAGAATGAGAGCAAGCTCAAGTTTGAGGATACATTTGATGTATACACAATATAAAATTCCTCACACACAATCACTCACACATATATATGAGAGTTGAGCTTCAAAGCTTAGTTGATTGACTTTTCACACGAATATATTAAAGATTGTATTTGTTGTCTTGGGATAATAGACGTTAAACATTATCCTGATTCCAAGGTGTGACCTACAATCGAATGCTAGGAGTTTCAATTAGGCAATGAATAAGTTCTAAGTAAAATGAGTTTGTACAAGGAGTTGTATAAATCAAAGTCTTCTAGTAAATCCTTCTTAGGTAGAAGAAGGGGTGACATATGAGTTATTAATCTCCAACATCTATAAACAAATTTGTGTCTATATATTTATTGCATTTAATTATTGCTACTGTTTTTAAGACATTATTGAGCATTTATGTATTCTTTAAATACTCAAAATATTGCATTATGTGTTTTATAAAATATTTCAACCAAAAATATTTTTTCACATTCAACTAGTATATCTTTTAAATATTTTTCAAAATATTTAATCAGTTTTTACGATAGATTATTTTGAGTGTCTTCCGCTTGATTTGAAAATCAAATTTGATTTAACTTTTCGATGTTCAATATTTCAAAAATCAAATTATTGTAACTCAATGTCTGTCCCTCAAACTATCCTTTCGGTTCATAACCACTTTTACTTTAAGAAAACTATCATTAAAAAAAAAATTGACTATAATTCTAACTACTGATAGAAACTAGGTAAGTTAAGTGTCATTTATAATTAAGTCATTTTACAAATACAACAATATTTCTACGATAATTCTTACAACATAAAAAATTTAAAATAAAAATTCTATTTATTAAAATCTCATATAAATTCAATATAAAATCTAATTATATAATAATATCAAAATCTCACGATATAATTATTTAAATATCAATGCACGAGTTCTTTTAATGTTGTTCTAGAATTAAACTCTTCTTTCTTGGACAAAAAATTGGAGTGCAACAGTGTTCATTAAAGTAAGTATTTATAAATTCCCTTTGAATTTTACAAAACATTAGCATGAAAGAAAGAGGAAGCAATCAGAATCACAAAAACTAAACATTATTTAGTTCCAAACGACTGCGGCAACCCAAGAGAAATACACTATTATTGCAAAAATACTGTTGTCCTAGTTTCATAATGAATAACAAAAAAAGACTGAGCCTGGTCGTATTCTCTAACTTTGAGTTACTGTTCCTCAACGCAGAATAATTCGGTTCCTCATGGCTCAATGATAAATAACGGCTGCAAAGGAGATACGAGAGTGTCATGTACGAATAAAAATAGACAATGACTCAGAGATATAACTTCGAAGTCATGCCTAATAGGCAGTAAATAGGAATTATATCATGTGGTGATTCTTTAACAGCTCCATACCAGTATCAGAAGCACGAAATCGAATTTATAATGAAAGGGCGAATGGGAAAAGAGGGGAAAAGAGAAAAGGAGATACCAAATCCACACTGACAGGTTTTCCATCTTCTACAAGTATGTCAACTACAGTGCCAGATTGATCGGCCTGAAAATATAAGATGCACCATAAAGACTTATTAAAGACCAAAACAGCATAGTTTGCAGAGAAAGTTCAGCACTGCATTCAAAAGTTATGAAAACCATTACATTTCAATAAAAATGCTAAATCTCCAACTTGGATAAAAATTAGACTTTCTACTCCATAGCTCAGTTATGAGTCATGATGGCACCAGTGTTAAACAGTTTTTCTACTCCATAGCTCAATTATTTCTACCATTCAACTTCATATCAAATCACTTTCCGGTACCAGAGTAAGAATCAAACTATGACATCTACGATATTAAGCACGAGGATAAGAAATTGCTCCTGCTGAATCACCTAAGTTGAGCATTCAACCACATATGGATTCATCATTACTACTTGCGAACAAAAAAAGGTAGAACGTAAATATTAGCATAATAAGAGGATAGCTGCTCACCTCAATCTCATTCATTAATTTCATCGCCTCAATGATGCAAATAACCTGTCCTTTCTGGATCTTATCCCCAACCTAGAAAAATAAATTGTAAATTACAATGTACAGAGACATGTGTGAATGGAAGCTATATGTAAAAACAATAATAAGACTGAACAAAGTGGGGAAAAAAAACAAGCACAGGAAATTAATTAGGTGGTGCAGTAAAGAGGTGTTGATTTGAAATATTTTGCATGAGTACTAAAGCCTATAACACCAGCTATACTTTTAAACATCAAATATAATCTAGAGCTGAGGTCAACAAAGTAAGAACTGGAAAGTGGAAACAAACAAAGAATATAAAAGAACATTTACAGAGGCACTATTCAATTGTACAATTCAAAAACCACAGCCAACACAGGTCTCTGTGAAAAACCAACATTAACCAAGCCGGCAGCACAAAAGTTCATGCATAAATACAGAACCAGAAAATAAGAACAAACCTTCACAAAAGCTGGTGCACCAGGAGCTGGAGAACGATAAAAGTTTCCAGCCATTGGACATTTGAATGGAGGATGTGATGACTTTGGTTTTGCTGGTGCAGGTGGTGCCGGCAGTGGAGCTGGAGCAGATGGAACAGAACTTGCAGAAGTAGGAGCAGGAACATTTGCAGGAGGCAGTTGTGGTGGAATCATAGCATGGTAAGAAGGAGGTGTAATAACAGGGGCTGCAACTGATGGTTGTGGCAGTGCTTCCTTTTTTCTTACGACGAGTTCACAGTCCATCTGCTTAAGCTGCAATTCCACAATATCCCTTGAATCCACAAGCCTGACCATATAAAAAAAATCAAAATTTCGATTTATCCAGACTGAATCAGAAAGTTGTATAATGTTTACGAAAAAGGCTTTACTCACTTGACAAGGTCCGACACCTGGCTCATGAAAACTGAAAGTGATGATGCATCTGGAGCTTCGATTTTCTCTCCAGGTTCTTTGACTGACAATGAGTCTGCAGCTGGAATAGAATTTGATTTCTGAACAGCAACCTTGACAAAGCGTAATCTTGGATCAAGTTCAAGGCAACATCAAGATAAATGATTAAAAAGGAGAAGAATTAAAAGCTGCTTTTACTTTACCTCATTCAATTGAGCACAGACCTTAAAGGAATCTGACGGGCTCTTGCTACGCGCCTGGTGGAAAAAATGAAAGAGCAGTGAGGTAAAACTTCAATAAAACTGATCAAAGTCAGCATATGAACCATCTTTGAGTATTTCCTCACTTAATTTTCATCCACAAAGTGCAAGCTTTAATACCATATCCATTTTTTAGATGACCGGCACTAGGTAGGGTGCTCAAAGTCTTTAATGGTATTTAAGTACAAAAATTGTACGAAAATGAGGTGATGTGCAATGCATGGTTGACGTCAGGAAAATGATTTCAAAATTTATATCGACGGATAACTTCTAACACAAGATCACAGTTTATAAATTCGAAAGGAAACAAAGTTCAGCACATGCGAGCATGCTCTGATCTGTTACGTATAATTTTGTAAAACCTTCAACAAATTTTAGCACATGCAAGCAAAATAATAGCTACGAGCAACAAATCATTACCGATTAATACCCTATTATTCCAGTTAAACCCAAATGATTACGATATCAAGAAAGCCAAAAAAATAAGAAAGTGCATGCTATGAAAGTAAACATAAATTCCATATATCCGAACAACGAATAAAAAACAAATCTTTACAAATCAACCAATAAGAATCAACAAACCTGCAATCTAGGAAGCATCGATCTGGTATCGGATAGAGAAAATAACGTAATGCGGGGAAGACCGTCAGCGGCGATCGGCTGCAATGAAGCAGCTGGCAAACCCGGAATTTTCGGACGTGGGACGCCGAAAGAAGCCATCAAATACCAATCCTACCCAAAAATGTATCAAATCTGACAATGAATTCGAGGTGAAAGATCGAGGTTTTTGTAGAGAGAAACGGACGATAAAACTGAAGAGAAACGAAAAGGAAGTATAGGAGAGTGGGGCGATGCGCACAAAGTGGAATGAAAACGACACCGTTTTAAAATCAGCCTTTGCTGTCCCCTCTCTGTTCAACTGCTGGTTCACTAACAATACCCGTAACCTTTGTGTGAGCTCCTCGTTTGATCACTTCTCTACATCGATAATTTTTCGAAATCTTAATATATATACTACTTATATTATTATATTATTAAGTATCAGATCTTTAGAGTAATTAATTAAAAGACACCAAAAAATTTAATTCCATAATGGCAAAAACTTGTATGAGACGATCTCACGGGTCGTAATTTGTGAGACGGATCTCTTATTTAGGTCATCCATGAAAAGTATTACTTTTTATGTTAAGATTATTACTTTTTATTGTGAATATCTATAGGATTAACGAGTTTCATATATAAAAATTCGTAAAACCGTCTCACAAGAGACATTCTCTTCCATAATTACCCTTCTTACCCTACTAAAAACCTACTCAAATCCCTACATATTTTACATAGAAAAAAATATAAGCAAAACTTTCATTTTAACAACTCTTCTAAATTGAAAATAATTTAGTGTTAATTGTTTAATATTATTTGATAAAATTCAAAAAATAATAATAATACATGCAAAGCGTGTGCATCTTTTACTCGTATATATAATTAACCATATTCTCTATGTAGTAACTAAGTTGTAAGTTCTATTCTTTTTGGGTCTTTTTTTTCTTTTTATTCAATTTATTTTTTTAATTTATATATCAAAACGACAATGCAGTCGATCACTATTTTTTTATAATTACATTTTGATATTCATTTAAATATAAATCAAATGAATTATAAAAAAACATTGCACAAGCACGCAACGCGTACGTCGGTGCACTAGTAAGTCTATAATCATTTCCATATCATACGTAGAAGTTCTCTAAAATTTCAAATACAAAAACGACATTGTAGTATTTTTATTATTATTTTTTCCCCGAAATTTAAATCTAATCGTTTTTTTTTATTTTTTTAATTTGTATCCAAAAGCTACCGTATTACGTTTTTGAACCACCGACAAAAAATAGTATAGATTTGTTGCCTTGATCATCATTTCCTTCCACACGAGTGATTCCGAATGTACCAGCCAAAATTTCTCTCTCTTTAACATACACCATTTTTTATTTTCGTTAAATTGAAAAAAAAAACTCTTTAAAATAATAAATTTATAAATTAATTAATAGTTTTCAAAATTAATGACATTTCATGGTCTTAATATCATTAATTTATAGAGATTTTATTGTAGATAAGATATAAATGAATAGTTTTATATGCTGCACACCTACCGTGCACATTTATGTGAGCATCGATGAGGTGTCACTCACCTATTGGATGCACAATTTTTCTATATTTCATCACATCCAACAGGTGAGTGACACCTCATCGGTGCTCACATAAGTGTGCACGGTAGGTGTGCAGTATATCAAAACTCTATAAATGAATAAGATCCTTTATCATAAAAAATTTATTTTTTATTTTAGGTTTTGGAAGATAATTAAATGTTTTTATTACTTTTATTTAAATATATTTTTAAATTTTATATATGTAACACTTATTATCAATATTTTAAGAGTAGATTTAGATAGATGTAAAATTAGTGAGTCCAATTTATACCAACAATAAAAGCAATACAAAAACTCACATAACACGATATCATTTGTAAATTTAACGAAACATGTTTCTTATTTGGACCACCATGAAAAAAATATTTTTTATAACAAAAATATCATTTTTTATTTTAAAAATGAAGTAGGATTAGTCAGTCTGACGAAAAAATATCGGTGAGGTCGATAGAAAGTTTTAATGTTGTTTTTATTTTTAATTTAATGAATTTCAATCAAATTCTTAAAAAATTGAGTAAATAAAATTAATATGTAATACTTCCTCTGAGAATTCGCTATTTTCCCTCTCTGAAGACCGGACTGCGGCGGAGCGGCATTACCTTTTCTCCAGTGGATAAAGGTTTAATCGACACCTTCAAATTCTTCTATTCTTCCGGTGATTTTCTAATCTCTGTGGTTTTTAATATTATTAATTAAAATTCTCTTTACTTGTTTTTGCATTTGTCTTCACATCTTGTATGTGAATGTTTCTTCGAATTCCTTGTGCATAAGCCACTATTTTGATTACGATAAATCGATTCTCGTTCATCTTCTTCATATTCGTTTTTATGATTCTATTCCAAATTCGCGAACTCCTCGGACATCAATGTTGTAAATGGCAGAAACCGCCTAACGCCTTGGCCACCTAGGCAGACGAATTTTTTTAAGCAATTTGTTTTTTATTGATAATCATATATAATCAAGCAACGTATCACAAATATTCATAATTTTTTTGTCAAATATGTGTAATTAAATAATGTTTTCTTACAATATAATATGATATAGACAAAATGCAAATAAATATATAAATACAAACTAATAAGATAATTAATAAAGATTCATCATCGTATTAATACTAACAAAGTAATATAATTACTTTTACCAAAAAACTAAGTTTAAAATTCAAAGTTTCAATCCATTATGACCATAGTTGTCAAAAGCGCGAGGCGCAAAAAAGCGCTCCAGTGTCTTGGGCCTTCAAGCGCGAAGCGCACACTTTACGGAAAAAAACGCAATAAACAAAATATTATCAAAAAAATCAAAATAAAATAAAAAGTCTTTGAAAATGTGATAGATGAAATATCAAATGTCATTATAATCGTCATCTTCATCTTCCAAATCTATGTCACGCCAGAATAAACAAAATATTATCAAAAAAATCAAAATAAAATAAAAAGTCTTTCAAGATGTGATAGATGAAATATCAAATGTCATTTTAATCGTCATCTTCATCTTCCAAATCTACGTCATCAGCCCCATCACTTGATTTGTATCCATCGGTATCTTCTTCTTCAGTTTCATCATCAATGTTGATCTCTTCTTCATCCACTTCATTCACAAGACTAGTTCGAGCTGAAGATTGCTTTCTTTTTGCTGAAGTGGACGATGACGCTCTTTTTGAAGTAGATGCCTTTCGAGATCGAAAGTCATATGCACTTTCACCAACCCCAACCGCTTGTGCTACATCACTCCAACGCAAATCATCATCTTCGAAGACCAAATCGTTATCATCATTCTCGTTATCACTATCATCCAACTTTCCCAACAACCATTCATTACTATCATCTATTTCTGACAAAGAAATAGGACCAATCTTATCTCGCATGGCATATCTTCGCCTCAACGCTCTGTTGTATTTGATATATACCACATCATTCAATCGTTGTTGAGACAACCTATTTCTTTTTTTAGAATGTATCTGCCAAAAAAATAGAAAGTAAGAAGTTAGGTTCATACTCCATAATATAAAATTTAATATGTAAAAAAAACTTCTAACTTACATGTTCAAATACACTCCAATTACGTTCACAACCTGAAGAAGAGCATGTGAGGTACAAAATCTTCATTGCAAATGTTTTTAATTCAGGTGTTGATGTACCATAAGAAGACCACCAATCAGCTTGAAAGTTGAAACACAAAACATATATTAGATTAAATTTCTTATCATTCAAAGTTTGTATCTATACTATAAGTAATGTTTGAGAAATAAATTAATATTGCACTAAATATTATTTACCTGGTGATTTTTAAGTTCTTTGTCTAATAGCCATGGGTAAACCAAAAAGTCCTTCTGCTTTTTTGTATTTATCCAATTGATTTGTAATCTTATCTTGTAAATCTTCACCTCGCACCAATCTAACTATGCATTTGTACAGACCCTCCAACACTTCTTCATCATTTTCTATGTCACGATTTGAGTAAAAAAACTCAGGATTTAAGAAATATCCAGCCGCATGCAAAGGATGATGGAGTTGAACGTTCCATCTTTTGTTGATGATTTCAAAAATAACACGATATTTCTGTTCATTATTATTAAATGATGCAGCGATAGCTTCTTTGGCTCTGTCCATTGCCTCATAGATGTAACCCATTAGGGACCTTTTTTCACCGTCTACTAGCCTCAATACTTTCGGCAATGGGCCGCCAACTTTTAATCAAAAACTGTAGTTTTCCAAAAAGAAGGCATCAATATCAATTCTGCAACACGTTTTCCAGCCGCCTCTCTAGAATATCGACTTTTTTTCCCACTTTTCAGATGTAAACATCTTTCTCAGATTTGCTTGCTGAACTTGAAACCGCTTTAAAGTAAAAAAAACGGTTGCGAAACGAGTCTTTGCAGTTCTTACCATGTCTCTCTGTCCAGTAAACTCTCTCATCATGCTCAACAATTGTGGTCTATTGTAAATATAACCATTCACCATCAATGCCCGTTCATGCAATTTTTTGAGGTTAGGAATTTTGAATATTTCCTCAAGCATCAAATCTAGGCAATGAGCTGCACATGGAGTCCAATACAAGTGTGGAAAATTGTTTTCCAAAAGACGACCTGAAAAAATGAAGTAAATTTACTTTAAAAATCGAAAAATCAGATTTTAAATTCAATTTGCAATTTAAAATATTACCTGCTTTAACATTGCAGCTTGCATTGTCTGTTACAACCTGAACCACATTCTGTTCTCCAATTCGATTCACAAATTTAGAAAGTAACTCATACATCTTATCAGCAGTGTGAGAATAACTTGAAGCATCCACCGATTCAACAAATATAGTTCCTTTAGGACCATTTACCAAAAAATTTATAAGAGTTCTACTTTTTTTATCCGTCCACCCATCTACCATGATTGTACAACCATACCTAGCATGATCTTCTTCGTGGGATTTGAGAAACAGGTTCGTATTTGTCAACTCCTTCTTCAAATACTTAACTTTTACTTCATGATATGATGGAGGTTTCATTCCCACTCCAAAAGTCCCAATAGCATCAATATAGGGTTGCAAAGAATCGTATTTAACAGCATTAAAAGGAATTCCGGCATCATACATCCACGTAGCAAATTTCTGAACCGCATCTTCTCTTAATTTCTTCTTATTTTCATCAAACTGGCCTTTATTTTTCGCACGTCTCTGTCTGATAATTTCTTCTACATCTTTCGCAAAATAAAGATCAATAGGCCCTGCTTGTTTACACCTTTTACCCTGCACCGTAGGGCCGGACATTGGTCGTTTCCCTTTCATTTTAGTTTGAATATCATCCTCATTCTCGTCTTCTTCCAAATCAACAATATCATTTAAATGAGGAATATCATCCATTTGATTTTTCAAAACACTCTTTTTTTTGCATGAACTCTTTAATTTCTTCTTTAACATGCTCCGGACACTTCGGACAAGCTTTCACATTTCTATTGCCCCCAACTAAATGTAGCTTGTGCCGATAAATCCCACCATTTGTTATTTTGGCACAAAAACAACAGCATACAATATTTGGATTTTTAGGATCCGGAAGTGTTGCATAATTCCAAGCAATATCTTTTCGATTTGATGGAATCGTTGTGTTTGACATGATTAAATACTGAAATATAAATATAAATCACATATTAAATTATTAAGAATAAAAAAACACAATTTAAAATTTTTTACAAAAATTCCTAAACTTAGGGTTTACCAATTTTTGAATAGCAAAAGAAAAGGGAACACCAAGGCGGCGGCGGCGGCAGCAACAGAAGACCACCGGAGACTGGACTTGGGCAGAGGCAGAGAATATAGAGAATATACGCATGGCTGTTCTTATTTCTTAGAGAATTTAATTTTACAATTGGGCTGGGCTTAAAATTGGATTTTGGACCTGGGCTGTCTTAAAATATATAAAAGCCTGCTTCTTTGAAGCGCACAAGCGCTCGCCCAACAAACAAAATTGAAGCGCAGTGAGGCGTGGGCTTTCTCAACCTGATGCGCTTCAGATTCTCTTGAAGCGCATCTGCAGCTCCTTGCCTTGCCTCGCGCTTAAGCGAGCGAGGCGAGCGCTTTTTACAACTATGATTATGACAACAAGTACTAGACTAAACATAACTAATCTTCTAAATCATGTGCATATGCACCATCAACTACATTCATAATCCTCTCATCATTAGACTCAAAATCAAAATTTTCTTCATTCTCCTCCTCGGATGTATCTAAATCCTCATCAAGTTCTCTAACGGGGATGTTCCTTGCACTCCTCCTTGGTTGTAGCACTTCATCTACTCCCAAGGCCTCCCCTACTATTCTCCAAGTTCGTCCTGAACTCAGCTCGACCTCATCTTCGTCACCACCATCAACAAGCCAAACTTGAGCTTCACTAGCTTAAGAGGATAAAAGTAAATCTCCACCCATTTCTCTTTTACTCTTCTTCTTCATAAGATTGACGTTGAATTTGACATATACAAGATCATTCGATCTTGATGTCTCAAGCCTATTCCTCTTCTTAGTATGTATCTAAAGATTTTAAACCATTGTTATTACTAAAAAGAAATGATAGATAACATAATTTATGAATTACTACTCAATATTTACTCCTTCAAATTGGCTCCAATTTCTTTCAAACCACCTCGATGAATTACTTGTCAAATAGAGAAATCTCATTGCCCTTTTTTATAAGTTTGGAGTGTGACCACCATAATTAGACTACCATCCAACTTAAAAAAGCAAAGGGATAAAAAATAATTAAAACAAAGATTGGTAAAAAAATGCATGTACGATAGCGAATAGAAATAAAGGAAGAGATTTACCCGGATCAAAGTCATGTACACATCCACCTTCTCATATGCCGTGACTGCCATTTTTCTTCCAAAGTTTCCGGATTTACTCTCATGCTTCAACAATTCATCATTAGCAATGGTAGATTGCATGTCCTCGTCGGTGGGAAATATTATCTCAACACAATTCAAGAACTCATTCATAACATTGGTGTCATTTGATATGCTTGAATATTTGAAGTAAAAAATCAGATTAAACAAGTAAACGGCATAATGGAAAGGACTATCAAGTCTATCCTTAGAATTCTCATCAATAATATTCAAAATAGGGGTGAAATTTCCTTTTCTTGAAAGACTTTCTAATGTCTTCTTTGGCTTGTTTAAGCGCACTCAATAAAAAGGTCATTGAGGGCTTCTTGTCACCATCAACAAGACGTAAAACTTTCACTAAAGGGGTGAAAACATTCAAAAAGCCAAAGAAATACCATTCCAAAAAGATATACTTGTTACCGTCGCCTCCACCGCTTTCTTCACTTTACTCCTTAGCTCTGTTTTGCTCCACTCCTTGGATGTAAACATAAGTCTCAACTGATCTTTCTTATCTTTGAGACTTTCCAAAGTAAAAAATGAAGTAGCAAATCTAGTCACTTCGGGCCTCACAATATCCGTCGTCTTGGTATATTTCGTCATCAAAGTTCTATGATGTGCACAGACGAATATGGTTAAGGCCAACCGCCTCTACAAGTTGTCTAAAGCATTGATTGTTAATTGCATGAAAAGGAATCCCTGTTTCATAAATCCATCTAGCAACGTGCTCATGCACATCGTTTGTAAACTTTAACTTCAAGGCATCATTTATGTTTTTTTGTCTTGCCTTTGTTGGATCAATTGAGGATGTTCACTTATCAATAGGCCTGAGGTTCTTTGACTTCTTTTTTGAAGAATCTCCAACCACTTGACAATCATCCTCCTCTCCATCAACACCTATGTTTACTTCTGTTTTATCTTCTCTCTTTTCTTAGTTTTTCTACCCTTTTCGCTTCTTATTCTTGGTATTTTCAAGTTAGGCTCTCATTTTTTTTGTCCTCATCGGATGCTTTAGGACGTGCTTCAACTTGTCCTACAATACCCGCAATATGATGTTTCATCTTGTAAACTCCTCCTCTAATAAGCCTCTTACAAAACTTGTATGTGATCCAATCCCTTTTATCTTTATTATACAACACCCCGTAATCCCAAACAATATCACTAGACTCTGGCTTAAATTCCAGTTCTGGTTGTTTATCTTTTTCCTCTATTAATCTTCAACAATTAATAAGAGGAAAAAACAACAAATTCAAATTTTGAAATAACAAAATATGGAATATTATGTAAAAGTATGTTAAATATACAATACTTAACCTAAAGGCTTGCTGGCGGCGGGCGGCGGCTGGGGCTGGGGCTTGCAGTTTGAGGCGTGTGGTGGGCCTGGTGGCTAATGGCGAGAACACTTGGAAGTGGAACCAAAAGTAAAAACAAAAGAAAGTGAGTTGTGTTTTTATCATAATCAGGGTTTTTAAAATTGATTGATTATGACTGATTTTTAAAATTAATTGACTTTGACTAAGTTTTTAAAATTAATGGACTTTGATAGTTGAATAGAATTTTAAAATTGTTGGCTGCCTAGCCCGCCAGTTGGATAACTTAGGGCCGCCTAAAAAGGCCGTCTAATGCAAAGGCAAGGTGATCGAGGCCTAGAGCGGCTGCCTGGACCGACATTTAGAACACTATTGTGCATAAACCCATGAGCACAATTTTCTGTGCTGCTTGTGAAATTGCAGGCTAGAAAAATCAACCCTCATTGCCTAGGAGCCCACCTCGACCGACATTTAGAACATTGTCGGACATAAACCCATGAGCAGAATTTTATGTGCTGCTTGTGAAATTGCAGGCTAGAAAAATCAACCACCATATGGCTTTGGAAGATTTGGAATATTCCTTTTTGGATTGCCGTTCTTTGTAGGCTTCAAATCTTCCACATTTGTGGGCCATTGAAGCACTAGTACACTCCAACCAAGTTGATGTATCTTACTTTTAGTAAGAATTCATGATGCCTTTTAGTTTTTGATGGAAAGTGTTATTGATAATTTTTGTCATGAGTAATTGACAATCTTAAGAGTTTTATGTCAATTGTGCCATAGATTTGGTTAAGAAGACCCCAGAAATACTTGAGGATTATAATGAGTCGAATCCTTATTTGAATGAATTACTAATTAAGTCATGATTAAATAGTTGTTAATTAAGCATTATTAAATATTTGATTAATTGAAGATCAGCATGTTGGATCTGCCGAATTTAAAATGGACCACCCAATCTACTTCAGATCACTTTGTCCCGAGAAATCCAACTAGACGAATGAGATTATGACACATGACAGATAAGATTGAGTTCGGATCTTCTGAACTAGTCTGGAAGCAACCTATATATAGAAGCTGATTTCATTTATTTCCTACACCACTTTCTCTCAGCTTCTCTCTGTCGAGTTCTAATATTATACCTTAGGTTTTCTAGCCAGTTTCTAGGTCAGTTTAGTGTCGGGAAGCTTTGGAGCTAGTGTCGACTCAAGGAAATCAGTGACCTAGGACACGCAAATCGGGTCGCCATCAGCGGGTTGACAATGGACGCATGTATAATCCTAAAGCCTTAAATAGTGATTTCAAGATCATTAGGAAAAACTTTGAAGCATGTTTATTGATTCTTGATCTGACATGATAGTGGTTTCAGTATGTTTGTATTGTCTAAGTTCAGACGAGTAGATTTTCTGTCAGATTGTTTCTGTGAGATACATGATGTATTGACTGAGATATCCAAATGTAGTATACACATTTATATTCTGCATATTTATCTATTGCACGATCATGTTTTACTGCTTTGACATATTATGCATGACATATTACGTTGGACTTGATATCTTTTGAGATATACCTCGTTTGTTTGTGCCGCTCAACCCTGTTCTGTATTGTAGATGGTTGGGTATCGAGAGCTACAATGTCCGACGGGACCTGCGGGATCCTAGACATTGTAGGTTCACATCTTGATCATAGTTATTCAGGGGGCAAGACGCACTAAAGCGATATGGTACCCTAGAGCCTGAGGCACAAGACAGACCGAAGACTTTATCGAAGTAGTATTTGGCATAAATTTTAAAATTCAATATATATAAATTGATTTATACTATAAATATATAATATTCCATAAATTAAATATTTTTAACAAAGATAGCAAACATTATAAATAAAATTCATTAATAGACAATGTACCATAAATCATAACCAGAAAAACTTTAATCATCTAAAATTCATTAGTAAGTCATCAATTCATATTATATTAAGAAAAAGAACTTCAAATATTTAAATCATCAAATTCATCTTCATCCTCCTCAACTATATCATCATCTTCCAAAACCATTATGAGTTATGAATGTATAAGAAATTAGAGTAAAATTTTGCATAGATGATTACAATATCATCTAAATCATCAAATTTTTATTCATCTTTCTCAACTATATCATCATCATTATAGGAGAAGATGACAGTAAAAGTTTGCACAGAGGACTTCTAAACTTTTTGATAAAAGAGTTTTGCATAAATGAGTGAGTTTTTTTTATCATTAAATAACCACGAGCTTTGCTAATTTGCTTCAAAATTGGTTGGGTTCGAGTTATTTTTTATTTACTTACAAAATATCAGCTCACTTCTTTAAAGCGCACGCTTTTGTGCCTCCCGGATGCCTCGCGCCTAGGCAGAGGCGCACGATTTAAGCGCGCTTGTTTCAAGTGTTGCGCCTGGGTTATGGGTGATCCTGGCTGGGACCGTCAGCCAGGCGCATATTTTTAATAACCATGGTCTGGATGATGAGTGTGGGAGTCAAAACATGCATATGACATATTAGAGACTATTGCATTTCGCATGTATCATATCGCTTTGTATATTCGTACATTCTCGTACTGGGCGATTGTCGTTAATGAAATGTCTCTAACTCATTTTCTTTTAAAATGTACTAGAAATTTTTTTAAATTCCTTAGGCCGAACACACACTCACAAACATATATATATACTTTTCCACCATTTAAAATAAATTGATCATCTATTTTACTCAAAATCCAAGAGTGCAGTAAAAGTCGTAACACTGTAAACGTCAAACCAAATCCAAAGCTAGCATTTTTCAAAAATAGCATAAACGTCAAACTCCTCTAAAAAACCACTCTTACTACCAAAAGTATTCAAAATCTTTAAAGTAATGTAAAAGCGTAATTGTGCGGAAAACTAGCAATTCATAGGTCCTCGAGTTAGTGCACCATCCGCCCAGCTAGTTCAGTCATTCAACCTTCCTGTCTCAACATCAAAATCCTCACTGCATCATTCGCACCTAGTGAGTCTATTGACTCAGCAAGCCTTAACTATACTAACAAGTAATACGTATACATCCACATGCAATAGTGAAAACTTCTAGAACTTCTCAACCAAACCCTCGGAAACGCTTAGGAACCTACTGAAAATTTCTGCACTTCTCAACCAAACCCTAACCTCAACCAAGCTTCCTCTTCTTCGACCCTAGGCCCTAACCGACGGGACCAGACCCTAACCAACCATCTTAGCACCTAGACCGAACCCTTAGGACCCCTCCTGGACCAGCCTACTCAGCCATACACAAGGACGTGCACGCTTCGCTCGGATCCCTCACGCGCATGGCTAGATTGGGTCCTAGCCGTGCGCCTCCCCTTCCTGGACCATCCAGCCATCCGTGGACCACCCTGGCTCGTGGCTAGGACCCTCACGAGCCCAGCCCCTTGCCTGGAAAGCAGCCCGCGCAGCCCCCTTCTTCTTTCCTTCCCAAAGTCGTGCCTTAGCTCTCTTGGCCCCAAAAATCGTGCAGCCCCTTTTTCTTCTTGTCCAGCCCTTGTGCAGCCCCATCTAGGCCTCCTAAACAGTCCCTAAATTATGCCCATATGGTCCCTAACCTGGCTGCCCCCTCATGCTATCAAGAAACATCAAGTTATGCAAGAGAATTCAAGTTCTTCCCATGTGCAAACCCTTAAGACGAAAATATTATGATACTTTTAGACTTTTCATGCAAGAACATATATTCACACATAATATGGTATGAACGATGAGAAAAGAAGGAATAAGACATTCCTTTGCGTGATTCACGCACGAAAATCAATTATAGATGCGAAGAACGTTTGCAGATAGACGGGGAAGCTTCGGCTGCGTTTTTCCTTCCAAATCCACGTGAACCAGGCCTTGAAAGTGAGTGTGTGTGCGTGTATTGATGGAGAGAAAACCCTAGGATTCTAGTGCTTTAAACGTGTGGTTTGAAGAGTTCTGTGGTTTAGAAACTCTATCTTTTGATATAAATAATTGGATAGAAAGCTAAGCAAAATAACCTTGATATAATAAGCCCATTAGGCCCATTATAATGTAGGAAAAATATCTTGGTTACGAAATTTTTTGAAAATATTAACCGAGCCTCCAAAAAGTCCTTGTTTTCGTCAAAAATCGATTATCGGTTTAAAATACGACTCGACATGTAAAATCATCTCAAAAGACACCATTTTCGAAATTTTTATATTTACTATGCCATATATTGAATAATTAAAAATAATCATTTAATAAAAATATGTCCCTTTACAGTCCCCGGTCTCCGCTCCTCGATCGCGTCTCGAATAACCCTTGAAAGCACAGTTTTATGCATTCTAATGGAAAACTATATTTTAAACATGTAAACATGTCTACTACATTTAATCAATGCAATTAAAATAATTTAATTATGTATTTTTCATTTTTCCTAGATTTAATGCAGTTGGATTATGTTATCGCATTTTGGACCTTACAGCTCATGTCTTTGTTTTTATCTTGGACACCCCATTCCATGGTGCAGGCCTTAGGTTAGACGGTTCGGACGGCCAGGGCAGTGGTTAGAGCAGTTGGGTTTTCGGTGGTGATCCAGTGGAGGTTTTATTTGATTTCTCGCATTTCTCGTGCATGATTATGATTTCAATGTGGTTGTATTAACGTTTAAGACTGATATTATTATTCTGTTTTCGTTTGGGTTGTAAGATGATTAAGTTATTTGGTTTACGTTGTTTAATTGTTGTTATTATGTTTATTTATGCCTGCTTATTAGTTTGTTTAATAGACGCTCGGATGAGGGCGCTGCAAGGATATTGGTAAAAAACGCGAGAGAATGGGTATCCTTGAGAATTTTGGAGAGTTTATATGATCAAGGAATTCGTGCAAATTCTGTAACTTTAACTCCATCCAAAAGAATTGGATTTGATCCGTCTGAGCAATGTGAAGATGTCCTGAGACGAATATTACCAGAGGTATTAGTTTATAGACAAAGTTTTTCTAGATATTCTACTTCACAAAATTGCCTTGTCAATTAGTGCTAGCAGCATTGATAATCCCAGAATTGTTGACAGACTTCTATGTCAGATTTGAAAACAGCTGGACTAGAGATGTTGAAATGGGACTTTCAGGCTTTATTGTGCATAAAAGATCTAGCTTGGCCAAATGTTCGATACAAAAGGTGAATGTGACTCTTTGACCCTGGTCTACATTAAATTAATTGAGGTACTCTGACTCACCTATACTTCTAATTTTCCTTGCGTTTCTTGTAAAACAGCTGAAGGATTCAATTCTTATAGGTAATCATCCTCTCTGCATCTCTGAAGGAACAAAGTGGTTTGTTAGGTGGAAACCAATCTGAAGATAAAGTCCCAGTGGAAGAAAGTAACAACAATGATATGACAACTAAACCCAAGGGAAGTAATACAAACACTCAAATTGGTGCAGCAAATTATCGGTTGAGTTCTTCCACTCTTGCAAATTGCAGCAACCCCTTCTACAAAAATATACCTGATCAAAACTCGTTACTTTCTAAGAGGAAAAGAAGTTCCATTTTCGAGAGTATGCAGTTTACAGATACATCTATGGTAATTTTGCAACACAGCGAAGGAGAACTATGCACATTAGGAAAGAAATCTCATGTTGTGGGCACAGTGGACAAAGGTTCCTTCAGGGATGATAAAAATGAGCATACTTCATTGAAGAGGCATGCTGATCCTGATGAAGTTTTGCTTTGCCAAGAGCAGGTTTATAATTTTGTGTCAGATGACACATCTAAAGAGGACGTTGGAGGCTTACATCTGTTGGCAAATGCATTGTCAATAATCTTGCAAAACAGTGAAGGAGATATCAGTGGCTCAGGGGAAAAAATTAATGTAAGAGCCATGGGGACTAATTCACCTTCTAGAGTCTGTAATAACAATCAAACTTCAATAAAAAGTGTTAGTGGTTTGGATGAAATTTCGCCTTGTGAAAAGCATGCTCATCATTGTGACGCTGACATTCCAAATGAAGCACTTGATGAGGAACAGGAGCAAGATCATGATGCTAAGGATATGGAAGGTGACAAAGAAGGTGCCTCTGAGCTAAAAACATATGAGAAATGCATGGAACCTCAGCAAAATATTCAGAGAAATGTTTGTGAAACCGAAGATGGAAACTTTTTCTGCGCTAATGATGTATATTCTGATGATATGACCGATATCGCCAGACAAAAGAATGCTTTTTTGCACTCACAATTCACACACAGTCAGGATTCTTTGGAAAAAGTTGATTGGAGAGAGTTAAATCGTTGCATCAAATGTAATGAGAGTGGGAAATTATTGATCTGTAGTTCCAACTCCTGCTTTTCAGCGATTCACGAGAGCTGTTTGGGTTCTGATGCGATCTTTGATAAAATGGAAGAATTTCACTGCCCATTTTGTGCATACTCGCTGGCACTCTCAAAGTACTTGGAAGTTAAGGGAAAGGTCTCTTTGGCAAGAAAGGACTTGGCTTCCTTTTTGTCTAGGGGAAGCAGAAAACAATCAAAGGGAAAGTTTTGTATGTCACGTCGGATGGTTCAAAATCATTTAGAACAGGATGAGGATTCACATAAAAGTGAACTACAGACCAGGGGGGGTAAAGTCAATAAGCATCATAGCAGGAAAAATATTGAATGCAAAGAGGTAGGTCCTTCAGTGTTAAGTTTTGGTGACAATCCCCATCAAAAAGGTGTAGCATCAACAAACGAGCTGACTAAAGATTTTAATAAAGACAAACAAGGAGAAGGAATGAGGCAAGAATCCCAATCACCTGGAGTTCATGGACAAAATCAAGTGGCTGCAATGGCAGATCATATATCCCAGGGTGAAAATACCAACTGCAGATCAAAGAAGGAAGTTCTGTGTCCTCCTGACTCAGATACTGAAAGCACATCCTCACCAATTAATGAGCATACCGATGAAGATGATTTATCTGGAGAAGAAAGTGGGGATTCTGACATTTCCAAGTACATCATAAGCATCCGAAAGCACAAAAGACAAAGGTAAACTTTTACTGAAAACTATTACAATGAGCAGTCGAGGCTCTTATTTAAGTCGTCTTTTGGCGATTAAATTTTAAAATCGATGTTACATTAACTGCAAGTCCTCTCTATTTGATCCAAGTTTTGCTTGTGATATTATGTCTATATTCCACATCAATGACCACAGTTTTTTTATTTACTGAATCTTGGAATTTATTTAGTTTTTATTCTAGATAAGTTCTTTATGTGCTAAGCTATTTTCTTTGAAAGAAAAACTTTAATTAGAAATGCTTAGCAAGAAAACTCGAAAACCAAAAAAAGTGGACATATTATGAAACTTCATTGATAACACATCTGCTGCTTCAAGTTAGCTGAAACAGATGATTTTTATTGCCATCTGCAGTTCAAATCCTGGAACACCTCAATTTAGGCGGAAAAGAGTCCCATGGACGACCGAAGAGGAACTGACATTGAAGGTCAGATTTCCATTTTCCTCTATCTGAATGCTGATTCTAATATTGATGCCTATCTTCGAAACAATCAAACACGGAAGTGACAGAGAGGGGAGAGTAAATATCTTTAATGGAAGTATAAAGTTACTTTCAGATCCTACTTTGCGCTATATTTCCATTTTAATATCACTAGAAGCAAAGTCGTCTGGTCTCAACTGGACTACATTACCAAGTTTGACAAAATCTCAATGGGAATGGTATCAGGATATAAAAGATCAAGCTTGCCCACAATATGGCAAGCAATTCTGGTATCTCCTCACCAGTAGTTTTGTGTCATCATCTAGGTTTTTGCGGAAGAAAAACTCCGGAACATTGCTGCTAGAACTTCAGTTTTAGATAGGTTGAAATTTGTTGTTTTCGTCCTCGTCCTAACATGTAAGTTTTTTGTTCTTGTTCCTTTTTGAAGTAGTAGTTGAAGTCTCTTGCTTGTTTTCTCTGCAACAGAATGGGATGGAGAGATTTTGTGGGGATCAAGATAAAAGTATTCCATGGAAGAAAATTTTGGACTATGGGGAAAATGTTTTCCATGAAAACCGTACTACAGTAGACCTTAAAGATAAATGGAGGAACATCAAGAAGCTCCTGGAAAAGCTCTATCCATCTAATGAGGATGCACGGGTGACATAATTATTGGGTCGAGCCCACTGACGAAATCACGGAAAGGAAACTTCACTGAGCTTGTACTTTTGTTATAAGCAATTGTTACCATGGCGTATGGCTTTTTGGTGCTCTCTAACTGTTTAATTCAAATTTATTGATGCTCCGAGGTTATTTATGTTTGCGAGGTATTGTATATTGACTAAAACTGGCTGTAAGAATGTTGTATGAAACTTATGCAGCACCCCTTTTATGTTAATCTTAGTATTCAAATGTTAGTATGGAAGCTCTGAACTGTAAATGTTAGTAAGGAAGCTAACTCTGTAAATTTGTGGCGTGGGTTTTTTCATATATAAAGGTGCCTGACATATTGTATTTATATCAAACAGAATTGCTGCAGTGTGTCTTAAACCTTTAACTACTGGATTTCTTCCCTCCTATCAGTCCCCTCTTCACTTTCTGCCAAAGCTTTAGCATAAACCCTCTTGACCCTTTACTCCCCCTTTGTACTTTCCCGCACACCACCGCTTGGTTTTGGGCAAGAAATCTTCTTCATCTTTGCGTTCTCTTTACACATTTGTTTCAAACTGACAAACTGTTAACATGGAAAGACGACTTAAGGTAAAATGAACAGGGAGATGAAGCACCATTTGATGCACGAATGGCTCGGTTAAGCTGTCTGGTGATGGCTTTGAGTTTGAACGAGGAGGAGGTTGCTGCCATTGTAATTTGGGCTTAGTTTGTAGATGGGAGTGAGCGTATATGCTGGAGAATTGGTTGCTTTGAAATCCATTGAAACTCCTCTTTTCATTGTTTTGACTACGTGTTGTGTTGTTTTTTGGCTCAATTTTGAATGGGACGCGCTTTGTAAATACCGTTACTGTCCCTAGCTTGTGTCTCGGGTCTAACTCTGTGTTGGTGATTTAGATGGTCTCTGCTAGAGGCCTAAATGGATAAGTGATAACTAGTTCAGATTGAGCGTGAATCTGGTTACCCTGATCGATTTTGATCCTTTAAAAAACACAACTGGAAATAAAATCTTACAAAACCAGGAATTCTTTTATGAGAAGTATCTAAAAAAGTAATTTTCTTTAAAAAACTGACAACCATTTTTATAGTAGGGAAAACAGAGCATTATGGCCACATCAAATTCTCCTCGACACTAATGGTCAATCCATGCCGACTTCCACAACGTGAAAAATTTCTGGTGATAATTGAAATTTTTATGAAAACAAATTGAGTTTTGATAAATTATTGATAGTTTTGAACACACAAATCGATTTCAAGAAATATGTTGATTTGAAGCGAATAGATCTGCTATAACATAGTGATGACTTTCATTGTTTCAAGTGCATCAAATTAGCCATATATGTACAAAATATTTTTGTATGAAAAATCAATTTTTTATAGTTCAGTCTATGTGGCATAAGTTTGGTTTTGAAAGATCTTAACTCATTAACCAAAAGTGTTAGTTCCCTTAGTTTAGTTTTGAAAGATCTTAACTCATTAACCAAAAGTGTTAGTTCACTGAGTTTTGGTGATAACAAACAATAACTTATTGTATTAGATCAAGCTATTATTTGTTCTGTATTACAGACACTCAACCACATCAGTAGAATCTTTTCAACTGGCTCGCAATACTAAACTACTCGACTGCCTCTTGGGCATTAATCCATGGAAAACTACTCAATCGTTTAATGTATCCGAGAATATCTAATGAACGGCCGAGTCAATACATCTTACAAAGATCTTACCTACTATTTTGAAAAGTTGGTAGACTGACTTACCAAATAAACAGGATGTCAGAAGATCAGAATGCTTTCCACAAAAGTCTACGTGAAGAGCTAGTTATTTTATGCTGTCAGTGCCCGTTTTTTTTTATCACATTTGGTATATGCCTATCTGCTCATTTTAAATGAAAGGTACGATAAAGCAAGAAAAGACGACAACAACAATGTCTTTGCATTAATGCTCATTTAATGAGTTATAGTCGAACATTGAATGGAAAAATACATAGGATAATACATATAGAGAATGCCAAGAAGAGCAAATCAGATAGACGATTCAATCTTGCATTCTTAAAAAGACTTCCGAGCACTTATCACTTTGATACTTACTCAATGTTCATCAGAGCTCGCTCCAAATAATATTACGATCATCAAGGATCTTCAAGAGTTTCTGTCAAACTACTCGACCGTCTTTTAAGAAGTTTAGAAAATATGATCTTGACATTTAACACCATCAAGACCGGTCGCATTTCTTGATATATTTTTGAATGAAAAATCAATTTTTTTTTATAGTTTAGTCTATGTGGCATAAGTTTAGTTTTGAAATATCTTAACTCTTTAACCAAATGTGGTAGGTCCCTTAGTTTTAGTGATTACAAATAATAACTTATTGCATTAAATCTAGCTACTGTTTGCTCTGTATTACAGACACTCAACCATTTCAGTAGAATCCTTTCACCTGGCTCTTAATATACTAAGCTACTCAACCGCCTCCAGCGTATTAATATGTGGCAAACTACTCAACCGTTCAATGTATCCGAGAATATTTATAAACGGCCGAGTCAATAGATCTTACAAAGATCTTACCAAATTTTTCAGAAGCGTTGGTAGACTGACCTTACCCAATAAACAAGATTTCAGAATATCAAAATGCTTTTCACAAAAGTCTACGTAAAGAGCTAGTCACTTTATGCTTTCAGTGCTTTTTTTTCTATCACATTTAGAATATGTCTTTCTGCTCATTAAATGAAAGGTACGATAAAGTAAGAAAGGACGTCAACAACAATGTTTTTGCATTAATGCTCATTTAATGAGTTACAGTCGAACGTTGAACGAAAAAATACATAAGATAATATATTTAGAGAATGCCGAGAAGAGCAAATCAGACATAAGATTCAAGCTTGCATTCTTAAAAAGACTTCCGAGCACTTATCACTTTGATAATTACTCACTGCTCATTAGCGCTCGCTCCAAAAATATTCAGATTATCAAGGATCTTCAAACATTTGCCGCCAAATATCTTGAAATATGAAATATTCTGTAGAGCCCAAAATCAGTACACGTAAAACCCATGAATTTATTTAAAGTATTAAATTATTTATTTAATTTTAAAATAATTTTTAGCGATGCATGATTTATGGAATTTCATTACTTTTAATTATAATATTTTTATTTGATGCACGTTAAATGTTTCTTGAGTTTATGTTTCAGGCGAATATTCGATGCGGGATCGAGAAAGGAGACCGGTGACGATATAGGCGATTTATGAAAATGTGGTATTTTATTGTTCAGTCAAGAATTTAGTATTTTAAATGATTTATGAAGTTTTTAGCATTTTTAAAGCCTAATTTATTTATTAGGTGATTTTAAGATTTTAAACTTTTAAAGTTTAGCACATGTGTATTTTATTCTTAATTAGGGGATTTTAGTAAACTTAGTGTTGGTTTAACATTTTAATTAGAATGTTAATTAAATTATTAAGCAATTTCTTCCTCCTAATTTACTAAAACTCACGTGCACACACACACATGTTTCACACCCACACACACTCACATTTCAGATTTCTTTTGAGAGAAAAAGCTAGGGTTTTAGGTGTTCTTTCGGCAGCCACGCCTCATCCCCTTCCCCTACCCAGCAAATTTTCGGTCATTTTTCTTCAAGAAATTGCGCAACAAACGTCACCCAATCGTCCCCCGCATTCTACCGTGTTGGTATTTGTCATCTTCGAGTGTTTAGATGCAAAGGCATGTATATTCCTTCGTTTTTGCATCGATCATGTGATATTATATGTTTTGATGTTTATTGTGTACAAAAATTCATGTATGTTGTGCAAAATTTTGAGCAAAAATATTTTGAAACGATTTTGGATCAAAATTTTAGATCTCAAAAACGAGTCTGCTGTCATTTCGAGTACTGTGAATTTTCAGTCGACTTTTTGGAAAAACTTTTATAAAACGTAGTACTTTTTGATACCTTCAATTTGACAATAAATTTGTAATTTTTGGACAAGAAATGAGCGAGTTATGATCATTCTCGTGTGACTGCTCAACTGTGTTGATTTCAAAAATTTTCGCTCAGAGTGGCGCTCGGGCGCGAGATCCTACCGCTCGAGCGCAGACCTTTTGGATGGGGCACGCTCGAGCGGTAAGATTTTACAGCCCGAGCGCCAAGCTTTCTGTAAAAAAAAATAAATTAAATTTTTGTCTTGGACAGGCATGCATAATGTATTAGTATGTTCGACGTGCAAAAGAAAATATTTTATGTTTTTGAGGTATGCTAAATATCTTGCGACCAAATATGAACGGGTTTGGAAGCCGGTGAACGTGGCCGGTGATCTCTCCACCCCGGTAAAGCATGACCGGGGATCTCATGTATGTGGTAGTGGACATCCCTGCCATCCCAGTAGTGTGGTTTAGTCTGATCATGGGCATTTATGTATGGGTCACATGCTTTGAAACACATTTCTACGCAAAATGGTGATGGTTATGTATACTCAATTATGTATGATGCAAGCATGTTTATGAAAAGTTTTACGATATGATGGCACGTATATGTTTATGTAAGTACGTTCAAATTCAAGTATGTATGCTCTACTTTAAAATGCATGTGGTTTTATTATGTATTACTTGTTACCTCCAGTTCAAAATGTTGAGTCTTTAGACTCACTAGACTTGATTGATGTAGGTGAGGATGAGTATGAGGAGACGAGGGGTGGGGACCAATGAGTCGGCTCGGACTGCGCGGAGGCTAAACCCGAGGACCGCTTACGTTTTAAGAAATATTTTTATGCAAGTTTCAAATTCTCTGATTTTCATGGGATTGTTTACGATGTTTAAACGATGACTTTCTCCAAACTTTGTTTGTAGTTGTTTTTATTTCAAATATTTTTTGACGAGCAGATTATTTTATCGCAGTTTGAAAGTTTATTATTTATTTCAGAAAATTTTTAATTTTTCCGCAAATTTTAAGTATGTTTAAAGTACGGTACGTTACATATCTGGTTTTATGTCATTTCAGACCTCATAAGGAGTCTTGTTATGTCTTTTGTTAATCATAGATCTGTTTTGAGTGTAACAAGCTGTATGACTGCTTCTTCTCGAAGCCTTTGAGAAACATTTGAATCAATAATCATTGTTCTAACCGCTTCTTTCAAAGTCCAGTTCCTTCTTGAATTAGCTGAAAGAATGACTATACTAATTCAAGCACAATATATAGGGGTAAACTATTTTAACAGTCAAGACACAGAGAAAAAAAGAAATATAATCAAGCTATATATAGTCTTGAATTACATGATATCTGTTTAGTTGATGAATATATTATATTATTTACTAAATATAGACAGAATTCAGGGGTTGAGGAAAATATATCAATGCAACTTTTCTTAGCCAAAATACCAAGTCCCTAGAGAAATGCCAAATAGGGAATATGTCTTCGGAAATCCATTTACTTTGGTACATGGGCCTCTTTTCTCAAAGGAAATTGGTAGAATGGTTTCATATGACAGCATTACAAAAGAATTACAAATGATTAAAGGATATTAATAAACATATTCCTTTATGTTGTAAAGAAAGTGATCTTCCAACAATAATTGGAAGCAAGCCACAAAGGTAGAAAAAGAAGAGCTTTAGATCTCATCTTTATGACAGAGGGGAAGAAGTGGAAGTATTTCTTGAAAACCAAAAATAGTATGTTCTAGACAAAAATTCATATCTTACAAATCTGGGTAAAGAAGTGGGAGATCAAGAATTAGGATGTCATCCCAAGCATCGAACTCATCTCGAAGTATGGGACGAACACCAACAAATAAAAATTTCAAAAGAGCTCAAACCTGAGCTAGTGAAAGTTTTAAACATTGTAATTGTTGTGCATGTGGAGTAAGAGGTCATATTTCGACCAACTTTCCAAAAAATGATAGAAAAAGAATAAAAAGCTTCGAACCAACTCAAGATATTGAAGAATCGGTTTTTTGCTAAGATCTAGTTCAAGTATACTAGTTTGAAGATATTCCTTTAAACGAGAGTATATATGAAGAAGAAGAAGAAGAAATCTTGAGTTAGGAAGAATTTGATGTAACAGAATTAAAATCTGACTAAAGACGAGGTGTTTCGACACGAAACACATAACGACTTGTCTGGTTTCTTTATTTAGACATAAAATATCTCATAACATGGCCCAAAATATTATGAGGGAAAATCTTAGCATACAAAGATATCAAATATTCTCTACAGGATATGTAGAAAAGTTTTTAAGAAATCTTAGCCTAAGAAACAGAAAACATCATCTACTCTATAAGACCTTCGGAAGGAAAATGACAATACAATGGAACTTATGGGAAACTGGATGGAGATGAAATTAATCCCGTCTGACGAAATTAAGAGAGAATTGCAAAAAATCAAGATAGAGTATCACGAACCATGTCTTGGATTCATATTGGAGCAATCTAGATTATGATAAAAGTTACATTTAAAGAAGGAATAGATTCACCAATTGGAATTTCTGTATGTGATAAACGAATGGGTAATCTTCAAAATTCAATACTGAGAACAATCTCAAAGAATCTACGTGCAAGAAAAATTGTAAGAGTGATTTATCCAAAAATCGCCTACAACTTAGCAAATCGAGATTTCAGCCAAGCTTTAACATTGAATCAAATTTCAAAGAAAAGTGGTAATGAAAGATGGTAATAGACCATATTCTATTACTTATAAAATTTCATATGCTCTATCTAATGCACATCCCTTAGAATTGTTTATTAAATATGAGTTTATTGAAATACCAGAAATATTAGGAAAAGTTTGTAACGCCCCGAAAATTTAAAAGTCCACGTGAACCACATGCATGCCATTATTAAATTCTCATGTATTTTAATTAATTGTTTTAATTACATGAATTAATTATGTGGTGCATGTTGACATGTTTAAAAATATATTTTTCTACATGGTTGCATTAAAATGTATTTTTAAGGTTATTCGAGTTGCGATCGAGGAACGGAGACCGATGGCTGAAAAATAGAAAATAATTTTATTAAATAAGTGTTTTTAATTATTTTAATTATGGGTGATGCTTTTTCTTATTTTTGGAAAATAAGGGGTTTTGAGGTGATTTTATACGCCGGGACATAAATTTTTTCAGTGTTGGTTTTTCAACAAAAATACGAACTTATGGGCAACCCGGCTAATAAAATCACAAAATTTCCTAAACAAAATTATTTTTAATATTTTAAATGAGCTTAATTGGGCCTAATTAACTACTTAATGGGCCTAAGCTTGTTTAAGATGTAATTAACTATATAATTTGTAATTAACCCCACCCCAAACCCCATACGTTTCACGCCTCAATCTCCAAGGCAATACAAATTCTTTCTCCCTAGCAAAACATCACATGGCACACACTCAACAATTTGAAGAAAAAATTCAAAAGTTTCAAGGGAGTTCAAGCCATGACCGTTCGTCGCCGTTCTTCGATTCATCAACATATATTCGTGCGTAAATTACGCAAAGGCACGCCATATTCTTTCCTTCAAACATCTAACACACCAGATTATTTATTTGAGCATGTTTTGAATGAAAACAAGTAACAAATCTTTTTATTTTCGCACATGCATTCTAGGTGGTTTTTAAAACATGTTTTTTGATCTAGAAACCATGAAATTCATGTACCTATGGGGCTGCCATGTTAGGAGTATAATTAAGGATGTTTACACGAAGCTTTAGGTTCATAAAACTCAACCAAAATGTTGCACAAACATGTATAAAACAAGTCGGGACCGAAATCAAAATGTCTTGATCATAGGAGCTCGGTTGATGGGGAATTGTCGCTTGGCTTGGATGGGGCTGGACCAGGCTGGGCTAGAGGCATGTGTGAGTCAGGGGAAGAGTCCTAGCCATGCTAGGACTCGAGCACCAGAGGCTGGGAGGAGTCCTAGCAAGCTAGGACTCCCTCCCGAGAGCAGGAAGGGATGCGCAGGGTGTGTGGCTTGCGCAGGAGTCAAGGGCTCGGCCTGGGGGCTTTGGGCTGGGTTAGGTCGAGTCATAAGGGTCCTAGGGAGAGCCTAGATAGGGTGGTGCAAGGTCTGGGTGGTTTGAGAAAGCTGTAGGACCAGAAAATGACAGCTTCACAAGAATGTGGCTCACGTGATGGCTGGTGCAGCTTCTGGTGTTTTAGGAGCTTGGGCCGTTCAAGGGCCTAGGGCAGTGGTTATGGTAGTTCCTTAGGGTCCTAGGATGAGTCTTGGTGTGTTGGTTCATGGGCTGGTTTGCTTGACAGAAGGCTGGAACCAGAAACGTGAAGGAGGCAATATGGGGGGCAGCCTGCGCGTAGCTTGGGCCTTCTGATTCAGGAGCTTCGCTGCTGGGTTCTAGGGATGGGGATGGCCTGGGTATGGTCTGAGTGTGGTCTAGGCTCGGTAAGGGTTGGTGCTGGTGGATGGTTAGGTGGTTGTAAGGTTCCTAGAGGGAGAAGAGTCCTCACGTACCAAAACTCCTCACATGCACACACACATGCAAACATGTCTTCCGTCCAGGAAGTGTTCTGAGCGGGCCAAGGCTGGTTAATTGGGCTGGGCTTGGTCAGTAGGGTCCCTAGGTGGGTCGGCTTGGGTTTGGCTTGAGGTGGCTCGGGCGTGGCTGAAAGGGGATCGGTTACGGGTTTTCAAATGCACAACGGAAGTTTTAAAATTTGTTTTGAACAAGAAATTCGAACACCCTCTACTAAGATGTGTAGCAAATACAAAAAACCACAATATGACATTCATAGGGTGTTTAAAGAAAATTACCTATCAATCTCAAAGATTGATGTTTGGCTCCAACTAAAGTGTAAACACCTTAGCTCTTCAAAGGATGACCCAATCTACAAGATTCCTTGCTTCAAATTAGTGCCACCACCAACTAGAAATATCCCCTCATATTTTGCACTAGAAAAATATGAAGATTTTTCAAGGAGAAGTGAGTGTTTCTTCAACAATTGAAGAACCAAAAATGAAGGAGAATCTCATAGCAAAATTTCGGCCATCATGGTGTAATGGGAGAAGGATGAGTTGTCTAGGTTGTGGGAAAAGCTAAAACCACTTTTAGCATGCTAAGCCTTGGAGATTGAAAAAGTAATCTCCAACCCTTCACCTCCCATGCATGCAATTTTATTTGGGCTTATAACAATTATAAAGCCCATGGACTTTTATTTAAATTGTCTCAAACACATTTGAGACCATTTAACATTTACTTGATTTTACTCAGGCCCACTAGTTTAATAATTATTTCTAATTGGGCTCTTCGAGGCCCAATGTAATTTAATTAATCCAACACTTGAATTAATTTAATTATTTGGACTCTACTAGGTCCACTAGTGTTTAATTAATTCAACACTTTGAATTAATTTAATTTAGTCCATAATAATGTTTATGAAAATCACAATTTTCATATACATAACTTGTTTGGCCAACTTTTAATTTAGAAACACTTCCTCACATTAAAAGTTACATTCTCTCATAGCAGTCATACTTCTATTTTTTTTTAAAAGTTACATTCTCTCATAGAAGTCATACTTCTATTTTTTCTTACGCCTATAAACTCCTTTATAAGCCATTCAACACATTGAACTATTTTACTTCTCAACGGGATCTAGAAAGCTAGCACTTGTGTAGCCCTCAATGGTTCATTGATACAACTAGCCGTGGGTTCACATATCCATGTGATTTGGACTAAACATGTTCTTATACGAGTATACCCCAATTGCTCCATTCTTAATTATCAACTCCTTGATAACAAGAACGTCAAAACT
This sequence comes from Primulina huaijiensis, assembly GCF_012295235.1. Taxonomy (NCBI): domain Eukaryota; kingdom Viridiplantae; phylum Streptophyta; class Magnoliopsida; order Lamiales; family Gesneriaceae; genus Primulina; species Primulina huaijiensis. The sequence continues at coordinate 4,091,637 of NC_133318.1, read as the reverse complement.
CAAGTCTGATAGTACCCAATCAATCATGTTAAACGCCTAGCATCATCCCCTACATGATTCCCTAGGTATCAAATGATAGTGCCTCCAAGAACCATTCTATTATGGTTAGCGTACAGTACGGTCCCTTCATCTCATATATCCCGACCGATTCGACAACCATTGGTATATCGAGAGTTCTCAATGAATCGATACTATGTGTCATATCGTAGTTGTATCGATGGTGTAATCTATGAAACCCCTTTCATAATTACCACAATACTCTGATCAGAGGTTTCAAACTGCATACACATGAGATCACATAAGATATCCATACCCGAAGGTAAGCGGTGAATCCCCGACTACAATGCATCGACTCCTATATGTTTCGCCATAACACCCAACCTTGCCACCTGATGACCCCTTGAGAGTCGGTAAACAAGTCAAAGTGCAATGCTAGCACATAGAGTCTCAATGTTGTCCCGGTTCGTAAGGACTAATGGTGCACAACCATAAACTAGAACGTTTCGACTCGATAAGTGAGAACCACTTGGAAAGTCCTTGATGAAGGGTTGTTCAGTGCACTCTACAAGGAGCACCTATTTGCATGCTCGGACATCACAATGTCCCCTACCAATGAAACATGGTACTCACATCGCAGATACTAGTCTCGAACTCGAGCGGCCTATATCCTTCTTAGTGGCGGCTGAATCGACTAGGAACTGTTTAGAATATAAAGTATTGCAAATATGAGTTTCATGATACTCATCATATGAGCATCTCATATTCTTTCTACTATTTGTATATTCAAGGACTTTATCTATGCAACTAGCATGGGTATACAGATAAAGAAGTGCCAAAACAATAATTTCAAATATTATTAAAATAAAGACTGTTTATACATAGAGTTTCATTGTTAACACTCGGCCAACACTTGGTCCGACGTGCACCTACTCTAACAATCTCCCACTTGCACTAGAGCCAACTACCCATATGCTTCAAACCCATCGATTCGCGATGCTTCTCGAATAATGGTCCAGGTAAAGGCTTAGTTAGCGGATCAGCAACATTATCTGCGGAGCCGACTTTGTCAATCGACACTTCTCCTCTTTCCACAATCGCTCGGAGGATGTGGTACTTTCTCAAAACATGTTTGGACTTCTGATGAGACCTGGGCTCCTTTGCTTGAGCAATAGCTCCCGTGTTGTCACAAAACACTGGGACAGGAGCAACTCCATTAGGAATTACGCCCAACTCTTGGACGAAATTCCTTATCCAAACAGCCTCTTTTGCTGCAGCTGATGCAGCAATGTATTCGGCCTCAGTGGTGGAATCCGCAGTACTGTATTGCTTGGAACTCTTCCAAGAGACAGCAGCACCATTGAGCATGAATACGAACCCAGAGGTTGATTTCGAGTCATCGATATCGCTTTGGAAGCTAGAGTCGGCATAGCCTTCCAATTTCAGTTCTCCACCCTCATAGACCAAGAACAACTTATTGGTCCTTCTCAAATACTTGAGGATGTCTTTCACAGCTTTCCAGTGTGGAAGACTAGGTTTCGATTGATATCTACTCACTACACTTAGTGCGAAAGCAACGTCAGGACGTGTAGATATCATCCCATACATGATGTTACCAATCGCAGATGCATAAGGAATGCTTGTCATCGCCGCTATCTCTGCATCAGTCTTGGGAGACATAGACTTGGATAGGGACACGCCATGACACATTGGTAGATGTCCTCTCTTGGACTCATCCGTCGAGAACCGCTTCACGATGGTATCAATGTATGTGGACTGGGTGAGACCAAGCAATCTTCTTGATCTATCTCTATAGATCTGTATTCCCAATACAAAAGATGCTTCACCCAAGTCCTGCATCGAGAACTTACTTGTTAACCATATTTTAGTTGATTGCAACATTCCTACATCATTCCCAATGAGTAGAATGTCATCAACATAAAGCACCAGGAATGTCACAGCACTCACACGACCTTCTTATACACACAGGGTTCCTCAGATTCTTAGTAAAACCAAACTCTTTGATTGTACTATCAAATCTGAGGTTCCAACTCCTAGATGCCTGCTTTAGACCATAAATAGATCTCTGAAGTTTGCATATCATATGCTCACTTCCGATAGATGTAAACCCTTCAGGTTGAGACATGTAAATCTCTTCCTTAATATCCCCATTAAGAAAGGCTGTCTTGAAATCCATCTGCCATATTTCATAGTCATACCATGCAGCTATGGCTAGCAATATCCTTATCGATTTGAACATTGCAACTGGAGAAAAGGTTTCCTCAAAGTCAACTCCTTGTCTTTGAGTATATCCTTTTGCCACCAATCGCGCTTCGAAGGTCAATACCTTCCCATCCGCCCCAAGTTTCCTCTTGTAAATCCATTTACACCCTATGGGAATAGTTCTCTCAGGTGGATCCACGAGATTCCACACTTGGTTCGAATGCATGGAATTCATCTCAGATTCCATTGCTTCAAGCCACTTGGATGAATCGGCATCAGATAACGCTTCCTTGAAGGTCCTTGGATCACATCCATGGATAGGCTCATCATGGCCCTCTTCAAGAAGCAGATCATACCTCATAGGTGGTCTCGAGACTCTCTCGGATCTTCTAAGAGCTTGTATCTCCTGTCTTGGCTCTTCGGGTATGGGTTCTTCAATTGTGGATGTCTCTCGAACCTCTTCGAGTTCTATCATCTTCCCTTTTCTATCCAATAGAAATTCCTTTTCCAAAAAGGTTGCATTCTTAGAAACAAACACCTTTGTTTCTTGGGGATGATAGAAATAGTATCCAAGTGAATTCCTTGGATATCCTACAAAGTAGCATAAAATGGATCGACTATCCAATTTATCTCCCACTACATGCTTCACATAAGCAGGGCACCCCCATATTCTAAGATAAGAATATTTGGGAGGCCTACCCATCCATATCTCATATGGTGTCTTATCAACTGCCTTTGAATGGACATTGTTCAACAACAGTGCCGCTGTCTCAAGCGCATATCCCCAAAACGATGGCGGCAACTCCGTGAACCCCATCATAGACCGAACCATTTCCATCAAAGTTCGGTTACGACGCTCCAAAACACCATTCAACTGTGGTGTAGCGGGCGGAGTCCACTGCGAGAGAATCCCATTCTCCCTAAGATACTCTTGGAACTCGGCACTCAAGTACTCACCACCTCGATCCGATCGAAGTGTCTTGATGCTTCATCCTAATTGTTTCTCTACTTCACTTCTGAATTCTTTGAACCTTTCAAAGGCTTCAGACTTGTATTTCATCAAATACACATACCCATTACCTCGAAAAGTCATCGGTAAAGGTGATGAAGTAGGCATGTCCACGCTTAGTGGTGATGCTAAGCGGACCGCACACATCGGTATGGATCAAATCCAATAACCCTTTGGCTCGCTCCACATGGCCCTTAAAGGGAATTTTGGTCATCTTTCCTTTCAGACAGGATTCACAAGTCGTGAGAGCATTAATATCAGACATATCAAACATGCTCACTCCCACTAGCTTGTTCATCCTTCTTAGGGAAATATTTCCTAATCGAGCATGCCACAATTGTGCCAAATTTAGAGTATCTTGTTTTCGCTTGTTTGTTGTTGTTATAGCTTGGACATTGTTTAGTGGAATATCTTTCAATTTTAAGCTGTAGAGACCGTTTTCAAGTTCTCCAGTACCAATTAAACATTCATTCTTGTAAATGTTGCAAACACTTTTGCTAAATAAACAAGAAAATCCATCTTTATCAAGCATAAAAATGGAAACAATATTTTTTTCACCAAAATCTGGTACAAACAAAACATCTCTTAAAATTAACTTAAAGTCATTGTTCAAAAGTAAACAAACATCTACTACGGCCTTGGCAGCAACTCTTGCTCCATTGCCCATCCTCAATAAGGTCTCACCTTCCCTTAGTCTCCTACTTCTTCTCATCACCTGCAACTCATTACAGAGATGTGAGCCACAGCCGGTATCTAATACCTAATAAGTAGAGTTAATTGAAATGTTTACTTTGATATAGAACATACCATTTCCAGAACCTTTCTGGGCAAGATATTCCTTGCAGTTATGCCTCCAATGTCCAGGCTTCTTGCAGTGCTGATAGATGTCAACAGTCTTGTCAGCTTTAACTGGTGTAGCTGCCCCAACGGGATTCGGAGCTTGCCTCTTCAAGGGCACGTTCTTCTTGGGATGTTGGAAAGAATGCTTTTTTCCCTTCCCATGTGGACCAATCTCCGTACCAGATGAAGAACCCACATAAAGAACCGACTTCTCATCATTCATAGAAGCCTGTATATAACACTTTGGCTTTCAAGTCATGGTCACACCATTCCTTGTAAGTCTGCAATTCCTCAGGAGTGCAGTCAGTCAGAGCCTCAACAGGGGACGACTCAGTAAGTGTATACGCTATCCTTTCCGAATTCAAGACGATTTTCAGGTTTCTTAGCCAAGTGAGGTAATTAGGTCCAGTTAATATGTGTTTTTCGAGTATTGCAGATAGCAGATTGCGAATCGAAGACATTGTCACAATTTGTACTGAAGAGTAAAACAGATAAATGGTATTGGCTATTTTAAAATATTTAGTAAGATATGAAGTATGGACTTTTACTTCATAAATTTTCGCTCCCATTGTTTTGACATCTTTCACTACCCTCTAGTGAAAACGGGAAACTCCTTTCCTCAGTAGGTACGTAAGGTCCAATTATAAGGTCCAATTAGCGAATTATGATCCCGAATAATACCATGCAACCCTCTACGTAAACTTTTGTCTCACGTTTGATTAGGACCCAATAATATGACGTCATTCATCTTTACGTGTCAAGCCTTACCCATCGATGTTGAACCTTAATGGACGATCCCATGACTTCCCTCAATAATATGAGCCGAAATCATGGGAGTTCCACGTAGTTCACATCACCATGTCAATGGATGTCACAGCTTTCCGGCACCCAGGGTCCCCCCAATAATATGAGCCGAGCCCCGAACACGGGTAGCGTTCATCATGCACCCATTGTCGATGGAAGACATGGAAATTATAAACAACTTTATAATTCTTCTTTTCGGACTTGATATTAATTTTGAATCTTATTCAAAATGAGGGTTTTTAATTTTGAAAGGTCTCAACATTAATTTTATTTTAAAAGCTCGCCATGTTTGATCGTATGTTTGCCGGATTCATGCAACTTTGTTATTATCATAATAATAACGCAAATACTCATTATTTATAACATATCATGCATATATTATAAACAGTAAACAAACAAGGATGATTAATCGCCCCAATACTAATGGCCCGTGTGAGCTAAACACGAGCCTAGGTCCAATCCTAGAGAAATGCATGGGATGCAAATGCAACTATTACATTAGCTTCCAATATTTACATGTTTTCGATCTTCATAATCATCAAGGCCACCATCTTCCAATCTTGATCTTCCACTATACTAATATTTACAAATAAATATCCATGACAAACAGGGATACATCTCATGGGATGGGAACGGGCCATAAACCAAGCCCACTTTAAATTGATAATTATTACAATCATTCAACACAAAATATCCTAGCATACACCTAGAAAATTGGGCTTGGGCTTGGGCTTTTGATCATCCTTCATGCATAATATCACATATCATACACCATCAATTAATTATCACAATAATCAATTAATCCAATATTATATATCTTGATCCAATCACTAACCGCCACGATTACAAACTAAATTAACACAGTATACAAACTCCTTTGTCTACTTTCAAATTAATTTATTTACAAACGAATTCCTTGTAAATCACAATTTACTATAAATAATTAAAGTCCAACTTCAATTATTTATTTCATTAGAAAATATTTGCAATTTTTGTAAATTTAAACTTAAGGGCCCAAAAAATCTTTTTTCACCAAAAACATTTTGGCCCATTTAAATTTCACAAATTATGTTAGCCATCTAATGGCCCAACAGCTTCAAGGCCCATGACACTTTGATAATCCAAAACACTTTTGGAAACCCTAGTCGTCATCGCCGTCGCCGGAGCTCCGTCGCCGGATTCCGGCCAACTTACAAATTTTTTTTTTAATTTTCAAAGGGGGGCCGCCCGAAATGGGCAGCAACTTGCTGCCCAAAACCCGCTCCAAATCGGCCTTGAATTCGTTGCAACAAATCATCTCATGCGGTTAGAAATTGACCTCAATATAATATTATGTAAATGCTACACAAAATAGTATCCTTAGCTCATGATACCACTTGAAAGGGGATCGGTTACGGGTGTTCAAATGCACAACGAAAGTTTTAAAATTTGTTTTGAACAAGAAATTCGAATACCCTATACTAAGATGTGTAGCAAATACAAAAAACCACAATATGACATTCATAGGGTGTTTAAAGAAAAGTACATATCAATCTCAAAGATTGATGTTTGGCTCCAACTAAAGTGTAAACGCCTTAGCTCTTCAAAGGATGACCCAATCTACAAGCTTCCTTGCTTCAAATTAGGCCCACCACCAACTAGAAAGATCCCCTCATATTTTGCACTAGAAAAATATGAGGATTTTTCAAGGAGAAGTGAGTGTTTCTTCAACAATTGAAGAACCAAAAATGAAGGAGAATCTCATGTCAAAATTTCGGCCATCATGATGTAATGGGAGAAGGATGAGTTGTCTAGGTTGTGGGAAAAGCTAAAACCACTTTTAGCATGCTAAGCCTTGGAGATTGAAAAAGTAATCTCCAACCATTCACCTCCCATGCATGCAATTTTATTTGGGCTTATAACAATTATAAAGCCCATGGACTTTTATTTAAATTGTCTCAAACACATTTGAGACCATTTAACATTTACTTGATTTTACTCAAGCTCACTAGTTTAATAATTATTTCTAATTGGGCTCTACAAGGCCCAATGTAATTTAATTAATCCAACACTTGAATTAATTTAATTATTTGGACTCTACTAGGTCCACTAGTGTTTAATTAATTCAACACTTTGAATTAATTTAATTTAGTCCATAATAATGTTTATGAAAATCACAATTTTCATATACATAACTTGTTTGGCCAACTTTTAATTTAGGAACACTTCCTCAAATTAAAAATTACATTCTCTCATAGAAGTCATACTTCTATTTTTCCTTACGCCTATAAACTCCTTTATAAGCCATTCAACACATTGAACTATTTTACTTCTCAACGGGATCTAGAAAGCTAGCACTTGTGTGGCCCTCAATGGTTCATTGATACAACTAACCGTGGGTTCACATCTCCATGTGATTTGGACTAAACATGTCCTTATACGAGCATACCTCAATTGCTCCATTCTTAATTATCAACTCCTTGATAACAAGAACGTCAACTCAAGTCTGATAGTACCCAACCAATCATGTTAAACGCCTAGCAGCATCGCCTACATGATTCCCTAGGTATCAAATGATAGTGCCTGCAAGAACCATTCTATTATGGTTAGCGTACAGTACGGTCCCTTCATCTCATAATCCCGACCGATTCGACAACCATTGGTATATCGAGAGTTGTCAATGAATCGATACTATGTGTCATGTCGTAGTTGCATCGATGGTGTAATCTATGAAACCCCTTTCATAATTACCACCATACTCTGATCAGAGATTTCAAACTGCATACACATGAGATCACATAGGATATCCATACCCGAATGTAAGCGGTGAATCCCCGACTACAATGCATCGACTCCTATATGTTTTGCCATAACACCCAACCTTGCCACCTGATGACCCCTTGAGAGTCGGTAAACAAGTCAAAGTGCAATGCTAGCACATAGAGTCTCAATGTTGTCCCGGGTCGTAAGGACTAATGGTGTACAACCATAAACTAGAACGTTTATACTCGATAAGTGAGAACCACTTGGAAAGTCCTTGATGAAGGGTTGTTCAGTGCACGCTACAAGGAGCACCTATTTGCATGCTCGGACATCACAATGTCCCCTACCAATGAAACATGGTACTCACATCGCAGATACTAGTCTCGAACTCGAGCGGCCTATATCCTTCTTAGCGGCGGCTGAATCGACTAGGAACTGTTTAGAATATACAGTATTGCAAATATGAGTTTCATGATACTCATCATATGAGCATCTCATATTCTTTCTACTATTTGTATATTCAAGGACTTTATCTATGCAACTAGCATGGGTATACAGATAAAGAAGTGCCAAAACAATAATTTCAAATATTATTAAAATAAAGACTGTTTATACATAGAGTTTCATTGTTAACACTCGGCCAATACTTGGCCCGACGTGCACCTACTCAAACAGTGGCTCGGGTAAATTGAGAGATGGCTCGGTGTGTTCGTTAAGGTGTCAATTTCGAGATTTTAAGAACTAAAATTGAATCCACGAGTCCACGGGTGTGGCTCATGACTTGTAAGGGTATAATAAATAATAAAAATGCTATGTTTAAAGTTTGGGACCAAAATAACGAGTTTTAGATTTATTCGGGATTTAATCGTCGCACGAAACGCTAATTAACGAATTAATTGAAACGCCTAGTTTAAGCTTTATAAAATCATGAAAAATTATATTTAAGCTTAAATAATTATTAAAAGTCTAAGTTTTTAATTTGGGAATTTTATATTAAGGTTTGGTTTAATTCGGGATTAAATCGCATTAATACGTCACATTTAAAGATTAATTTAAAAGTCCTCGATTTAAGCTAAATAAAAATACGAGAAAATTCATGTAAGCTTAAATAATTATTTGGGGCATGTTAGAGTCAATGAAATTAAGAAAATGTCAAAAACGGGAAATTTTACGTCCAGATGTATAACGGTCTTTTTACACTTAAAAATTAGTAAATGTCATGGCAGTGCCCTGAATGCTGTTTTATGTGCTAATATGATTATTTTCTATAGTTATGGATGTTTATGTGATTTTATATGTTAAAAAGATATTTTAAATGTTTAGGGAATTTTATATGTTTATGATTTAATATGTCAAAATGTTATTTTAAATGTTTTGAGGTTAAAATGATTATTTTTAAATGTTTATGAAATGTTCATGATTAAATTATGATTTTTAAATGTCTATGGGATTTTCGTGATTTAAGGAAGACATTTAAAAGACATGTTGCATGCTTGGTTTCAAAAACAAAATTATACGTTATGCATGATTTTTATAAAGTGATGGAAATGTAAAATGTTGAAGGAAGTGAAGTAATTGTGACTATAATGATGTTATGTGGAGATATCGTGAGGGTTATGGTCCCAGTGGGAGCCCGACGATCGTATTTCCCGTGACACCATTGAAGATATGAGGATATGAGGTTTGAGGTAAAAATGAGAATATCGTGAGGGGAGAAGGCCCCAGAGGGAGCCCATTTATGGGAGAAGGCCCCAGAGCGAGCCCCGACGATCGTATTTCTATTCGATGAGGATAGGCCAAGGCCCAGTTTACCGGTGAGAGTGTCGCTGGGGTCCCCGCCGCCTAGTACTGTGGTTACATGTAGATGGATCCATCGACTTTTGAGGTTTGAGGAAAGTCACAATTAACGATCTGAATTCAACAAAGGAAAAGAAAAAAGAAAAGGAAAAATGTTTATAATCATGTTTAAAGGTTTTATGTTATGTCATGTTGAGGAAAAAGGGAATAGTTAAGGTTTATGTTTGCATGTCATGAAAATGTTTATGTTTAAAGTTGATGCATCATTATGAAAATATTTTATTTAAAGTTCATGCCTCATAAAAAGGTTTACGAAAATTTTCATGTTTGAAGTTTATGCATCTTCATGAAAACGATATTTTAAGTACATGTATTTTTCATTGTTGCTTGTGGTTTTATACGTATTACTTGTTATCAAGAATATGACGTGTTGAGTCTTTAGACTCACTAGGTGTGATTGATGCGATATTAATGTTATGGGAGGTCTTGATGGTTGATCTGACTGGACTGAAGGTGCACACGAGCCGAGAACCAGCGCTTCTAGCTTTCCGCATTTATGATTATGATTTATGTTAAAGATTTTTACGACTTTTTATTTATGCTTTTGAGTGATTTTTGAGAGATTATAGTATGGGCTGTATTTCTCAAATATATAGTTGGTTGTTTTAAATTTTAAAATGGTTCTAAAATATTGTTATGCAAATGTGTATGATTCGGCCGATGCTATGTAAGGTTTAAAAAAAAATTCTAGCATATTTTAAGAAAAAGAAAGGTAGACGTTTCAAAGTTGCTTTGATAATTTGAAACGACCCTAACTTCTAAATTCATTTAAGTTACACTAGTTTTTTTTTCAAACAATATTCTTAATTCCTACAACATGCATAATTAATTCATCATAAATAAACTAGTATAAGTAGTCAAATAAATGAATTCCATAATATCCATAATCATTCATGCGGAATAAGTAAAATAAGCAATAAAAGTCTATAATTTAACTCAAGAAATTCTAGCATCCTAATAGTCTTTAAATAAAAGCAATAATCCATAAAATCATCAAAATCTTTAACGTATGCGGAATTTCTAGGTCCTCGGGTATGCACTGCACCTCCCGGATGACTCGATAGTTCGCACCTCACGAGTCAACACCATCATCACCTACAGTCATTCAAACCTAGTAAGTCTAATGACTCAGCATGCTCAACCCGATATAACAAGTACATATTTATACAATCACATGCATAAAAAATTACGTTTACTAAAAATAGATTTGTCATGCAAACACGAAACCTTAAAAAATATGGGACTTTTGAAATCATGCATAAATATGAAATTTTCCATTTAAAATAACATTTTTAAGTGAAGTCCGATCCTCTATAGTGACAACATTTACTCGATTGATCAATCTATAAACTATAGTAATAGGCCACAGGGTTCAACGTCCACTTCTTCGACGATCCCTCCGACTATCATAAAATAACTTCACCGTTCACTTCTTCAACGGATCCATTATTATTGAGATCCCCGCCCTCGTTTTTTACGGTTCACTCCCTTTTCATTGTAAGGTCACTGTTTTCGTTTTTTCACATTCCTCAAAAATATTTTTCTTTACTTTATCATTTCATAACAACATACATAACTTTCTATATTCTTTAAAACGTCCGAAATGACTTATATCATTTGTATACGTCGAGACTGCTAAAAGTAGCATAAACGTGCAGATACGTTAAAACTTCTGCAAATAGCATACATCATGCATATCATTTAAAACTTCTAAAAATAACATTTAACACGATTTGGAAATGCTTTAGGAAGTTGCAAACCGCCTTCGACTTTCCTCGAACCGACCGCACACAATTCAACTCTATACTTGCCATGACGAACTCGGAATTTGACTTAATGGTAACAACTCGATTCCATAATTTTAAAATTACAGAAATTGACCAGAAGCGTGCTGTAAATTTAATCTTAGGACCTACGTTTAAAAAACGACTCGATTCGCTCACCGAGTGACTCGTTTACCCCCATTTTCACGTTTTCGGGCAACCAAAAGACCAAACTACTCTTCTGACTCGAACCAACCCAAGACCAGACTTTTATTAATATCCTAAGACCCAATTTAAGTAGATGGAACCTCCCAAACCAAAGTCAAAAAAAAAACTTGAAGAAAAGATTTAACCTAAGCCAATTTTGTCTCTATTTTGACACGTTTGGACAATTTACGACTCCAGATGGACCACGGCTCGAAACGACCTCAAACCAGGCCCTAGACCTCTTCCTTAGACCCTAAATAAGACCATGATCAGTCTCTTTTGGACACAGACCAAGCAGCCTATGCCCTAGACTTTGCGCAACAACAAGGCACCGCGCGCGCCCCTTGCGCAACAGCAGCCCCCTCGTACTCCAGAGGCTGTCGCATAATTTGGCTCTACTCTTGGCTCATCCTAGCCACTCACCAGGACCCTAAGGCATGTCCCAAGTCCCTTTTCGAGCCCTTTACATCATCCCCTAGCCCATAGCATGTTGACACACCAAAATAGCCCAACAAGTGCAGATTTTGGAGTTTCGGTTCCAGCGCTATACCAGCCTGCCCAAGCCCCGACCGATTCCTAGACCTTCCTAAGACTCTGAACCTTCCCTCCATACCTTTTTTAGGACCCCATGCATCCCCATTGGCCAAGGAGCCCCAACCCGACCCCTTTTCTCCTTTCATCCTGCACGTTATTTGCGTGCAGGTGGTGCTAGCCTTGGGGAATATAGTCCCTTAAAAACTTACTCTTAGACATTTATATCAACTCTTAAATCTCTTGGTTTGCATTCCTCCTTCAACAACTCACAAAATGTAAAGAATCCTTTATGAAAACATGAGATACACATGTATGAAACTTAAAACCATCATCCCTATGAATTTTCACACATAATCAGATACATGCAATAATATGGATTGAATGGTGCATAAATAAAGGTTTGAAAACATACCTTGATCGTTTGTGCTTACGAAATACGAGCGACGGCGTGACTAGAGACGAACGGGACACAAAACTTTCGGCCACCCTAGGATTTTAGTGTGTGTGTGTGTGTGTGTGTGTGATTATGTGCTGAAAGTGTAAGACGCATGTGATTTGTGTGTGGTAGGCCAGGATTTTTATTTAGTTGCTAGGTGGGCTTCTAGGTTACATAAAAGGCCCTATAATTATTTAATTAATCACCACTAATCTAGGCCTATTAAAGAGTTAATTAAATCCATAAATAATCCACTAGAAGTCCAAAAAATATTTAAAAATATATGGTGCCACTCGTTTATTGTATCGTAAGTCCGAAACTTCTCATTTTCTAGCAAAAGTTTGTTACCGATTAAGTTTGTACTTACTAATTATAAATTTGCCAATTTCCTATTTTGGATCACTAAATCTCGAGTTTCAAATTCTTAAACTTCTAAAAATAGACATCTCATCAAAATTGTCCCTGATTATATCTCCTCGGCCGTACATCGCGTATTCGACTGCAGAAAGTTCACATTCATAACATTTGGTTAAATATTCATTAAATCATACCAATACTTGACATACATTTAGACCACTTATTTAAATAGATTTCTAATTAATTTTCATGTATGCATGTGGTTAGTGTGTTTGGGTTTTCGAGCGTTACAATTCCTCCCCCTCTTAAAAGAATTTCGCCCTCGAAATCAGTACTCACCGAAAAGATCAGGGTAGCGGCTCCTCATGTCGGTCTCAGTCTCTCAAATAGCTTCCTCCTCTGAATGATTCAGTCACTTGAACTTGACCATCTTGATCACCTTATTACGCAGTCTCCTCTCCTACCAGCCTAATATCCGTGTTGGTTTCTCCTCGTAGGTCAAGTTTGGAGTAAGCTGCAGTGGCTCATAGTTCATTACATGTGATGGGTTCGACATGTATTTGCGGAGCATCGAAATGTGGAAGACATTTTGAACTCCAGCTAGATTAGGTGGTAAGGCCACCTTGTATGCCAATGCTCCCACCCTTTCCCAGATCTCAAACTGTCCAATAAACCTCAGACTGAGCTTACCCTTTTTCCCGAACCGCATAACTCCATTCATGGGTGCTATCTTGACAAAGACGTGATCTCCAATGAAAAACTCGAGGTCTTTCTTCCTCTTGTCTGCATAGCTCTTCTGTCTACTATGCGCCATCTTCATCCTATCTCGGATCTTGACTACCAAAGCCACAGTCTGTTGAACAAAATCCAGCCCAATCTCGGCTCTCTCTCCGACCTCATCCCATTGGATCGGTGACCTACACTTTTTTCTGTAAAGACCCTCGTAGAGAGTCATACCTATAGACGACTGATAGCTATTGTTATAGGTAAACTCCACTAGCGGCAGCTTCGGCTCCCAACTACCCTGGAAGTCGATCACACCAGCCTGTAACAAGTCCTCAAAATCTGGATCACCCTATCCGATTGACCGTCAGTCTGCGGATTAAAGGCCGTACTAAACAACAGCTTGGTCCCCATGGCGGAATAAAGACTCTTCCAGAATGATGAAGTAAAATGCGGATCTCTGTCAGATATAATAGACAATGGAATCCCATCAAGTCTGAATATCTCTCGAATATACAGTTCGGCATATTGCGACAAAGAGTATGTCATCTTCACTGACAGGAAATGCTCTGATTTATTCAGACGATCCACGATCATGCATATAGCATTGCAGTCCTTCACTGTTATTGCAAACCAACTACAAAGTCCATAGTAATATTCTCCCACTTCCACTCGAGAGTAGGGAGCAGCCTCATCAACCCCACAGGTCTCTGATGCTCTGCCTTCATCTGCTGACAAGTGAGGCATTTGGACACAAACTTCCGAATGTTCCTCTTCATAGCCGGCCACCAATAGAGTAAATGTAGGTCTTTGTACATCTTCGTACTCCCTGGGTTGATAGAGTACGACGAAGCATGTGCCTCTATCATAATCTCGACTCTCAAAGAATAACCACTAGGCACCCATAAACGGCCCTTATATCTGACCATGCCATCCCACACCGAATATAATGTACTGCCCTTCGATTCGTCCCTTCTCTTTCACTTCAGTAGCTGCTCATCAGTAGACTGTCCAGTACGAATGCGGTCACTCAGAGTGGACTGCACCGTCAAAGTATATAATCTCAGTGTGTGGTCAATAGCATAAATCTCCAGGCTGAACCTCTGAGGTTTCTGTACTGCTAGATGGCCTACTACTGCTGTCTTTCTGCTCAATACATCGGCCACCACATTAGTTTTACTCGGATGGTAGCTAAAGTCATAATCATAGTCCTTAACTAACTCGAAACATCACCTCTGCCTCATGTTCAGCTCCTTCTGAGTAAAAAAATACTTGAGGCTCTTGTGAATAGTGAAAATCAGTACTTGAGGCTCTTGTGAATAGTGAAAATCTTACATTTATCACCGTACAAGTAATGTCTCCAGATCTTCAATGCAAAAACAACTGCAGCTAATTTAAGGTCGTGCGTCGGATAGTTCTTCTCATGAATCTTCAGCTGTCTTGACACATAGGCGATCACCCTTTCATTTTGCATCAGCACGGCACCTAAACCGAGCTTCGGAGCATCAGTATATAGCACATAATTCCCTTTCCAGGTAGACTAGAACTGGTGCTACAGTAAGTGCTTGCTTCAACTTCTCAAAACTGCTCTGACACTCGGCACTCCACAAAAACTATACATTTTTCTTCGTCAGAGTTGCCAAGGGCACTACAATAGACGAAAATCCCTTGATAAACTTCTGATAATAACCAGTCAGGCCTAGAAAACTGCGAATCTCGGATACATTCCTAGGCACATACCACTCCTTCACAGCTTCGAACTTAGACGGGTCGACCTTTACTCCATCCCTCGAAATAATGTGGCCTAAGAACGCCACTTTCTCCATCCAGAACTCACACTTGCTGAACTTGGCAAACAAATTTCGATCTCGAAGCACCTACATTGTTGTCCTCACACTACAAAAAAAGGCAAAAGACGATTAAAAACCATTGTCGTAGGTCAAATAAAACCGTTGTTAAAAGCCCTGTGGTTAAAGGGTGTGCACAAAGACAACGGTGAAAAACTGTTGTCGTAGACGTCTAAAGACGACGGTGAAAAACCGTTGTCGTAGGTATGTAAAACCGTTGTTAAAGGTCCTGTGGTTAAAGCATTCGCTAAAAGACAACGATTTTGGAGTGATGTGGTAGCTAAAATTTGCGACGGTTTTTAAAAAACTGTCGCAAATTTATTAACGATGGACATCATCCTAAAATGTCGCTAAAAGTAGCGACGGGCTTAATGTTAAACCGTCGCTACATAGCAACGGTTTAATGAACCGTCACTAAAAGTAGCGACGGTGTTTTATAAACATCGTCGCTAATTTTAACGACGGTTTGTTATGCTTTTCGTCGCTAATTTTTTCAGTAAAATAATAAAAATTCACTTTTAATATTTTAATAAATATAAAAAAAAACTCACAATCTTACTATGCTAACTATATTCTTGATTTTAAAAATTTATTAAAATTTAAAGAGAAATTTTTTTTCTTAATTCGAAACTAAAATTGTGTAAGGGAGAAAAATTTTAAGTGTTGTGAAGTGGTGTGGTAGAAAATGGACCGAGGATGGGGATATTTATAGACAGTTTGCGACGATTTTGACTTACCGTCGCTAATAGTGACGGTTAATTTTCTAACTGTCGTCGATTTAAAAGTAGCGACGCTTTTACAAGAACCGTCGCTATATGTAGCAACGGTTATTAAGAACCGTCGCTAAATATAGCAACGGTTAAGGCTAAACCGTCGATACTTTTGGTGACGGTTTTATTAAAACCGTCGCTAAAATTTGCGACGGTTATACAAAAACCGTCGCTAATGTTAGCGACACTTTTTACAAAACCGTCGCAAAATTTAAATCGGCGACGGTTTTGCGTAAAACCGTCGCTAAAATTAGCGACGGTTATACTTTAACCGTCGCAAGTTTTAAATTAGCGACGGAATAGTACAACCTTCGCTAATTTTAGCGAAAGATTTTGCTTCAACTGTTGCAAAATGTAATATTGACAACAAATTTATAAAAAAACCAGTTGTAAGACAATGGTTAGCTTTAAGAAAAACGCTAATAGACAACTGTTTAAAAACCGTTGTCGTAGCCCAAAAAAAAAGCTCATAGGCAACGGTTTTTAAAAACCGTTGTCGTAGCAAAAAAACTCTCATAAACAGCGGTTTTTAAAAACCGTTGTCGTAGATATATCAAAGACAACGGTTTTAAAGAAACTATTGTTTTTGAGCGGATTTTTTTAGGCTACGACAACGGTTTTTGTTAAAACCGTTGTTAAAAGTAAAAAGACAACAGTTTTAATAAAAACCGTTGTATTTGATGTGTTGTTGAAACTGTTTTTTCTTGTAGTGTCAAATGTTGACTTTGCTACTCATGATTTCTCTAATAGATCAGAATGTCGTCAATGAACACGATAATAAACTGAACCAAATATGGTTGAAATACGCAATTCTTGAGATCCATGAAGATTGTTGGGGCATTTGTCAACCCAAATGGCATCACAAGAAAATCGTAGTGTCCATAACGAGTTCTGAAGGCCGTCTTATGAATGTCCGCTTCTTTGATTTTCAACTGATTATTGCCGGAACGAAGATCTATCTTCGAGAACACCGAAGCTCCTTGCAACTGATTAAATAGGTCTTCGATCCTCGGCAACAGATACTTGTTCTTCATGGTCACTCTGTTCAACTCTCGGTAATTGATACAGAGTTTCAGACTACCATCTTTTTTCTACATAAAGAGAACTGGCGCGCCCCATGGAGATGAACTCAGACGAATAAAACCCTTGTCTAAGAACTCCTTAATCTAATCTTTTAGCTCTTTATCCTGTAGGTGCAAGACAATAAGGTACCTTAGAAATTGGCCCGGTACCCGGCATTAGCTCGATAGAAAACTCCACCTCTCTCGTTGGTGGAACGCCGGTCATGTCTTCAAGAAAAACATCGGAGAATTCCTAACTATCTCCACCTCCTCCATAGACCGATTAGCTGTGTCAGGAATCGAGATAACACTAGCCAGGAAAGCTTGACATCCCTTAATCATCAACTTCCTGGCGCGCAATCAAGAGATGATGCGCGGCACAAGACTGCTTCGACCTACCTCAAATATGAATGACTCCCCGCCGACTGGATTAGTAGATACGGTCTTCCGACAGAAGTCGATCGAAGCTCCATTTCCTGCCAACCAATCCATACCAAAAATAATTTCGAACTCGAGCATAAGAAGTACAATAAGATCAGCTCGAACGAGATGTCCTTGCATCTCGAGCTCTACATCACGAACCACACTAGACGAAAGCATCTTCTCTCCCGATGGCACCATAACTCTAAATCCCAAACACAACTGCTCGAGTGTGACCTTCAGACATCTCGCAAAAGATTAGAAAATAAAGTAATGTGTAGCTCCAGAATCTAACAGCGCTTTCGTGGCTACACCTTCGAGACAGATCCTTCCTGAATTAACAATAACAGCACACCCGACACAAACTTCTTAACTATTAAATGCCCAAAATTTTGAATTCCTAGGGTTAACAATCTAGGGTTTTCTAACAGTTGCTAAATAAATCATCAATCGATCTTAAACCACTAGTAGTTATAACATGCCACCTAAATATCCAAAATAAATCGGCAAAGTTAATGCTGATTGAAATACCTGTGATGAGAGTATTGTCTGGCTCAGCCTCATCTACATGCATAACATATGCCCTGCCAGATGCAGGCGCCTGAAGCTTAGGGCAATTGAGGGTGATATGCCCTTGCTCTCCACGTTGAAACACTTTCCAGAGAACCACAGACACTTGCCATAATGGTGGCGGTTGCAATCCTTGCACAATGGCTTCACATCATTCTTCCGCGCACCTGGTTTCTGTGACTGTTTCGGCGTCCCCTGAGACTTCTGCTGACCCTGACCACCTTGACCCCTGTTAGGCCTCTTGAAGGGCCTCTTATTCTGCTGACTTGGTTGGTGAGAACGATTTCTCTTGCACTGGATCTCCCACTCGATGTCCTTCAGTGACTGCTCATCTCAAAAAGCTTTAGCAACAGCACCATTATAGCCGATCGGGTTCGCCAGCAACACATCCCGACATATCGTCGGCCACGAACCATCCAAGAAATGTTGTAACTTCTCTCCAGCATCATTTGCAATCAGGAGCACAAAGTGACAGACCCGGTCAAACTTCTAGACGAAATCAACAATAGACAAATCCCCCTGACTGAGACTCATGAACTCTTTCTTCAACCTCGAACGGACATCGATAGTAAAGTACTTCTCGAAGAATAGCCTTTTAAAGTCCCCTCAAGTCAACGTCGCCGGATTCACTCCTCGCTCCGCTCCCTCCCACCATATGGAAGCATCACCTTTCAGTAGATAAACGATGCAACGAGCCCGGTCAGGGTCTGCCATATCAATATATCTAAAGATCACCTCCAAAGACCTGATCCAACCATCAACCACGAATGGATCAATGGTGCCAGAAAAGTCCCCGAAGTCCATCCTCCTGAACCGCTCATAAACTACCTCCGGTCGGACCCTCGCGTCATTCCCAACATGCTGCTCCAGTAGTCGAACCATACCAGCTAGCACACGAGCACTAGCATCTTGATTAGGAGGAGGCGGTGGAATCACCTCCTCCTGCATGTCTTCTCCTCCCAAACTATCCTCACTATCTCTACGAAGAAGTTGTTTAGGAGGCTTATCTGTACAAGTCGTCCAACCCAACACGTAACCAACATGAAATTTTAAAATGAAAGGCGTCTAACATTTATCTTTACAGTCATATAAGCAAGTAAATCTAGACAGATAAATTTAAAGCAATAAAACTCACAGACTTGAGGCGTTACTTCTCGAGCTTCTCGGAAACGGCAGCAGGCATAATCCTTTCCAAGTACCACATATCTGATACAAACTAAAACTACCCTAACTTCTAATTCATTTAATTTACACTAGTTTTTTTTCAAACAATATTCTTAATTCCTACAACATGCATAATTAATTAATCATAAATAAACTAGCATAAATAGTCAAATAAATGAATTATATAATATCCATAATCATTCATGTTGAATAAGTAAAATAAGTAATAAAAGTCTAAAATTTAACTTAAGAAATTCTAGAATCCTAATAGTCTGTAAATAAAATCAATAATCCATAAAATCATCAAAATCTTCAACATATGCAGAATTTCTAGGTCATCGGGTATGCACTGGCCTCCCGGATGACTCGATAGTCCGCACCTCACGACTCAACATCATCATCACCTGCAACTATTCAAACCTAGTGAGTCTAACGACTCAGCATGCTCAACCCTGATATAGCAAGTACATATTTATACAATCACATGCATAAAAAATTACGTTTACTAAAAATAGATTTGTTATGCAAACACGAAACCTTCAAAAATATACGACTTTCGAAATATGCATAAATATGAAATTTTCCATTTAAAATAACATTTTTAAGTGAAGTCCGATCCTCTCTAGTGACAACATTCAGTCGATTGATCAATCTATAAACCATAGTACTAGGCCACCGGGTTCAACGTCCACTTCTTCGACAATCCCTCCAACTATCATAAAATAACTTCACCGTTCAATTCTTCAATGGATCCATTATTATTGAAATCCCCGCCCTCGTTTTTGACGGTTCAATCCCTTTTCATTGCAAGGTCACCGTTTCCGTTTTCAATGGATCTCTTACTACTTTTACGCCACGATCAATTCACATTCCTCAAAAATATTTTCTTTTATGTTATCATTTCATAACAACATGCATAACTTTTCATATTCTTTAAAACTTCCAAAATGGCTTATATCATTCGTATACGTCGAGACTGATAAAGGTAGCATAAACGTGCGGATACATTAAAACTTCTGAAAATAGCATAAATCATGCATATCCTTTAAAACTTCTGAAAATAGCATACATCAATCATATCTTTTAAAACTTCTAAAAATAACATTTAACATGATTTGGAATTGTTTTAAGAAGTTGAAAACCACCCTCGACTTTCCTCGGACCGACCACGCACAATTCAACTCTATACTTGCCTAGGCGACTTCAGACTTTGACTTAATGATAACGACTCGATTCAATAATTTTAACAATACCAAAAATGTCCAGAAACTTGTCGGAAATTTCATCTTAGGACCTACGTTTCAAAAAGTACTCGATTCGCTCACCGAATGGCTCGTTTACTCCTGTTTTCGCGTTTCAGGCAACCAAATGATGAAACTACTCTTCCGACTCAAACTAACCCGAGCCCAGACCTTTATTAACATCCTAAGACCCAATTTAAGCTGTTGCAACCTCCCAAACCCAAGCCAAAACCGAAACTTGGAGAAAAGATTTAACCTAGGCCCACTTCGTCTCTGTTTTGACACGTTTGGACAATTTAC
This sequence comes from Primulina huaijiensis, assembly GCF_012295235.1. Classification (NCBI taxonomy): domain Eukaryota; kingdom Viridiplantae; phylum Streptophyta; class Magnoliopsida; order Lamiales; family Gesneriaceae; genus Primulina; species Primulina huaijiensis. Next base: position 4,070,772 of record NC_133318.1, on the reverse strand, counting down.
GACTCCAAACGGACAACGGCTTGAAACAACCCCAAACCAGGCCCTAGAACTCTTCCTTAGACCCTAAATAAGACCACGATCATGTCATTTCAGACACATACTGAAATGACCTCTACTTTTTTCTTTTTCCATAAATCATAAACTCGAAAACACTAAATAAAATAACTTAATATTTTCATAAATCATAATTAATCAACCTTTGAAATCTCAAGTGCGTAAGATAAATCCTAAATCGTCAACTAACCAAAGATCATACGTCGACCTCTAAAAGATCAATAAACAATTAAAGAATAAAAATATCTCTTAATAAAATCATTAACATAAATCTTTTATCTAACAAGCTAGTGCGGAAATATAAAGGTTCCTCGGGAGTATACTCCTGCACTCGATCCACTCAATCGTCAGCGCCTCCCATATATCATCAAATCATGCATCATACAAGCTTAGTGAATCAAATGACTCAGCACGTTCTAAACATTAGTAGCAAATAATACCTGTACAATCGCAAGCATTTAAAAATCATATTTTTATTTAAAATAGCTTTTGAAAATAAATAAACCATTTAAAATCATTTAAGCATAATTAAATTATTTAAAAAGCTTTTAAGCATAACTCATATATCATAAATTATTTTAATCGTAAAGCTTTCAATCCTTTATCATTTGGGTAAAGTTTGATCCTTGAAAGTAACTAGCTTTTATCTTTCGGTCGACTGATCAGTCTTCAGCTCTACATGATCCATGAAGGTGGGCACTAGGCTCCACCATGGAAATACAATCTTCGGGATCCCTTTGGAGCCTTTCCCATAGACGGGGTCCCTTTGGAGCCTTGGCCCGTAAACAGGGTCTCTCTGGGGCTTTGGTCCGAATATGGGCTCCCTCTAGGGCCTTGGCCCTCACGTTATCTCCACAAAATCATATATCATTTGTCACATTCAATTCACATCCCTCAAAATATTTTTCCTTTTTTTTAAAATCATAAATCATCATAAGTTTTCAAAAATAGCATTTTAGACAGTGAAAATTGCACAGGTTGTACCATAAATCATAAAATATCCATAAATCATAGAATATCATATTTACATCAAAATCATCATTTTAAATCATAAAATATCATTTCACATGTGTTATGATCCTTCAGGACGCTACCAAGCTTTTACGTATTTCACAGTGTAAAATTATCGTTTTGCCCCTAGACGTAAAAATTCTCGATTTTATCTTTTTCAAACTTTTAATGAGATAGGTTATTTTAAAATAATTAATTATGCTTAAATATAATTTTTCATAATTTTATTCGGCTTAAATCAAGGCTTTTCGATTAATTCTTTAATTAATTATTCGAGAGGCGATTAATCTTGGATAAATTCAAAACTCATTATTTTGATCCTAATTTTTAAACATAACCTTTTTATTACCTAATCTACCCTTGTGAGCCATGAACCACACCCGTGACCCATGATTCCAATTTTATTCTCATAAATCTCGAAATTGACCCATATATGAACACCCCGAGCCATCTTTCAATTTACTCGAGCCATGGTCGAGCCACCTCAAGCCAAACCCAAGCCAACCCATCTAGGAACCCTACTGACTAAGCTCCACCCATAGAACCAGACACTAGCTCGCTTAAACACTCCTGCCCCTCAACCCGTTTGCATGAATGTGTGTATGAGTGTATCCTAGTTGCACTAGGACTCATAGTTAGCCTAGGACTCTTCCAGCCCTTAACCACTGACCACTCACGACCCTCACTGACCCTAGAACATGCCCAGCCTCGTCCCAGACCAGCCCCTGCCCTCGGACCAACCCCTCAATCCACGCACAAGTCCAGCAACCAAGCACCAGATCTGCACAAGCTGCTAACCTTTGCTAATGGACTCCTAGCCAACCTAAGACACTTCCAGTCGAGCCACCACCTAGCCCACCTGACCCTAACCAATCTTGGACCATGCCCAGACCCAACCAAGCCCAGCCCAGACCCTTGAACCCGAGCAGCGAACCCATTGAAGCCAGAACAACAGCCTGTACGCACCATGGGGCTTCCCTCACGTTTTTCCACTTCCAGTCAAACCAGCAGCAAACCCAGCCACACCAACCCATGGCCCGACCCCTGCCCATCACCCTTGGGCCCTGATGGACCAGCCTGGATCGCACCCAGGCCAGCCGCAAGCCCCTAGCTTGTGATTACCCTTGAGCGTGCGTGGGGAAGAGTCCTTGTTCAAGAGGACTCTTCCTTGGCTGCTAAACTCGAGTCCTAGCCATGCTAGGACTCCTCCCAGCCCTGAAACACGTCCCTAGCCAAGCCTCAAGTAGCCCTAGCCAAGCCCCAAGTGACCATGCACCCTAGCCAACTCCATGACTCAAGTGCAACCCCAAGCAAACATTCGGTTCTTCCCCTTGGCAATACCTACGGTTCCAGCTTGTTTTTCTATTGAGTTTTATCATGTTTAAATCACAATTCATTCATATAACATCCTAAGTTGGCAGCATACTCGTTGGATTCAAAACGTTTTTCATATCAACGTAAAATCGTCGTGTTTTTGATAATATACGATCTACCATAAATATAATCCAACGATCATATTTTTCATGCGTAAACAATTAAATCATGCATATTATGATTTGTACGATGTTTTAAAAAGTTTAGAGAACGTGTCTTTGCATTTAAAACGCTCGAATAATCGATTGTTGGCGAGGGTACGACATTGGACGACCGGACGACGAAGAACACAAGCTTTTATTCTTCCCAAACTTTCAAAAATTATTGTGTGTGTGAGTGTGTTTCGATTGATTGATGGTAAATTATGGGGTTTTGAAAGCCTAGGTAACATATTTATAGATTTAATCAACATGTTAATGGGCTTGAGTTTTGAACTTGCAAGCTTGAGGGTAATTAGGCCTACTTTGAATAATTAAATTGGGCCCAATAACACTTATTTAATTAAAACAAAAAAGTTTATAAAATTAATTTCTCAAAAATAATATTTTTGATCTTTTAAAAACTCATTGTTTGCCCAAAACCGGCTTCAGGGAAAAAATCGAGCTCGACTCGTAAAATAATTTGAACTCTAACATTTTTTCGAAAATTAAATCATTTTTAATAATATTAGGAAGCCTTGTAATTATTTAACGAAAAATAAATATTTTTGTCTTGGTCGTCCCCAGTCTTCTTTCTCCTACCTATTATCGAATATTCGGCTAAAATCCTATAATTTCATGAAATCATGTCATATAATCATTTAATCATGCAATCATACCTTTAATCATATAATAAATATCATACAAGCATTTAAAATCAATTAAATAAAAAAAATACATCAATTAAAATAATTTTGCATGCATGTGGTTTATGTAGGTTGGTTTTTCGGATGTTACACATACCAAGCACCCTACGCCCTAGACTTTGCGCAACAGCAAGGCACCGCACGCGCCCCTTGCGCAGCAACAGCCCCCTCGAGCTCCAGCGGCTGTCGCAACCTTTGGCATTCTTGGCTCATCCCAGCCCCTCACCAAGACCCTAAGGCATGTCCCAAGCCCCTGGTCTAGCCCTTTACACCATACCCCTAGCCCATAGAACCGTGACACACCAAAACATCCCAACAAGTGCAGATTTTGGAGTTTCAGTTCTAGCGATATACCAACCCATCCAAGCCTTGACCGAACCCTTCCTAGACCTTTCTAGGACTCTAAACCTTCCATCCATACCTTGGTTAGGACCCCACGCAGCCCCCTTGGCCTAGGAGCCCCAACCCGACCCCTTTTCCCCTTTTGGCCTGCACGTAATTTGCGTTCAGGTGATGCTGCCCTTGGGGCATCTGCTTCAGCTATAATCACTTAAAAACTTACTCTTAGACGTTTATATCGACTTTTAAATCTCTTGATTTGCATCCCTCCTTCAACAACTCACAAAATGTTAAGAATCCTTCATGAAAACATGAGATGCACATGTATGGAACTGAAAACCATCATCCCTATGAATTTTCACACATAATCAGATACATGCAATATTATGGATTGAATGGTGCATAAATAAAGGTTTGAAAACATGCCTTGATCGTTTGTGCTTACGAAATACGAGCGACGACGCGACAAGAAATGAACGGGACATGAAACCTCCTTCCTTCCTTAGCTATGAACTTTCAGCCACCCTGGGGGTTTGAGTGAGTGTGTGTGGTGCGTGCTGAAAATGTAAGAGGCTTGTGATTTGTGTGTGGTAGGCTAGGATTTTTATTTAGTTGTTAGGTGGGCTTCTAGGTTACATAAAAATCTCTATAATTATTTAATTAATCTCCACTAATTTAGACCCATTAAGGAGTTAATTAAATCCATACTTAATCCACTAGAAGTCCAAACAATATTAAAAATATTTGGTGTCACTCGTTTCTGGTATCGTAAGTCCGAAACTTCTCATTTTCTAGCAATAGTTCGTCACCGATTAAGTTCGTCTCTTACTATTTATAAATAAGGCAATTTCCTATTTTGGATCACTAATCTCACTTTTCAAGTTCCTAAACTTCTAAAAATAGACATCTTATCAAAATCGTCTCCGGTTCTCTCGCCTTGGCCGTACATCGCGTATTCGACTGCAGAAAGCTCGCATTCATGACATATGGTTAAATATTCATTAAATCATACAAATACTTGACATACCTTTAGACCACTTATTTAAATAGATTTCTAATTAATTTTCATGCATTCATATGCTTAGTGTGTTCGAGTTTTATGGCATTACACAATTTATCCAGAAAGAATTGAGTTTTCTTTAATATAGGAAACAAATATATAGATCCAAGACAAATCAGTTCTACAAAGGAATCAAAGTTTTAGATTAGAAGCAAGAAGTCTATCTTTTCAAGGAGATAGAATAACAAGTCATAGGTGGGAAAAAAACACATGTCCATGAAGCCCATCAAGTACTGAAAAAGATTTTCGACAATAGGAAAGTTTAGATGTCCAAAAGAGTGGAGATAATTCGAAATAGTATTTGATATTACAAGTCAAAAAAATTAATTTCTTTGTAATAGTATATACTATCTATATTAACCTATGATATGAACTTACCAATGAATGATCAATATTGGTGATTTGAAAGTTCATATAAAAGGAATCCCAGGAAAATAACCGGACTAATTGGTTCTTGGGTTAGAGTTTCTCGAGAAACACAAATCTTTGAGGCGTCTAGAGAAAGGAATGAAATTCATGACAGATGATAGAATGTGAAAATTTAATGACCACAAGCCCATTCTCAATATACATCCCAGCAGGGATGTTATATTATCAATATAAGACAGAATATTTTGTTGTTTATATTGATTTAGGGGCTGGAATATATACAACAAAAAGATGAGTTTTTCCAAAAGAATTGGAAAAAAAATTATCTCAGATTGCTGGACGAGATTTTTCCAATTGAATCTTAATTTTATGTAAAGAGATTTAGATGACCGAAATATTAATTGTAGGTGTTGGACAAACACCTTGGGATTAGCTGTACACATTTTAAACACAAGAAAATTAGACTAGAAAATTAGTGTTCGCAAAGTCATGGTCTGGAGACTAAGAAAGGTATTTTACAAAAAAATGTCAATCCAATTTCGTAGCAAGCATGATGATGAAGGAAAACTTCTGAACCCAAAACTAAAGGATTCTAGACGGTTCGGAAAAATTATAATTCAATTAAGAGCATATCAAAACCCTCGACCAGAAGAAATATAATTCCTCAAAATAGCTCTACACTAGAAGGATGTAGAATTCAAATCAAAAGTATCCCAAGAAGATATCAATAAAACAATCAAAGAAAACTACAAATAATATCCCTTGGCATGGTCAGACAAGAACCAAATCCAAGCTAACCTTAAAATCAAGTAAGACAAGAAATATGAGTTCGTCAGATGTAAGCCTATCATAATGAACATAGTATATCAAATGGATATCATATTATTATCAAGGAACATTTAAACCTTGATTTAATCAAAGTAGGAATATAGGCATATAGCAGTCCAGGTTTTTTGGTAAAAAAATCGTGGTGAAATAAAAAGAAACGAACCCAGTTTAGTAATTAGTTATTAAGAAATTAATAAAATTATGGAATTTGATGGGTATTTTAAGTCCAATAGTGAACATTTAATCAATTGTATACAAAACGACAAAATATTCTATAAATTCGATTGTAAGTCTATATTCTATCAAATTCTAATGAAGGAAGAAATCAAGAAATTTACAACTTTCTCCACACCACAAAATCATTATATTTGGAAATTATTGCCAATGAGATTGACTAATTCACTCCAGATATTTCAAAGAAATATGGATAAACTATTTAAAGATTATTTTAAATTTATGTTTATTTATAATTTTATATTGATAATGTTTTAATAGTATCTAAAAATATGGATGAACATATTAAAAAATTAGGTATTTTATTTAATGTGTGTAAAAAAAGGGCTAGTATTATCAGAAAAAAGACAGTCATCGTAACAAGAAAAATTTAATTCTTTGGAATAGAAATGGATGAGTCAGAAATAATTCTACAAGAACACATTATGGAAAATGTGCAGAATTTTCCAGAAAAATTCAAAGACAGGAAACAACTTCAAAGAGTTTTAGAATTTGTTAACTTTACTGGAATGTTAATAAAAAAATCTAGCAAAACAAAAGAAAGTGCTCAATCCATTACTAAAGAAGGATGCAAGATTCCTATTGATAGAAGAACACAAAAGAATTGAGCCAATTGAAATAAATTAGAAAAAATCTCCCGAAAATAGATATTCCTCAAGATGAAGATGATCTGGTATTATATACAGATTTCAGTGATCATTGGTGGGCAGGGGTTCTTACAAAGCTCACACCAAATGAAAAACAACCATGCAGGTATTGCAATAAATTATTCTCATATGCAGACCCTGTAAGATGATGTATCAACGAAAAAAAATTTATGCAGTAAAAAAGGCTTTTGAAATATGTCCATTATTTTTACTTGCAAATAAATTTACCTTAAAGGTTGATAATACACTTGTAAAAGCTTTTTAAAATAGAATTGAAGCTAAACCCAAGAAAGCTAAATTATTGAGATGTCAGACTTTGTGTAAAAATTATATTTTTGATATTATTATTATTAAATCTCATGAAAATATTCTTACAGATATCTTAACAAGAGATCGACTACACTAATGTCAATGCAATAATGAAAATGTAGAGACATTTGAGAGAACCCTTAAAATGCTTCAAACCGAGTTCAATAAGCTTGCCCTGAATGTTGAAGTTGTGAGTAGTCTAAAACAAGTTGATAAAACAATGTCTTTGATCGAATAACAAGTTTTTTTACATGTTTATACTCAGCTATGATCTGTATTGCAAAATTCGGTCCTCCAAGCTATTGAGAAGTCACTAGTTTACCTAACGAATATTTTTCGAGCACAAGGCTCTATACCTAGAGCAGGGGATTCAAGTACACTTAGTACAAGTGCTAAGTCGGGATCATATTTAGATGAGTCGGCCAAAGCAAAAATTGAAGCTCCAGATCCTTATCTTGAGCCTTCAATTCAACCCTTCAAATCGGCGATTGAAGAGGGAAAGGTCAATCTAGACCTGAAACTGACAAGGGAAATCTAAGGTTGGTACTAACGAGCTTATGGTTTCTCCCTTTCAAGTATATCAACATAATTGGAAGAAATTGAAATTTTAATGCCCAAAGTAAATAATCGCAATTTGTTAGTTTTAGAAATGTGAAATTACTAAATAATTAACTATGTGAAGATAATGAAATATGACATACCTTGGTCATAAGAAGTCCAAATAATTTGAAATTTTGAGATGACGTAGAAAATTCAAAGATATAGAAGTTTCGTGCTTTGAGTTTTGAAAAATTTGAGCGTTGGACTAATCAAGATGACACTACAACCAAAACGCAAAATGACAACAGACTTAGCTGCCAGAAAACCGTTGTTACTGACAGTGTTGTTGAAAGTGCGTTCTCATTTGCGACAGTTTTTAAAATTAGCGAAGGATTTTACCGTCACTATTTAACTATGGTTTATAACTAATTTTAGCGACGAGTTTAGAATAAGCCGTCGCTCATTAGCGACGGTTTAATGTATACTGTCGCTAAAATTAGCGACGGTTTTTTACTAAGCGGTTTTTTACTAATTAGCGAATATTTTTTGTAAAATCGTCGCTATTAGCGACGATTGTTTATTAAATCGCCACTATTAGCGACATTTAAGCAAAAACCGTTGTTTATTAAACGTCGCTATTAGCGACGGTTTTGTTTAACCCATCACAATTTTTAAAATAGCGACGTTTTAAACCGTCGCTAATAACGACATGTTTTAATAAAACTGTCGCTAAGAAAAATCATTATTGTTTGTCCAAAAAACACGCTAATGTACAACGATTTTCTAAAATCGTTGTCGTTTTTCTAAAATCGTTGTCGTTTTTCTAAAAATCGTTGTATTTTAGCTTTTTTTGGGGGTCAAAGACAACGGTTTTTAGAAAACTGTTGTCTTTGCTTAAAAAAAATTCTCAACAACAACGGTTTTAGTTAAAACCGTTTTTAAATACAACGGTTTTTTTGTAAAACCGTTGTCTTTTAAGTGTTGTGTATTATGTATTTTGTTGTAGTGTGAATATATTGGTGTTGTATAGGGGAGAGAGCAGAAGAAATAAAACAGGGTTTTGATTTTTTCTTTTCGATCTTGTAATCTATCGATTTATCCAATTGACAAACCGACTTCAATTCTGGGATCATTGACACGAGATCTTCAATTTGAGGTATAAATTTTATATTTTTGGTAATGTTTTGTTGGAACATTTCATGTTCGCAATCTTGATTTTGATGTTAACAAAACTTGTTATTTTGTTTCAAATAATTTACCGAGTGTGCAGATGTTGTGACTGATCGAACTGATAAGTTACCGAGCCTAATCTGAAGCTATCAAGACGCAAACTGAAAGTGCCAACTGAATGATCGAACTTAACCAGTACAACTGAAGTATCCAGAGTAGTTCAACTGATTGTCCAGTTGATAGGTGGTTCAGCAGAAGACCTTCAGAAGCCCGTCCAGCTGATGAAGTGTTCAACTGATGAAGAGCCCAACTGACCAGTTCAACTGAATCAGTGAAATCAGTTCAGTTAACGAGTCAACTAATTTCACCTCACCAGTTCAACTGACCAGTCAGAACATCAGTTAGGAGCGAACCAGTTTGCAGATACAACAAGCTTAATCCAGCTGTGCACAAAGGTACAAAATCATTGTACGATCAAGGTACAATAAGAGACGTTGCAGCAGCGCTTAAAGTTAAATGTTACAGATATCTATTTGGGAGAACAAATTCAAACTGCAACAGATTCATTCACTGAGTCTCACTGTACGTTCAGCCAAACGCCTAAAAGCTGAAGATCAGTGAAGAAAAGAGGATGATGATACACACATGATATACACGATACATATACAGAGAGTGTGTTCATCAAAAAGAAGAGAGGGCACGCATATTGTATATCTTCTTACTAGAAGCAATTTGCCCAGAGGGAACACTTCAAGTTATATCAGCTTAGATTAGAAGCTTATTTTCTCTCAGTGTGTGAGAACACCTTCGGGTTGTTATCATTGTTCAGTTCTCACACACACCACCACTCAAATACAGTCTTTCACAAAGACAATAAAGTTGTGTATGTAGTCTTTGACACACAGACGTTAAACAAGTGTTGGCTGGAAGGTGTTGCCTTCAGTCTAGACTAGGAGTTCAGTTATGCAGTGGGTAAGTCCTAAGCTTTGTAGGATTTGTACAATCAATTGTATAAATATATGTCTTCTAGTGTATCCTACCCGTGAAGGTAGAAGGGGTGACGTAGGAGCAGTTGAAGTCTCCGAACATCCATAAACATATCATGTGCCTTTTAACTGTTTAACTACTTGTTTTGTTCTTAACTGATTTGATCAGTTCAGCTGATATCAGTTCAGTTCTGTCTATAACTGAACTGATATAAGCTCTAACTGATTTTCCCGTAATTTCAGTTATTCAGTTGCACAATATATAAAAACAAATCAATTTCCTTAACGAATGATTATTTCAAGTGTTTTTCGCTTGGTTTAAATATCAAACTTGATCTAATTAATCGGTGTAATCACTCTTAGAACACGAGCTATTGCAGCTCATTGATTCATTGTGTTGAAAGCACCCTTAAGGTGCCGAGCACACGATCCCATCATGTTTGAAATTCTTCGATTTCTGGAATAAATCCAATAAATTGTTAAATCATATAAAAATTGAATATTGTTGGATAATGTATGATTTAACGAAGAAGATAATATTATAGTGGTTTTATTTTGAATTATTCTCAATTTATTATAATTAGGGATTTTAATCTTTAAATTGAAATTGGGGAGTTGTTTATCAATTGTTATTAATTCTGACTATATATTCAGAGTCTACGAAGTATAGGCTATTTTTTATATGAAATTTTTGTAGTTTAACAGGTGCTTATATATATCATATTAATATAAGTCAATTTATTAGGGTGTATTTGATTTTAGTATTGATAACTAAATACACCGAAATATTAATTGTCGAATGATATAGATGTATAACCGATTTTTATATTTTTGTTGAATTAATTGTTGTTAGGCTATTTGTTGTTATATATTGAGGCTGTTATGATTGTGTTGATACGTTGACAATGGTCTAATAATTTTTGTTGAATTATTTAGATACAACACAAGTCTCAGGATCAAAGAAATAGCCAGATTTTATATATACTCGATTATCAGGTACGTGTTGACATACGAGCATATGTTGTTATTGTTTAGTATTTAAAATACTATTGTTTAGAATGATGGAAATCATCAGAAATGAGTGATTTCATATTATATTTTTTGTTTTTTTTTCTTATTATTTTTGATTGGGCAGCAATTTGTTGTTGTTGTCGCTATAGTATGGGCGCGACATTTTGACGATATTTTGGTCATCGGAGTTGTGGTGCAAGGTATCGTTCATTTTGTTTGTCTTCGTAGTTGGGTGCAACGTATTGACGATATTTTTGTCGCAGGAGTCGGGGTGTGACGTATCGTTGATGTTGATGATGTAGTGACAATATTGTTGTAGCCGGAGTAGGAGTGTGACGCATCGTTTCTGTTGTTTGTTGCAGTGGAATGAGAGTGATGTTTGTTGATATTGTTTGTTGGATTGGTTGTCCAGAAACAGTGAAGATACTATTCCTGTTATGATATCAGTTATATCTTGTGTTGTTGTTAATATAGTTGTTATGTATTACGATGATGATTATTGTGTAGACATGTTACAAGATAGAGGTGAAGGCCTAGGTGTGTCTAGCCAGATAAGTCTTGTAGTTGATAATGGATAGAGACAGTATAGCTCATTGTCTTATTTGAGTTATATGTGTGTGCTTATTGTACTGTTTCTGCTACACTGATGTGAATAGTGTGATAATTGCAATATTTTGTCGTATATGTATTATATTATTACGTCGTTGAAAAGGAATTTTTTATGCATATGACGTCACATATTGTATGATTACGTGACGAGATTTGATGCACCACACTTGGGTGTATCAGAGCATATGTTAGCTGTCTGGGATGGTTAGGAGTTGGGTTTATGATGAGGGGGTTGGATAACGATATTATCTGCGTGCGTCTATGTATTTGACTTTTTTTATGATTTATTTTTATGATCAATTGTTCTTTAGTTCTGTGTGCTTTCATGCAAAATATGTGATGATAATTACTGGATTGTAATTGTTATATGTTATGATTAACAATTTGATTTCTAGTCATGGTAGCTAGGGAACAAGTACATCTGCACGAGGAAACAGATGAGGTTGACAGTGAGTTTGGGCAGATGAATTCATTGCCACATCCTCCTATGAGATAGGCACACGCAGATCAGCCTTTATTGGTTGGTGAGTTGAGTTCGGCACAGTTTAGTAGTTATCTTCCGCCAAGATTTGATATCTCTGAGACTAGCAAGCGATCAGAGGAGTGGATTGGGAGGATAGAGTATATATTTGTGATTGCTCTGTGTGCTAGGTCTGCTTGGTTATGATTGGCTACATTCCAGCCTTTGAGGAATGTACTGCTGTGATGGCAAATGACTGAGGCTGGATTGAGAGCTCAGGGTTGTATTGTCGATTGGGATGTGTTTCGATCTCGTTTTCTTGATAAATATTTTCTATAGCAGCCAGATAAAAGAAAGAAAGAGAATTTGAGGATTTGAGATAGGATAATATGTATATTGCTGAGTATGAGTCTCGGTATTCTGCATTGTTGAAAGATGTATCACATGTTGCTACGAATGTTTATGCTAAGATGATGCATTTCTTGAGAGGGTTGAAGTTAGAGTTATTTGATCGTGTGCGATCAAACAACCGGTATCATTTGAGGATGCCGTGATGAGGGCTGAGATGGCTGAGTTAGTGATGTAGGACTATGGGACTCAGGGACTATTATTAGAGCCGACTAGGGAGTCATTGCGACCACAAGGACAATCTTTTAAATTTCAGAAGGGTTCATCTTCTTCTTCATCCTCATCTGGGAAACGTCGATTTGATTCACGACATGTTGAGATTCGTGGGGATAGTTCTCAGTTTGTTCAGGGACATAGAGATGAGTCTAGAGGAGTAAGATGTTTTCGTTGTAGGGGACCTCATTTGATGAGACAGTGCACATAAACCGAGGCCACTGTTTATGAGTGTGGCGGTGTGGGCCATATGGCGAGGAATTTCCCTAGTCGTGAGGGACAACGAGATCCCAGGGGTGATAGAGGTAGATCCTCAGAGAGAGGAAGACGACAAACTCAACAGTTTACACCACGACTTTCTGGAGGACAGTCACGTATGCAGGAGGTTGGTTCATCTCAGGCATAGGTGTATGATTTGAAATGAGAGCAGACAGAGGAGGCACGAGAGGAGATAATAGCAGGTAACTGTTATTTATTTTCTTATCCTGCTTATATTCTTGTTGATACAAGTACCTCGTATACTTTTATATTGAAGAGGTTTGTGGTTGAGCATCATACACGACCGTCTTCAATGTCTATGTCTCTTTCTGTTTCGACACCCTCTGGAGCTGATATATCAGTCGTATCTATGATATCATATGGTATTATTTCTTATGAGGGCTTCGAGTTGAGATCTGATATTCTGTAGATGACTGATATTAAATTGTGGGAATTGATGTGTTGAGGAGATATTGTGCAACTATTGATTGTTATAACCAGATAGTATATTTTTATACAGATTCAAAAGACCGTTGGACCTTTTATGGGAAGAGTTCTCGTCCCAGTGTTCCGTTGGTATCTGCTATCCGGATGTCTCGGTTATTGGAGCATGGACATAAAGTTATTTGATTTATGCTATAGATGTGACGGAGAAGAAGAAGAAGGTGGGAATAGAGGATGTAAGGCCCATGGACCTGCCTTTTTTGGATCCTGCAATTACAGCCATAATGATAGCTCAAGTATTTATGGCTTAGACGAGGTCTTTGGTTCGAGACCTGGGGAGGCACGTACTCCACAACCAGGTGTGGGGAGTTTTGTGAGTAAGTGTCGCGTGGGCTATCATGAGGGTTGTGATTGCAGTGCCCAAAAGGGGTAGGCCCATGGGCTTTACAATAAAAAAACTAGCTCAATTTGCACTAAGTTTCTTTAATCCAAGTACTTATGGCCTGGACGAGGTCTTGGTTCGAGATTGGGGAGGCATGTACTCTACAGCTAGGTGTGGGGAATTCTATGAGTAAGTGTCACATGGGCTATCATGAGAGTTGTGATTGCAGGACCCAAAAGAGGTAGGCCCATGGGCCTTACAGAAGAGATGCTTGTAGTTGATGAGTCTACCGAAGTATTTCCTGATGAGGTTCCAGGCTTCCCACTAGCCCGTGAGATTCCATGCTTCCCACTAGTATTTCATGTTGCCAGGTACTTCCCCTGTTTCTCGTGCCCCTTATAGAATGACATCAGCATAGTTGAGAGAGTTGAAAGCTCGATTATAGGACTTGCTAGACAAGGAATACATTCGTCCTATTGTATTGCCTTGGGGTGCACATGTCCTATTTGTGAAAAAAAAAAAAATAGAACGATGCGGCTTTGTATTGATTATCGACAGTTGAATAAGGTAGCAATTAAGAATAAATATTCTCTCCCTCGTATTGATGATTTGTCTGATCAGTTGCAGGGAACCTTAGTGTATTCGAAGATTGATTTGAGATCAAGATATCATCCTATACGTTTTAGGAAGGAGGATGTCCTGAAGACAGCATTCAGGACAAGATATGGGCATTATGACTTTTATTTATACCATTTGGAATTGACGAATGCTCCAATTGTGCTTATGAGTTTGATGAATAGAGTATTTCAGCCTTATCTCGATCAGTTTGTTATTGTGTTCATTGATGATATATTGATATATTCCAGGAGTGAGGCTGAGCACGTGGGACATTTGCGTTCAGTATTATAGGTATTGTGAGATAGACAGTTGTATGCCAAACTCAATAGATGTGAGTTTTGGCTGGATTGAATGGTCTACTTGTGTCATGTTATATCGAGAAATGGGTAGTTTCTTGGCTTTAACAGGTTATTATCGTTGATTTATCAAGAAATTTTCAAAGATTGCTAGACCTTTGACACAGTTGACTCAGAAAAGTGTGCGATTTCAGTAGTCTGAGGCATGTGTGAGGAGTTTTCATAAGTCGAAGCAATGACTGACGACCGCACCGATGTTGTCAATCCCTATAGAAAACGAGAGGTTTGTTGTTTATACTGATGCGTCATTACATGGTTTGGGATGTGTTTTGATGCAGGATCGACATTTTGTTGCATATGCCTCGAGACAGCTGAAGCCACACGAAACAAGGTACCATGTGCATGATTTGGAGTTGGCAGCCATTATCTTTGCCTTGATGGCTACATTATTTATATTGTACCTCATTTACGATTTATAAAGATCATAAGAGTTTGAGATTTTTGTTTACAGAGAAAGAATATGAGACAAAGACGATGGTTAGATTTGTTGAAGGATTATGACTGTCAGATCGAATATCATCTTGGTCGAGCCAATCTTACGGCTGATGCATTGAGTCATAAAGTGAGCTGTATTGCAGAGGATGTGAGTAGGGATGGCAATGGGTAGGGTATGGGTCGGATTTCATACATCCATCCCCATACCCATCCCCATACCCATCGGGTATTAAATTTCATCCTCATCCCCATACCCATCGGATTATCGGATACTCATACCCTACCCAAATACCCAATTATCATAAACAATTGAATTTTTTCAAATTTAAATTGTTTCAATGAAGTTATGAATATTTAAAAAATTATTTAAATGAACAATAAGAAAAATTATTCACGCTTTATAATAAGAGTGTGTGTGTGTGTGTGTGTAATGAAGTTTTATATATTTTCCTCTCTTTTAATATACAAAGCATCGTTTATTTAATTTTTAAATTTATGATTATATGTATTGAAAAGTCCGAAAATCGGTAGATTGACCGATGAATCTNATAAAATCCTCATACCCGATTACCCAATTACTCAATTATTTAATCGGGTCTAAAAATCCCTCCATACCCTCTTTTATTCGCGTCGGGTATCGGATCCTCCAACGGGTTCGGAGGAAATTGTCGTCCCTAGATGTGAGTCGTGTATCAGCTATGATTATGTCTTGTTGTTCCTTGGGATATGATTTTGATATATTGACGACTCCTATCTAGATATCTACCTTATTAGCTGAACCTAATATATAGTTGTATTCATGAGGCACAGATAACAGATGAGAGAGTTTAGCGATGGAAAGAATTAGTTTGTCGAAAACAAGATACTCGCAAAATAAATCACGATCACCATTCATACTAAAAATATTGTTAATATTAAAACTCCATCATTTGAAAACCACAACCAAAATCCAAGTTAAACATCCACCATAATTTGAAAATTCCAACATAATATAAAAAGTTTCAACTTACTAGTCACCAATATTAAGGCATAAAATTAGAGAAAATAGTTTTAAACGTGCATAATTAAAATTCTCGTGAACTACAAAGACCTTGGGTTTTGCACTACCGCTAGTCTTAGCCTGCTCACTGGTCTCCGCCTCCCGTCTCCTCAACTACATCATCTGCATCGATCAAGTCTAGTAAATCTAATGACTCAGCATGCAGAAACCGTGAATAACAAGTAATACGTAATAAAAATCCATGTAATTTAAACATAGCTTGTACATAGTATAATATAAGCATAAATATGAATAACGCGATTTTCATGTATAAACAATTTCATGAAATCATATTTTCGTGCTCATCATCGTAATCGTAATCATAATCGTAAATCATTTTGCGTAGATTAATGTTCAATGCAAGTGGCTCATAACATAAATCGTTTGATCAAACTAATCAAAGAACTGGGTCGGTAAGAATCACTATAGCCCTTGGACTGGATGTCCACTCCGTAACATAACATAATTCTTCTGAACAGGTTGGACAGGTTCTCAGACACGTTCTCCGGCTTCCAAACCCGTAACATAATTTGGTTACAAGACAAATCGCATACCTCAAAAATAATTATTTTGCACGTCATATATACTTACGAACATCATGAACCTCGTGGAATCGTCCTTGGACATGCTGACCTAACATACTAAAATTTATGCCCAAAACAGCCCCTAAAGTGCATTCGGACACATACGACTCCCGTATTAAATAGAACTACTTAGGACGTACCAATCGACTCGGGACTCAACCCACACGTATAACACATCCTAACCTACTTCCCAAGGACCTAAACCATCCCCAAATCATAACCAAACCCCTTACCGTGCTTAACAATCAATATAGACACAAGCTTCCCAATGAGTTACGCTATGGCACTTATGCGTTCCGTACGACTTCCTATCGATTCTAAGTAGAACCAAGCCCAAACCAAGCCCTAAACTCGACCCTTAGACATAGCTTAGGACCCTGGTCCAGCCTGTTTCAGTCCTTAACACACCACAACCCATTAAACCACAAAGCCGCAGCCCTCAACCACGAACACCCCTCTTGCGTGCAAGCTTGTACTCACGGCTCCAGCAGCTATTTCAACCCAACCGGACCCTAACCAACCCATAACAGGCCTAACCCAAGACCCTAAGACCCTGACTAGACCCTAGCCACGAGCCTTGGTCCATCTTAGCACCCAAACCGACGTGAACCCGCGATAAAGCCCCTACGTGCACATGGCTGCGTTTGTTTCGTTTCCTACTGTCCAGCAGATTCTAGACACCTCTCGGACCACTTAACGACATCTAGAAAAACCATCCTAAAATATAACCATAGGTAGGAACAAGCCATAGGTACTGACCAACGAAGGGGACGATTAAAACTCAAAGAAAACTTAGAAGTTCATGCGTATTTCGTAGCAAAACGAGTTTTAATAAAGTTCTAGCATACATATAATCAAACCAATGTATTTTCAAGAATATTGTATATCAAAATACAGTATATAACATGATCGATGCATAAAAAAGAGGTTTAGACATGCATTTGAGTTAAAACGCACGATATATCAAAAAATGAATGCAGGGAAGAACGGAGGCTGAACGGAGATGGTTTGCTGCATTTAATGGATTGAAAAGTGACTAAATTTATCAAGGATTGTAGTGTGGGTGTTCGGCTATTGATGTTGCTAGGGATAAGAATAAAAAAATCCTCCAACCTTGCCTTATGTTCAGCCGAGAATGTGTGTGCGAGTTTATTGTGTGTTTTTGTTGTGTGTTGTGTGTGTGTGAGTCGTGTTGTGAGTTAGAGTTGGACTCTACCTCCTATTTAAATAAATAATGGCTAGGTGTTTAGTTTAATTAAATCACAATTTACATTGCTAATTAAGCACTCCAACTTTTGAAATTAAGATTCCTAAAAATTTTAAATTCCACTCATAATTAAATACTAGCTAATTTAATTAATTAAGTCATAAAATAATTATTAAAATATTGTATTTCGAGTGGAAGTATTTAAATCTCTTATTTTTTTTGAATTTGCTAATTAAAATTCTTAACGTATCTATTTCACTCGATAAATTAAATTTAGTCCTTAAATGTTAAAATTCGTAAATCCAATAAAATACCTAATTTTTTTACTTAAAATAAAAATATAGCTTTGAATTTTTTAACGCCTTAATCTTCTTTAGTCTCTTTTCCCGGTTCGACATCGAATATTCGTCTGAAAGATAAAACTTGAGAAAACATTTTAAATTACATAAATAAATAAATATAATTACCTTTAAAATAATTTAACACATAGCAAGCATTTTCTAGATTATTAATTAAATTATTTCAATCATGCATGGATTTACGTTTACTGATTTTTGGGTACTACAGGTAGCTCCTGATACATTTGAGTTGTGCCAGTGTCTGTTGCGACATGCACATTGCAGTCAGTATTCTATTCACCCTGGTGGCAAGAAGATGTATAAAGACCTAAGCTCTCAGTTTTGGTGGAAGTGAATGAAACGTGATGTGATTGATTTTGTACGTCGATGTCTCAATTGTTAACAGATCATAGCTGAGAGGAGAATGCCAGAAGGTGAATTGAGGAGTTTAAAAGTGTCGACTTGGAAATGGGAGCACTTGGAAATGGAAGCACATATTGATGGATTTTGTGACTCATTTGCCAAAGAGCACTGAGACTATTGATACAATTTGGGTGATTGTTGATCGATTGATGAAAGTTGCATATTTTATATTCTATAGCATGAGTAGTAGTACTTGAGATGGCACAGTTGTATATACGAGAGATTGTGTGGTTGCATGAGATTCCAGTGTATATTATTTTTGATAGAGGTCCTCGATTTACTTCTCATTTTTGGGAAGGATTGCATACTGCGGTGGGGACAGAGTTGAGATTGAGTACATCTTATCATCCCCAGACAGATAGTCAGACTAAGTGTATTATTCAGACACTGGAGGATATTTTACGTGCTTATGTTATGGGTTTTAAATATTTTTGGCAATCATTTATTCCATTGGTGGAATTTGCGTATAACAATAGTTATCATAGTAGTATTCAGATGGCTCTATTTGAGGCGTAGTATGGGAGACGTTGTATATATCCATTATACTTGGACGATGTTGATCGAGCTGCAATCACCGTTCTTGAGATGATTCATGAGATGGAATAGAAAGTAAATTTGATACAACATTGATTGAAAGCAACTCAAGATAGATATGCCACCTATGCAAATAAAAGACGAAGACCCTTAGAGTTTCAGCAGGCCGATCGAGTATTTTTTAAAATTTCTCCTTTTCGTGGTACAATGTGATTTGGTATGAAAGGGAAGTTAGCACCGATGTATGTCAGCCCATTTGAAATATTGCAGCGGATAGGCACTTTGGCTTATCGATTGACTCTACATCCATCTTTATATGATATTCATGATGTGTTTCATGTGTCGATGTTGCAGAATTATGAACCGGATCCTCCTCATGGTTAGATATTTCTGAGGTTCGATTAGATCATGATGTGTCTTATGTTGAGAGTCCTGTTTGTATTTGGAATCGATTTAAACAGAAGCTTTGTAGTAAGTTTATGCAGATGGTGAAGGTTCACTGGGAGCATAGGGGTCTCAAAGATGCCACTTGGGAGACATAGCGGCATATAAAGGAGCTCTACCCCTACTTGTTCTGATTGTATGACGTATCTTTATTTATGCATGTTATTGTTGTTATTGCTTAATTTTGGGTGGTCCAAATTCATTTAAGGGGGTAGAAATGTAATAAGTAAATATTACAATTTGTTAGATTTAGTAATGTGAGATTACTAAATAATTAATGATGTTAAAATAATTAAATATGACATATCTTGGTCATCAGAATTCCAAATGATTTCAAATTTGGAGATGACGTAGAAAACTCAAAGATCTAGAAGTTTTGTGTTTTAAGTTTTGAAAAAATTAAGCGTTTTACTGATTTAGATGAATATATCTGAAACGTCTGCTACTCGTTTTCTTAAAACGTGCTAAATTTTTTTTCTCCTTAATCTCCATAATTCAAAATATACATATATATAAATACTTTAAAATACTTTGACATCATTTTTAAAATAATACAACCAATTAACATTTTAAAATGAAAGAAAAATAGTTTGAATCATAAAATCGTTAAACTTTTTACCAACCCTAAAAATATTATTTGAAAAGTATAGTTCATACTATAACATCTCAAAAACCACTCATAAATAAATCATCGTAAAAATATCTTTAACATTACTAAAAATCATAAATCATAACTAATACGAAAAACTAGCGTCGGTCCTCGGGTTATGTGCACTTTCAGTCCATCAAAGTCAACCATTAAGACCTCCATTAACATTATTATCATACTCACCTGCATCAATCACACCTAGTGAGTCTACAGACTCAACACATCATATTCTAAATACCAAATAATACGTATAAAACCACAAACAACAGTGAAAATACTTTTACGTAAAAATACCATTTTCATGACATGCATAAACTTCAAAACATAAACATTTTCATAAACTTTTTCGTAAACATTTTCATATCATCCTCAACATATACGTATTCTTTTATCCTTTCATTGAATTCAGATCGTTAATTGTGACTTTCGTGTTCATCTACGTCTACGTCTACGTGTTGGGCGATGGATCCATCTACCTGTAACCACAGTACTGGACGGCGGGGACACCAGCAACACTCTCACCGGTCAACTGGGCCTTGGCCTTACGTATTAACATATCATCATATACATATTGGTATTCGTATCCAAAGAAATACGATCGTCGGGATCTCACTGGAACCATAACCCTCACGAAATCTCCAACATATCATCGTATTAGTCACAATTACTTCACTTCCTTCAACGTTTTATATTCTCATCACTTTATAAAATTTAAAAATGCATGTAACATTTTTCTTTTAAACCAAGTATGAAACATGTCTTTTAAATGTCCAAGTTAAATCATAAAATCCATAAATGTTTTATAAATAACATTTTAACTTATACATATCCATGAACATTTAAAATAATCATAATTTGACATGCAAAAATTCATAAACATTTGAAATAATCATATTAGCATATATAAACAGCATTCAGGACACTGCCATGGCGTTTACTAATTTCTAGGTGTAAAATGACCGTTTTATCCCTAGACGTAAAATTCCACGTTTTTGACTTTTTCTTAATTTCATTGACTCTAACATGTCCCAAATAATTATTTAAGCTTACATGAATTTTCTCATATTTTTATTTAGCTTAAATCGAGGACTTTTAATTAATCTTTAAAAATAACATATTAATGCGTTTTAATCCCGAATTGAACCAAAACTTATTATAAAATTCCCTAATTAAAAACTTAGACTTTTAATAATTATTTGAGCTTAAATATAATTTTCCTCTAATAACCTACCTTAGTGCGCAAATAGCTGAAACTGAAATGATCAGTTTACGAGCCAAAACTGAAGCTATCGGAGATGCTAATTGAAATAACCAACTGATCGAACGAACTGAACCGGTTCAACTGATGCATCGCAACCAGCTCAACTAAATGTCCAGCTGATAGGTAGTTCAGCAGAAGATCTTCAGAAGCCCGGCCAGCTGATGAACAGTTCAACTGATGAAAAGCCCAGCTGACCAGTTGCTGATCAGTTTGAAGAACCAGTTCAGAACACCAGAACAAGACCAGTTCAACTAATTAGTTCAGAACATCAGTTAGCAGCAATCAGTTACAGATCACGACAAGCTTACTCGATGGATTACAGCTGTGCGCAAAGGTACAAAAGCTATTGTACGATCAATGTACAATAAGAGACGTTGCATCAGAACTTAAAGCCGAAAGTTCAGGATTGGATTCCAAGGAACATATTGAAAATGCAACGGATACAATAGATGAGTCTCATTATACGATCAAAGCTTTCCCGCCTATAAATAGAAGATCACTGAAGACCAACAAATGGAGAGAAGAGAGAAGTCAGTAGAGTGTGTGAAGAACTAGGGCACGCTTAAAGTCATATCAGCTTACAGAGAGAACTCAGCCCAGTCGAGGGAAAACTTCAAATATATATCAGCTTAGATTAGATCCCGGATAAATCCAAAAACTAGGCGTTTCAATTAATTCTTTAATTAACGTTTCGTGCGGCGATTAAATCCCGGATAAATCCAAAACTTATTATTTTGATTCCAAATTTTAAACATAGCATTTTTATTATTTATTCTACCCTTCCAAGACATGAGCCACACCCGTGGACCCATGGATTCAATTTTAGTCTTATTAATTTCGAAATTGACACACAATCGAACACACCGAGCCATATCCAAATTTACTCGAGCCACGCCCGAGCCACCTCGGGCCAAACCCTAGCCAACCCATCTAGAAACCCTCTTGACCAAGCCCAAGCCCCTGAACCTAGCCCTGGCTTGCTCAAACTCACCTGGAACTAAGACCTGAAATCTACTTGTGTGTGTGCATGTGAGGTCTCCCTTGAGTAATAGGACTCCTATATAGTCTAGGACCCTTCCAGCCCTTAACCACTTAACCCCTCATGACCCTAACATTCCCTGGACCACGCCCAGACTCAGCCTAGACTAGACCAACCCCTAGAACCCAGCAGCGAAGCCACCTGAATTCAGAAGCAGCAGCTGTGCGACTCCATCTCCTCTTACATTTACATGTCTTTCTCATGCCAGCAGTGACCCAAGACACTCCAACCCCTGCCCCACCCTGGACCACCAAACTTAGACCCTAAAATACCCACCTGGATAGCCCCCAGGCCAGCCGCGAGCCCTCTTTTCTCAGCCACAACAGAACCTGAGCGTGAAGAGTCCCTTCTCGTAGGGACTCTTCCTTAGCCGCCTCTCTCGACCCTAGCCGCCCTAGGACCCTACCTAGCCTTCGAACCTGACCCTGGCCAAGCCCCCAACCAGCCCTGGCCAGCCCCGTGACCCCATGCAAAGAAAACGAGTCACCTGCATCTAGCACTCATCACACAAAACTCACGACCCTCATGTAATTCTTTGCCACGGTTTCAGCTCTTGTTCTATCGTGAGTGCAGCATGTGGGGGTTATTTAGGACTCTCTAAAACATGTAAAGACATCCCTCAACCTATCCTAATCATGGCAGCCCCTTAACAACATAATATTCATGTTTTTTGTTCATAAACCTCACTTTAAAAATCAAATATGCTTGAAAAACGAAAATATAACAAAGGGTCTCTTGTTTTTCATGTAAGATAATTTTAAATAATTACTATGGTGTGATGGATGAGAAAAAGGACAATATGGAGTGCCTTTGCGTATTTAACGCACGAATTCTCGTTGACGATTGTGAAGAACGGCGACGAACGACCTTGGCTTGAATATCCTAGCAATTTTTGAAACTTTCTTCCTTGAAATCCTTGTGTGTGTGTCGTGTATTGTGTTGAGAGAATTTGAGAGGAAAGAGTTTGGATTGTACAAGGAAGTGGCGTGTGTTATGGGGTGGGTTTGGGGTGATTTAATATATTAAATACTAGCTAATTGTCTCACTAACAAGGCTTAGGCCCACTAAGGAGGATAATTAGGCCCATTAGGGCTTAATTAGAATATTAAAAATAATTTTGTTTAAATAAGTTTGTGAATTTATTAGCCGGGTTGCCAAAACATTAATATTTTTTGTTGAAAAACCAACACCAATAAAAATTACGTCCCGGCGTATAAAATCACATCAAAACCTCTTATTTTCAAAAATATGAAAAAGCATCACTCATATTTTAAATAATTAAAAACAATTATTTGATAAAAACATTTTTTATTTTTCAGCTCTCGGTCTCCGTTCTCGATCGCAACTCGAATAATCTTTAAAGATACAGTTTATTCATCATGACAATAAAATCATATTTAACATATAATCATGCATGTCACATAATTAATTAAGCAATTAAAATCAATTAATTTGTCATTTTTCATACTTCCTAAGTTTGCATGCAGTTGAATTACATTGTCTTAATTTTGGACCTTACAATATCAGTGTTGTAAACATTAAATATTATATATATTATATTATTATGATATAATATAATATACTTTTTTTTGAAATTTTTTGAAAAAAAAAAGATAAAGTTGAATGACAGATCGACAGTATGTTTGAGAGAGAGCAGAAGAAATAAAACATGGTTTTGATTTTTTCTTTTCAATCTTGTGATTTATCGGTTTATCCAATTGATGAACCGACTTCGGTACTGGGATCGTTGACACAAGGTCTTCTGTTTGAGGTATAAATTATATAATTTTTGGTGATGTTTGAAATTCGTCGCTTTTTGGAATAAATCCGATAAATTGTTAAATCATACAGAAATTGAAGATTATTTGATGATGCATGATTTTAACAAAGAAGATAAGATTATAGTTTTTGAATTATTCTAAATTTATTATAATTAGGGATTTTGGTCGTTGAATTGAAATTGGAGAGTTGTTTATGAGTTGTTATTAATTTTGATTATATATTCGGAGTCTAGGAAGTACAGAAAATTTGCTGATATGAATTTTTTGTAGTTTAGCGGGTGTTTTTATATGGCCTATTAATTGAAGTTAATTTATTATGGTGTATTTGATGTTATTATTGATAACTAAATACACCAGAATATTAATTGTTGAACGATGAAGATGTATAATCGATTTTTATATTTTTGTTGAATTAATTGTTGTTGTGCTATTTGATGTTATATGTTAGGTTGTTATGATTGTGTTGATACAGTGACAATGATTTAATAATTGTTGTTGAATTATGTAGATACATCACAAGCCTAAAGATCAAAGAAATAGCCATATTTTATATATACTTGATTATCAGGTACGTGTTGACGTACGAGCCTATGTTGTTATTGTTTATTATTGTAAAATATTATTTTGTAGAATGATGGAAACCATTGAAAATGAGTGATTTGATATTATATTTGTTGTTGTTTATTATTGTTTATGTTGTTGGTTGCAGATGATTGGACAACGATTTGCTGTTGTTGTCGTTGTAGTAGGGAAGCAATATTTTGATGATATCATGGTCGCTGGAATTGGGGTGCGACGTATCATTCATGTTGTTTGTCGCAGTAGTAGAGGAGCGATGTATTGACGATATTGCTGTCACCAGAGTCAGGATACGACGTATCGTTGATGTTTATCGTTCTTGTTGTTTGTTGCAGTGGAATGAGAGTGATGTTTGTTGATATTGTTGGTTGGATAAGTTGTCCAGAAACAGCGAAGTGACTATTCCTGTTATGATATCAGCTATATCTTGTGTTGTTATTAATATAACTGATATGTATTACGATAATGATTATTGTATATGCTCTCCCTTTGGAGACTGTTTTTGTTTGACAGGTTACAGGTCTGTTGGAATATTATAAGTTTCACAGTTTGACAAGATAATCCATAAGAGAACTGGAGAACCAAACGGATCGGACAAATCAAGTAATCATAACTGAAGACTTCGTTTGAACTGAACTGGAAAAATCTTTATCAACTGAAGTAATTATAACTGATAGGACATCAGTTAGAACTGATAATGTCCAGCTGAACTGATCGGCTGATAAGTTGACTCCTAATCAGTTGGCCACATCATCAGTTGAAGTATCAGCAGACAGACTGAAAGATCGTACCAAAGAAGAACAAAACAGTCTGAATACCTCGTATTACTATCAGATAAAGTAATTAGACGATGATTCAACATATATTAGTCATTTAATGTATTCAATACGACTGTTGGGATCGAATACTATATATAGCTGATCGAATAAGTTGAAGAAGGTCGGTGAAACACACGAAAAAAACAAGCTACAATCTTCAATCAGTTGCGATACATTTCTCTAGTATTTTCACAAAGTTTACAGATAGCACACTCAGCTCTAAACTCATTGTATTTATTCGTAGCATTCAAGTTACTATTTAGAGCGATTCAGTTAATTACTGTAAAAGTATTGATAGACTAAAAGTATCGGTTTAGCAGTGTGTAAGACCAACTGAAGTGGATTATTACAATTTGTTGTGATATATCAAAATCTTTGAGTAAAAACATATCATCGTGATAGAAGGGGTGAGTAAGAGCATTTGAAGTCAACCAAGCCACAATCCGAGTTGATATAACATGAAAGTATCCTAGGATGTGAATGAAACCAAATTCATATACTAAGGAGCCAAGACATGATATGAATTTGTGGCTTTTGTCTCAGTTTATACTACATCATCCATATTATCAGAAATTTCAGCACTACCAAAATGGATCCAAGAAGCGGTTCATGAGACCTAGGCAAACAACGACTATTTGTCCATATGAGACATTATAGAGCTCTATTTTTTTAGGCCATCTCCAACTCGAAACTTTATTTTAAAACAACTCTATTTTAAAATAGTGCAGTTTCTGCACCAAATACAATATTCATCTCCAACCCATCTACTTCAAATCTTACTCTAAAATAGAATATTCTCGGAATATTTTTTTATTTGATTTATTTAATTTTTTTCTTATTAGTTATCAAATATGTATTTTTTAAATTTAGTAATTATGTTTTTAAAATATATTTATAATTAAAAAAACAAAAAAATTAAAAAAAATAGAAAACTCATCTACGCCAAATTGGCGCAGAGCTTCCTTCTGCGCCACAAGCAGAGGGAAATGGAGCTGCGCTATTTTGCAAATAGCGCAGCTCCGTTGGAGGGAACCTTGGATATGCCCTTAGTGCAGCACTAGAACCAGCCGGGAAAGACTCATATGAAGCCTTTTATTTCATCAAGCTTATGAGACCAGACATGAACATCTAGAAAGTTCATAAAAAAGCCTCTGGAGAATGAAACACATCTTGTTTCGTCATTTACTGGAGATGGCATATCTACTCAAAGAGCATGAGAATTATGGTTTTGTTTCACAGAGATGAACAAAGTCAAGTTTCTATTTAAGTTTTATCAAAATTCTGTAAATGAATTTTTTATGTTAAATACTATGACATGAAAAACTACAAGTTTTGCAGAAAATATATTTGAAAGAAAAGAATCTTATATGGAACACCAAGCTGCCGGGAGTAATGAAACTCATCGGAAATTCTGTAACATGGTTCATGTGGTAAGATGGTCAAGAAGATCGGGAAAAGTCTTCCCAGGATGCCAGAACTAGAAAGAGCCAGAATTCGAAAAAGATTTTTGGTCAAGATCTGACTGGAAACATAATACAGAAACAAGCCCAAGTGGTGAAAGACAACACAAGTCACGTTTTCGCAGTGGACCATAGAAAAAAAAGATTCTCCGACAAAGATAAAAAAAAAAATGTGATTACACCAACCCACTAAAGAAGAATGAACCACTCAACCACCACAAAAATATGAATCATTAACTAGTGGTTTGATAGGACCACCAACCACAAGATGTTGTCGGCCACAACTGGAAATAATGTAAAGCAATAATTCAAGATTGAAGTCTGAATTTCAAATCCATCAAGGCTTCTATATATATCAAGACATAAAGAAGATGAAGCCATCATTCAACCTTTTCATTTTTCTTTCAAAGTAAAATTTGTAATATTTTCAGTTTATATGTGTTGTAACTCCAAATACGATAAGTAGCTAAACAAGTTTATCATCCTCTACATGAAGTTACTATTTAATAATAAGTTGCATGTTTGAATAAAAAGATCAATGATTACTGTCCCTCTCATGTATTATTTTTAAAATTAAACTTCATTACTATATACCCTGAGGTAGGAAACGATACAAGATTGTGTTAAGTGCTGTTGAAAGGATCTACATCAGAAACCATCTGTTGCGACTACGTGGTTAAGTTGTGGGGAGAAATCTGTAAAACCCAATAGATGGAAACCTTTGAGCAGACTCGATAGGTAACGCCACGTACCGAAAATGAGACTCAATGATGATTTTGAAATTTTTTAAATAAATTAAGCAGCTGAACTAACTTTTGAGAAGGTTCTAAATCAAATTAGAGTTTTGAGATTTATTAGAAATTTTTTAATAAAATATTATAAAAATAATATAAAAATGTTATTAAATTATGAATTTAGCCCACTAAAACATGCCCGGCTCGTAAACTTTCAAAAGCCATTTCTCTCCTTCACCTAAGCTGAACCTCAAATTGATTAAGGGTTTTTGTATTTCACTCCATAAGATTTATTTTGATACCAAGTATGTGATGCAAATCGCAAACCAAGTAGAAACCCGAAACCCTATCTTGCGCTCCATGTCTATCCGAGTTGTTCTTCGATTTTTCCATGGTACGTAGTTAAAGTTTATGCAGATATCATGCGTCCATTCATGTTTTGAATCTAGATGAGAAGAAAATATTGCAAGCTGAACCCATTATCCTACTGTTATTCCACTGGAAATCTTGATCCAAAGGGATTGAAAAATTTCGTGTCTTTTGTAGGAAACAGGGAACAAATGTCAATTTCAAGGGTGCTCATTTTGTCAGGTTAAGGCCGCTTCACTGTAATATTTGAAGGTATTGATTTCAAGGAGAGAACAAGCCTGTCTGAGGTACATTCAGAAATTTAGAGCTAAAAATTAATTCCCAGTTTATTTAGATGATGAAACATGATTTATTTTCATCCTTTTGAAATTAGGAATATAAATTTCAAGATAACTAATTGAAGCAGGAAATTTAGGTGGTCAGATTTCTTTTATCAGCTAATTTATTTAGGTAGTAACAAAAAGCTCACAAATGGACTTGATCCATACCTTTTTCGTTTCTTAAAGTGGTGGCAATTTAATTTATGCTAATTTTTGTTTTCCTTTACTTCTCGATCATGAAGAACAATTTGGAATAAAAAATAATATTTTGGTCTAGAGTAAAATCTTTTTTGTATATATATATTAGTGGACATACACACGTGTTGCGTGTGAAACATTCTTTTAAACAGAAGACAATGATTAAATATAACATAAAAGCAACTCCATATAAACAATATTAGTTTTTATATATCATTCCGAACAAAACACAGTGGATAAATCAAACATATAAATGAAACATGGAGGAAATTTATCCAAACCTATGTTGTATGGATACAGATATAAGTATCGTATCGAATTTGAAACGGATATGACGATACGACAAATTTTGAAAATACAAGACACGATACAGCTAGGATATGATAATTATTATTAAAAAATATATAAATATTATATATTTTTTTTTATAAATTTAGTATTAAAAATTAAAAATTATAATATATCACAATGTACAACTTCAAGGCAGTGTTTTAAAAAGAAAAAACAAACAAAAATCATTTTTTGCGTATCACCGACATATATATGGCGTATCCTAGTCGTATCCAACATGTATCCTACTGGTCAAATCTACAAATAGTTAACGATGCGGATTTTTTCGTATCTGACACGCGTATCGGCATGTCATATCCGTATCTGTTTTGGATAATTTAGAAAAAAAATTTAAGAGTATCCATGTTATATATATCCAAACTATTCATCTTTAAAAATAAATATAAAATGAGAACAAATAATTTTGAAATATGTTAATAATGTAACCAAAACGATGCAATAATTACCAAATAAATTATGGTCACTATTGTTTTTGGGTAGAACTGGAGATGAAAATGTTGAGGAAACAATATTCGAGTGCTCTGTCAATAGAACAAAGAAGCCTAGTAAATTTTTGGTGATGAAATGCCAATCAACCAACTTTCTTTTTCATTTATTTATTTAAATTCTAGTTTATTATGTGAAAAATGGTATATCATGGGGAAGATTAACTTGTGAGTGTGAACTTTAATTGTTGTTTGTTCTTTAATTGAATTTCACAGATTGCAGAAGATGATTACTGACGACATGACCCCAAATACACATAAAATTATTACTACAACAAAATATTTGGCTGCTAATGTCGGCATTACTCCTTTCACTCTTACCATCTTACTCTTAGCATTCATGTTAGATCAAGATGGCATTCTTCGACCAACAATCAACTGTGTCAAAATGACTGAGCCTGATGCTGATTCTGTTGGAGGTGCCGATGTTGTCGACAGTTTGATGAACGATTATTTTAGAAAATTGAATGTCAAATCACCTATCACCGATTCACATCCTAACCTAGCAGTAAACGAAGTAATTAGAAATGCACATGTGGTACAGTGGCCCGTGACAACACTCTTTTGGCTAGCGACGATTTTATTAGAAGCTTTCTAGAACATCGAACGGTCTATAAACTTTTACAAATGGAGCGTGTTTCGGCAAATAAAGTGAGAGAGGTGGTCAATATGAGGCAAAAAGAAAAAGAAGTGTTGAAATGCAATTCTGTAGATATGACATTTAAGACTCTAAAGATTTACGATCGAGATCTTGTTCAACAAGTCAATGAGATCAATCTCGTGACTAGTTTGGATAAAGAAATATAACAAATTGTTGTGATACTTTTGAAAAAGACTATAAATAGTCTGGTTCTCATAGGAGAATATAGTTTTGTTAAAAATGATGTGGTGGAGGGATTCACTCAGAAAATTGTACACGAGGAATGTTCCAAGTGATCTTGGAAAAGTGAGTCTTTTTTCTTTGGACGTGGAAGCATTGTTTGCTGGAAATGGATATCGAGAGGACTTTGTGCAGAAATTAAAGTATATTCAGAATGTAGTAGAAAAATCCGGCAAGAAACTGATTTTATTTTTCGATAAGATTGACTCATTTCTTGATGATGAAAAAAGATCAAGAGACGTATCTATTGTCTTGATTTTTATTGCTTCACAGAATTCAGGTGTGGTGCATTGGCTTCACAACTGTGGAGGGATACAAGAATTATGTAGAAAATAATCATACCTATAATAAACATTTTCAGCCGCTTCATGTAATTGATCCAAGTGTTGCTGATACAATCAACATATTGAAAGGTATGAAAGATGAGCATGAAAGTTATCACAGTGTAAAAATTCTAGATGAAGCTCTTATAATTGCGGCTCAACTTTTAACACGTCATAGGTATGCTTCGCATCGATATTTTAATACTGTATTTGAATGTATTAAAATATTGATGTGAGACATACCTATGATATAACATGTTAACAGTTGGGCCGCAACTATAAGAGCTTGATCTAGATTTTTCACACTATAATGACTTTGATACTCCTCTTTTATACCCTTCAATATGCTACTTATATCAGCAACACTTGGATCAACTACAAGAAGCGGCTGCAATTGTTTTATATATGTAGGATTCTTTTTTACATACTTCTTGTATCCCTCCACAGTTATGGCACCAATGCACTACACCTGAATTCTGTCAAGCAATAGATTTAAGACAATAGATATGTGATTTGTCTCTTGATCTTTTTTCATCATCAGGAATGAGTCAATCTTTTTGAGAAATAAAATCAGTTTCTTGCCGGATTTTTCAACTTCGTTCTGAATATGCTTTAATTTCTGCACAAAGTCCTCTCGATATGCATCTCCAGCAAACAATGCTTCCACGTCCAAAGAAAAAAGACTCACGTTGCCAAGATCACTAGGAGCATTCCCCGTGAACAATTTCCTGAGCGAATCCCTCCAACACATCATTTTTAACAAAACTGGATTGTCCTATGAGAACGAGACTATTTATAGTCATTTTCAAAAGTATCACAACAATTTGTTCCATTTCTTTATACAAATTAGTCACGGGATTGAGCTCACTGGCTTGTTGGACAAGGTCTCGATCGTAAATATTTAGAGTCTTAAATGCCATATCTACAGAATTGCTTTTCAACATTTTTTTTTCTTTTTGCTTTATATTGACCATCTTTCTCACTTTAGTTTCCGAAACACGTTCCATTTGTAAAAATTTATGGACCGTTTAATTTTCTAGAAAGCTTATAATCAAATAGTCGCTAGCCAAAAGATTATCGCCACGGGCCACTCGTATTACATGTGCATTTCTAATGACTTCGTTTACTGCTAGGTTAGGATGTGAATCGATTATAGGTGATTTGGCGTTCAATTTTCTAAAACAATCGTTCATCAAACTGTAAACAACATCGACATCACCAACAGAATCAGCATTAGGCTTAGCCATTTTGACACAGTTAATTGGTCGAAGAATGTCATCTCGATCTGACATGAATGCTAAGAGTAAGATGGTAAGAGTGAAAGGAGTAATGCCGACATTAGCAGCCAAATCTTTTGCTGTAGTAATAAATTTATGTGTATTCGGGGTTATATTGTCTTAAATGTCATCTACATAATTGCTTTTCAACACTTCTTTGTTTGAGGATAGTTTAGTTTTCAAGCGTATCTGCGTTCATAAGAAAAAAATATATCAATTTTAATATTACATAATAGTACACAACAATATTGTAAAAAATGGTCAGATAACTTTTTAAGATATCCGGGAAATGAATGGTTAAATATCATAATCTGGTGATTATAAAATGACCGTCTTATTCATAATCAAAATAATAATAATGGTCGACAGAACCAAAACATGGTCTTTGTTGCCTCCAATATAAACTAGGACAAAAGATGAATTTGAGAGAATTTTCATTACAACAATAAATGACTATTGTGACACTTTTAATTAGATTTTGTTACAAATACTTAATAATGATACTTGTAAAAAATTAATAATATGTAAAATAAAAAAAAACATATTAGATTAGTTATCCTGACATTTTTAATTAATGTCATTTTTTATATGGAGGGAAATAATTATTTTCCCTTCTCCAATATTTTTCCAACCCAAATATTCTCACCTTTATTTTATCTATTTTTCTCCCCAAAATCTTCACTCTGCTCTCCACGTCGTGCTTGCATCCATTTTCGACTCCATGATTTTTCGACTCATCACTACAAGAAAATCTATATTCAACCACACTCCAAAGACAACGCTTTTATGAAAAACTGTTGTTTTTTATTTTTTTACAACGGTTTTAATGAAAACCGTTGTCTTTGTGCGTTTTTTTATTATCAAAGACAACAGTTTTTAAAAAAACGTCGTCTTTTATGGGTCAAAGACAACGGTTTTTCAAAACTGTTGTCTATGAACGTTTTTTTTAATCTACGACAACGTTTTTTAAAAAATCGTTGTCTATGAACGGGTTGTTTAGTAGCTATGACAAAGGTTGTGAAACAACGTTGTAAAAAACCATTTTTTTGGCTAAAAAAAACTTATTTAAAAGAGAAAATGAGAAAAGCTGGAGAGAACCATCTCACGCCCAAATCCCAATTATCATTCCCGATTAATGAACAAAAGCTACTCCCGTTGGCTCTCTCCCTCACCACGCCAGCTGCTGCCGAGCGCCGCCCAGACCACCGGACAAGAAGCGTCGAGGTCAGTAAGTTCTTCCCCAAGCCCCTGCACCTCTTTTCTACACTGAATCGAGTTGATCCAGCCCTGTTCAAAGTTCACTGTGCGCACGAGTTCTTCGATTCCGGTGAGATTTTTCTTTGATTCTTGGTTGTTTGTGTTGTATTCAGTAAGTATTTGAAGCCTATGTGTTTCCCCACTTTTCCAGCCACTTTAGCTTTCTTCCGATGAGATTCCGGTGACTTCTCCGGCAACCTTTTCAACATCTAAGGTGAGATTACTGCGGTAATATCTACAAGAATTTTGTGCATTTACAGTGACAAGTTTACATAATCAGATTTTGTGCATTTACAGTGATAAGAATTTTGAAGCCTATTTACAGTTGGTTTTTTTTTTCCTCTCAATTTTTGATATAATCTATCTAATCCACTGAAAGGGGTGAATATAATCAATCGGAGAGTCAGCCAGCCAATTTGATCATCTTTGTATGGATTTCTTTTGTTATGACTCAGCCAAGCCCCACAAATTTTGATTGTTTCTCGCTAGTCTTTGTCGGTGAAGAAGACACTGAATTCTTGTGGGCGAGAAAAATCTTGTTTTATTGAATTTGCTTTATATTTGGGTTTAGGATAAGAAGGAATAAAGCATCCTGCCAAAAAACTGGGATACATGGCTGTAAAATATTCTATGATTTCATTTTCTTGCTGTTTCTTTTGATTGATTATACATGCACATGTGATTAGGCATGAATTCTTAATTCACAGGGTTGTCACCTGTGGGGAAACTGATTGGTTTGATTTTCTGAAAGTTTCAATTGTTATTTGATTCGTTTTTACTTTTTATTTTACTATTCTTTTTCATTATCTACTGATCAAGCCTGAGTTTATTGTCTTTTAGAAAATTAAAAGGCCTGGGACGGAAGATAGAATAGAAATAATCTGTTCTTAGGCATACGGCAACGAAATAACTGTTGATCTTCAATAGTTAAGTTTGTGACGGATATTTTGTTCTCTTTTCTGAAGTCAATGCCCGAGTTAGAAGAATTTCAGCCTTTTAATGTATTTTTGGTTGCTTTTGCATTTTTCTTCATGACTTTTAATCATCAATTGATATGTTCATTTGTCTTTGTATCAGTGTTCTAAATGGCGGTCGAGGCGGCCGCCTAGGCGGTAGGCGGCCCTCGACCGCACCGCCTATGTATGAGGCGGGTGTTTTAGGCGGCCCAAGCTATATGGAGTTGGGGAGGCGGGTCGAGGCGGCGAGCAGGCGGGTCGAGGCGGGGCGAGGCAGCGAGCAGGCGGGCGAGGCGGTGAGCAGGCGAGCGAGGCAGGCAGTCAAAATTTTTAAGTTGTAGTCAACAATTTTAAAAACCTAGTCAAAGGCAACTAATTTTAAATATTAAAACCCTAGCACACATCACTTTCTTTATTTTATTTTTGGTTTTCACTCTCAACTCTTAACTCTCAACCACCACACACAATCCGCCCGCCGCCGCCTGTTTTTTGGTTTGCACATTATCTAGATGATATTATATTTTGTGCTTAAACATTATTTAAATGCACATTTTATATAAAAATGATTATATTTCATGATTATCTATAAAAAAATTACTTAAAAAAATTCAACCGCCTAGGCACCGCCTGGGCACCGCCTAGGCGGCCGAGGCGGTCACCGACCGCCCCGCCACCGCCTCCCGCCATTTACAACCTTGCTTTGTATGGATTTGATCATTTTTTCCTAGTGATCGTTTATGGAGATTCCCTTGCAACTCCAAGTCACGGGTGGCTTTGGTGCACATGTTTGATGGCTTGTTTTCTGGACTCCTTGATGCTGGAGATCTCTGACCATTGGAATATATGTTTTTTTGTTTGTTTGTATGACAGGCAAGCATGGCAAAAATTAGGTGCTATGTCTCCTGAAGAAGCAATGGAAAAGTACATTGTCATTGTAAATGAATTATATCCTTCTTGGGCTGCTGGTTCTGCAACAGTGAGAAAAATTCTTTTCTGTTTTTTCCGTTTTTACCAAATTATCTGTGCTTACACTGTTCTTTACCTTTGTTATTGTCTTTATTCCTGGGTGCCATACTCATGGCAGAAGAGAATAGATAAAGAGATCAGTGATGCGCCAAATGCAGGCTCCAGGGGACCGATGGGACCTGTTTTTAGCAGTTTTATATATGAGGATGAACCCTGATGCGATTTGTGAGGATTCTGAACTTAACAGATATTTTTGGAAGTTTACATTTTTTGTGGGTTTGTGATTTCTTGTTTCTACTCTCAGAAAATTGTTTGTGTATACACGATTTAATTTGGCCCGTTAGTTACATACCTCTCGCTTTATATCCCTTCTCCAGTGCACGCTGCTCACATAGCCCTCTCCGTGCCGCCTTTATCTCGTCCACTCTCGTTTGTTGGTAATTCGATCTCTCTGGTTTTTTGCCAAAGATGTTATATCTAGGAAAATTGTTTGTCTGAAATTGATATGTGTTTATCTATTTGGATTGATTGACGTGGAACTTGAGATTTACTTACCTAATCGATCTAAACTTGACTCTTTTGTGATGCTTTTGATGTTTCCCTCTGATATAATTCGTTGGAGATTGCAAGGTTTCTCCAATTGATGGGTGGTAGTGGGAAGATCTTTAGCTCAAGTGCAACAAAAATTGGTAATTTATCTTATTAATCTTATAATTCTACATGCATTAGAATCTACAAACTTTTAACCAATTACATATTAGGAAAAAGAAAAAGGGCGACCTCCATCACGAGTTGAATTATTTCATGATTGTTTCACTCATGCTAATGGAAGTCCCTCAGGCAACATTGTGGCAGAAAAATTGGTAAGTTGTTTTATAAACTTCAACTAGATTACTTTCAAAGATATTTGTTTTCATAATCACTATGAATAAATTATGGATTTTGATTTTTTCGTGAAGGCTGCAGTGAAAGAATTAGAAAATCAAATTCCTGAAGATGAGGATGATCAAATTGGTCAAAATGACGTATTTGCTCAAATCATTGGACCAGATAGACCAGGCCGAGTGTGTATGCTTGGTGATGGTGTTAACCCATCTGATTTATGGGGAGAAGTTCCAAGCCGTAGTACATGCAATCGAATATTGATGGAGCAAAAGACAAAGTTAGAAAAAATGGATGAGCAAATTAGAAAACAAGGCCAACACATTGCAATGTTAGAATCAAAGATTTGCAATCAACCAAACCAAAACCTTGGTTCAAATTACAACAATATACAACACACAACATCCTCTGGTAGTCCATTATCTCCAAGGATAAATTCTTTTTCTACTTTTATTACTTTATTATTATATGGAGTTAGTACTTTATTGATTCATCATTGGTTTTTTGGTTTAAGAATATACGTTAGATGCGTAAATGGTTTTTCTTTTGTTTATTTTGATATTATTTATTATTTGATGTGGCATAATGAGTTGGAGTTTGCTTTTTTGTAAGCTATGTTTTGTGTGAGCTTATAATTATCTCGAGTTAGCCATTTAGATAGAATATTTTGGTTGAGAATATATATTACATGTATAATCGATGTTTTATTATTTATTGTTTGACATGATATAATGATTTAATATTTAACATTATAATGCTACACAAAAAACTCAAAGTTGTGTATACATATTTTGCATCTCTATAGTTATAATGTGTTTGCTTAGAACTGATGGAAGATTAGTCTAATCTTTACGCTTTTAACCTCCAGACTGTCATTCCTTTCCAAATTTATCTTTTGCTGTGATTGTTGAAGTAATTCTATTTTCTGATTACTTTAAGGAGATCTGAATGTCTTATTCTATTAATTTCCCCCCTATTTTTCTACTGCTGTAATTATATTTTCTTGGACCTTTACTTGCATGTCTTGCAACTTGTTCTTGTGATAATATTTGTCCGATCAATACTGAATGATCATGCTCATTTCAATTTTGACTCATTTTGAAACTGACAGTTTATTTAATATATGCACTTAAATTAACAAATTCTATTACGCTCTTATTTTCCCAAATTTGGATGGGTTTAATTCATCTATTATCTCGATAGAAGCATTCTTGATTGATGTTGGGCTGTGTTTTACTGTTTCAAAGACTTGCACATGTTGACTATTTTTTCTAAATGAAATTTTTTATTTGATGTTTGTACTATTAAGTAAAATCTCTTGCTTTTTGATGTCATGAGTTAACTAATTTGAATGATGTTTCTTTATGCTTTTTTGATTTCTGGCTAGCTAGACATACTCATTAGCATAATGGTTGTTGATGATTGTACTTTATAATTGTTTTTATCAAGACCTTCTCTTTTGCACTTTCATGTAGATTGGATGTTCTGTCTCAATAAAAAGTCTATTTGATTCGACGAAAATTGTGGCAAAAGGAGTGGTTCGTAGCATGGATCCAAATACCGAAGTAGGAATGTGAAATACAAGTTCTAGTTGTCCTAGAACGGGAAGCGAGTTTGATTAGACCATATGATCTTTTACAAAAGGTTGGGGATACACTTGGAGGAATGATAGCTTGGCCTTGTCATTTGGTATGATATTCAACTTTTCAATTAACTAATATTTATTGTTATGTCTGTCATGTTAGTGTCTTTTTAAACCAATATCAATTATATTTGCAGTTGACAGTTAATGAGAAAGATTTTTACTATGTGCATTTGGATAAATAACAATTTTTCAGTTTATCATTTGGTATGATATTCACTGGTTTGAATTAAATTTTAATCTCTTTATTTTGTGCTTCTTTAATTTTATCACATTCATATGAATATATGAATTTTTATTGTAGGTGACAAGAATATTGAATTTTGATTAAGATGAGATGGTTGAAGAATGAAGATGCGTCACAAGTTTGCTTATGTTTTGCTTTACAAGACTTAATTGTTTGCTAGTTCTTAAACTAAATATATTTGGTACATTTGTTGGGGTATAGATGTTTTTCGAGGTAACAAATTTGTCAGTCTTATACATTAATGATTGCAAAATTAATGACAATTGTTGATTAGCAATTTAATTTCTATCTTACAATTTTGTATTTGTATTTATGTTAATTTATTATATCCTTGAATATTATATCATGAAAATATTGAAAATCGATGACATTTCATAAAATATGATATTTTTTATGTCATACTAGAACATTAAATAATGTACATGTAACGCCCCGAAAATTTAAAGGTCCACGCGAACCACATGCATTTGAATTATTAAATTCTCTTGTATTTTAATTAATTATTTTAATTGCATTAATTAATTGTGTTGTGCATATTTGCATGTTTAAAATATATTTTTCTACATGATTGCTTTCAAATGTATTTTTAAAAGTTATTCGAGTTGCGATCGAGGAACGGAGACCGATGGCTGAAAAAAAAATAGAAAATGTTTTTATTAAATAGTTATTTTTAATTATTTAAAATATGGGTGATGCTTTTTCTTATTTTTAAAAATATGGAGTTTAGAGGTGATTTTATATGCCGGGGCGTAATTATTATCGGTGTTGGATTTTCAACAAAAGCGCGAACGTTTTGACAACCTCGCTAATAAATTCACAAACTTTTTTAAACAAAATTATTTTTATTATTTAATTAAATACTAATGGGCCTAATTAAAACCCTTAATGGGCCTAAGCCTTGTTACTAGAATAATTAACTATTTAAAACACAATTAAACCCCATAACCCTTCCCCCACTCACGTTAAACACACGCCCAACTTTGTATTTTTTTGGCACACCAAAACTCCTTACACGGCACACACACAATATTTTTGAATGGAAGCTTTCGAAAATTCAATGGACAAAATCAAGTCATCGTCTCGCCGTCGCCGTTCTTCAATCGCCAACGTTTTCGTGCGTTTAAACCGCAAAGGCACGCCATATTCTCCCTTTTACTCATCATTCACACCATAGTATTTATTTAAAATTAGATTGCATGAAAAACAAGTTGCAACTTTGAAGATTTTCGGATATGTTTATTATGTGATTTTTAAAACATGTATTTTATCTAAAAACCATGAAATTCATGTGCTAAGGGGCTGCCATGATTAGGAAGGATAAGGGCACGTTTTTTTTCATGATATAAGGGTCCTAGGATGCACGACACCTTGCTGCACAATAGTTGGAAACAAACTGGAACCAATTGTTTATTTTCGTAGCATGTGTGATCGGTTGAAGGGAAAGTGATGCATGGGGGCATGTGGCTCGACCAAGCCTTGTGGTTGGGTCCTAGGGGTCATGGTTAGGTCCTAGGGAGAGTCCTAGGAGGGCTAGGGGTCGAGACCATGGGCTGGGGAGGAGTCCTTGCCA
Source organism: Primulina huaijiensis (assembly GCF_012295235.1). NCBI lineage: Eukaryota > Viridiplantae > Streptophyta > Magnoliopsida > Lamiales > Gesneriaceae > Primulina > Primulina huaijiensis. The sequence continues at coordinate 4,031,200 of NC_133318.1, read as the reverse complement.
AGGAGGACTCCACCCGAGAGCTGTAGGAAGAAGTTGCGCAGGATTTCAGCAACTTGTGCAGGGTTGGTTGGCTCGGTCAGGGGCTGGGGGTTGGGCTAGGGTGCGACCTTAGGGTCCTAAGAGAGTGCTTAAGGGTTGGGTCAGGGGCTGGAACAGCTGGGCAGGCCGCTGGCTCAAGATAGCACAAGAAAGCTCAAAGTGGCGCAGGATTGTTGTTCTTGGTTCAGAGGTTCGGGGCTTGGGTTCCAGGGCTTGGGTCGGTCTGGGCTTGGTCTGGGCGTGGGCTAGGGAAGGTTAGGGTCATGAGGGGTCAAGTGGTTAGGGGCTGGAAGTTTCCTAGTTCAATTAGGAGTCCTAAATATCCTAGGAGACACACACACAAAAACATGCAGAATTTGGGTCAAGTTCCAGGGGGCTTTTGATCGGGCTAGGGCTTGTTTTATGGGCTGGGATTGCACAGTAGGGTCCCTAGATGGGTTGGCTAGTTTTTGGTTCAAGGTGGCTCGGGCGTGGCTCGGGTAAATTAGAAGATGGCTCGGTGCGTTTGATAAGGTGTCAAAAACGAAAATTTAAGAAAGAAAAATTGATCCAAGGGTCCACGTGGGTGGCTCATGACTTGGAAGGGTAGAATAAATAATAAAAAGGTTAGGTTAAAAATTTGGGATCAAAATAACGAGTTTTGGATTTATTCGGGATTTAATCGTCGCACGAAACGTCAATCAACGAGTTAATTGAAACGCCTATTTTTAAGCTTCATAAAATTATGAAAAATTGTATTTTAGCTTAAATAATTATTAAAAGTCTAAGTTTTGAATTTGGGAATTTTATATTAAGGTTTGGGTTAATTCGGGATTAAAACGCAGTAATACGTCTTATTTAAAGATTTATTTAAAAGTCTTCGTTTTTGGCTAAATAAAAATATGAGAAAATTAATGTAGGCTTAAATAACTATTTGGGACATGTTAGAGTCAATAAAATTAAGAAAAAGTCAAAAACGTAAAATTATACGTCCAGGGGTAAAACGGTCTTTTCACACCTAAAAAGTAGTAAACGTCATGGCAGTGCCCTGAATGCTGTTTTATGTGCTAATAAGATTATTTTCTATAGTTATGGATGTTTATGAAATTTTAAATGTTAAAATGATATTTTAAACGTTTATGGGATTTTATAAGTTAAAATGATTATTTTTTTAAATGTTTATGAAATGTTCATGATTAAATTATGATTTTTAAATGTCTATAGGATTTTTATGATTTAAGGTTGACATTTAAAAGACATGTTGCATGCTTGGTTTCAAAAATAACAATGATATGTTATGGATGATTTTTATAAGTGATGAAAATGTAAAATGTTGAAGGAGGTGAAGTGATTGTGACTATTTCGTTAATAATGACGATGTCGTGAGGGTGATGGTCCCAGTGGAAGCCCGACGATCGTGTTTCCATTATTGCGAATATGAGGTTATGAGGTTTGAGGAAGAATGGGGATATCGTGAGGGGAGAAGGCCCCAGAGAGAGCCCATTTATGGGAGAAGGCCCCAGAGGGAGCCCCGACGATTGTATTTCTATTCGATCATTTTAGGCCAAGGCTCAGTTGACCGGTGAGAGCGTCGCTGATGTCCCCGCCGCCCAGTACTGTGGTTATATGTAGATGGATCCATCGATCATGTCATGTCAGGAAAGTCACAATTAACGATCTGAATTCAAAGAAAGGAAAAGGAAAATGTTTATGATCATGAAAAATGTTTTATGTTATGTCATGTGGAGGAAAAAGGAAAAGGTTAAGGTTTATGTTATGCATCATGAAAATGTTTACTAAAATGTCATGTTTGAAGTTTATGCATCTTCATGAAAGCGATATTTTAAGTACAAGTATTTTTCACTGTTGCATGTGATTTTATACGTATTACTTGTTATCAAGAATATGACGTGTTGAGTCTTTAGACTCACTAGGTGTGATTGATGCAGGTGTTTATGATAAAAATGTTATGGGAGGTCTCGATGGTTGACCTGACTGGACTGAAGGTGCACACGACCCGAGGACCAGCGCTTCTTGCTTTCCGCATATATGTTATGATTTATTTTAAAAGATTTTATGACTTTTATCATGATCACGAGTGGTTTTTGAGATGTTACAATATGGGCTATACTTTTCAAATGTTATTTTTAGATTTATGAAAATGTTAGTTGGTTGTTTATTTTAAAATGATGTCAAAAATATTTTATGAAATTTTATGGTTCGGCCGAATGCTATGTGAGGTTTTTAAAAAAAAAAAAATTTCTAGCACATTTTGAGAAAAAGAAAGGCAGACGTTTTAGTACATAAAAAATGTCATTGTAAAATTCATATGGAGACATTTCAAAAAGTCATTATAAACAATTATTAATGACAATTTTCAATGTTCTTATATACTAGTATAGAAAGAAAGAAGGGGAAGATTTAATTAATTAACCTCTATTTGACTCCTGATTTGAAATATAACCTCCTCATTTTAATTCATTTATGTTTTACTATTTTATCCTTTTAAAACAACTTTTCTTTAACCATATATCTCCAAATTCATCTACATCATAAATTGTCAACAAATATCATTTTTGTAGAAACAAAATTTCCAACTTTCTCTAACACTGCAGCCTTCCCAACCATTCACCAATAACACAACGTTGTAGACTAATATGTACATTTTCTTCTTTATTACAGACATGAGGTCTGTTTCTTTCTTTTTTCAATGAAGAACTGAATATTAATTTATTTAGTTACTTTGAAAAAATATACACAAAACAAAAATGTCTCGTCTTGAGTCATGCATTCAATATTTCTTAGCGTGGACCATGCATTTCAAATAAAAGGACAATGTCAATACTTACTGCATCATAATATTTAGAATTCATCAGTAAACAATAATCTATATCAAAACTTACCATCCCCAAGTTGGAGACTAGGTTTCGAGTTTGAGACTCAATTATAATAAATATATTTCTCCAATCAAAAAAATATGACAAAAACCCTAAAAATAACCAGCAACATCCAAAAATAAAAATATTATCTTTGTTATGTCTTTACGAACTTTAACATCAATTATTTAGTTTAATTTGTCTCTCGTATCCAAATTCCTAAATCCATGCATTATCATTTATGAATGTTTTATCTATTTTTTTTAAAACTTATGTGTTTCCGCTTCATGTGATTAATGAATAAAAGAATGGCTGGAAAGTAGATTGCCAAAAAAAATATATAGTAGAGACATAAAAGCGAGGCGTCGATGCTGCGGAAACAAGAAGTAGAAGAAAAAATGAACATGATTTAGAGTATAACTTATAGAGAAGGATTTTGATAACAAACTTTTTTTGAATACAGAAGAGAATGATTAAATATCGTAGGAAGATACGAAAGCACGATTTATGGAGTGTGGTGGAAAGGAGGAAAAAATTAGGATTTTGGGTTAGGTTAGTTGGGCTTTAGAAGGCCAGGGCAAATTTGGAAAAATTAGGATTAGATTTCTAATTGAAGGTTAATTATCAAAGATTAAGTTAAAGAAGGTCAAAAATCAAAAGAAAATGGAAAAGAAGGTTATATATCTAATAGTCTCATATAGAAGACATTTGTAAGTGTCACTACAGATTACATAATGAGACATTTTAAATTAACCTTATAACCTATCATTAGTGACATTTTTTATTGTCACTATAAATAACATACACGACACTTTTAGTTGTCATTATAAATGATTTTAAATGACATATAAATTTGTCATTATTACTATAATAACAAGGCATGTATAAATGACTTTAAAACGTTAGTTTTCCTGACATTTAAAATTGTCATTATATGAATAATTAGTAACACGTATGAAGTTGTCATTAACATCTTATAATGACATTAAAAAATGTCAGGAAGTTTAAGACGACATTGGTATAGAGGGCATTTGTTGGAGGTGTCACTAAAACTTAAATGTCACTAAATATTGAATATGATGACATTTATGAATGTCACCATAAACATTTATTATTGTCGTGTTTTATAATAAATTATGGTCTCTACACATTATAAAAAATGGTCTTCGTAAACTATCCAATGATATCTAGAAACCATTCTACGGTCTCCTTAAGCCAAAACATGGTGTACTCCTTAGTAGCAATAAACTAAGGCAAAAAGTCTCTTGGTCCATCGAAAGGTCTCCGAAAACTATCCAGTGGTCTCTAAAAGTCAAAACATAATCCCAGGCTAAACTAGGGAAAATCACCGATATTTTCAAATCACCAACAAAAATTAGGAAAAATATCACAACCCATCAACTATGACAAAGAAATTTCACAATATTCTTTCAAAAATATGTAAATAAACTTAAAAAACTCTTTAAATTGACATTTTAATATTCGATTTTGAGATATCAATGTGGTGGTAGACCCATGGTGGATATGTTGATTATGGATGACAATGGTCGTGATGGCGAAGAAGATGGTTGCTGGGGGAAGAAGATATTCGTTAGAGCGTGGAAGAAGATGGTTTCAAGACACGATATGGAGGAAAGAGATTTAAGAAAAAATATGATAGTATTTGAGTGAAATTTTTTAGTTTTAAACTTTAATGATTGGATTTGGAAGCAAAAGTTTTTAAATAATTTTTTTAACAAAAGAATATTTTTGTAATTTAATGGAGACCCCGTCAAAATTATTTTATGAAAGCGGTCCTGTCTTTTCTTTTCCTCTCAAACTTCCAAACTAGGCTTGACAAAAAAAGAAAACAAATAAGATGAATGTCTGTATGATGAAGCTTTGAGAGCCCAACCTCTCTGGGATTCTGAAGCCGACCACATAGTTACAGCATCATCCGCGAACAACTCGATCTGCATCCACGATGCTGTTTTGCCGTCAAATCAACCGAAGTTTCTTGATAATCATCGTGAGGGTGTCACGGTTTTGGCACTTAGTCTGGATTCTACCTGCCTCGCTTCGGGTTCTCTCGTCCATTCTGCTAAGGTATACAAGTTTCCTAGTAATATTCATTTTTTATTTGCTACAAGAGCACGATTGCAATTTTGTAGATATTTTATTATGAATTTGATGATTGCCAATTTGAATTCATTCACGACTACGAGAAATGGATCGAGTTATGGGTCGTTTCACTCGAAAATCTTCAAGGCTCACGTCTCTAATATTTTGTGTTTTTCTTCCTTGTTTGCTTATTTTGAATGAATAGATTGAGGCTCGTTAAAGAGAACCTCCGATCTTTGGAACAAGTAATTATATTGAAATGAAGCTTGTTTATTGAATTCATTCCGAGGGATATTTATACATGATTGCATCGTATCTTGATATTGAGATAACAAGCTAAAAATTCCTAAAAGATAAACATCTAAAACTTGAAAACAACCACCTAATAACAAGATAGAATTCCTACAAATAATGATGTTTATTCAATTGACAAATAAAAATTAACTTCTGATTTATTCAAATTCTGCAGCTTTATCCATTCGAACGGAACCGACCAAGAGTGAATCTTTGATACTTGATATCTTTCTAGCTTGGTTCATTTGAAGTTCTTGGGTAGTCTGAATATGGCGTGACATTACCCCCATATGGAGAAACATGATCGTCCGCGAGCACGAAGGACTGGAATTGGGCTTTGAGTGTCGTTTCATCGAGCTAAGACGCATAAGCAGAGGAGCTTCCAGTCCACTGAACCAATATTTCTCGACGACCATTATTCTGACGTGAGTCCAACACTTTCTGTGGTGATGGGCTTGGGGTTGCTGGTGGGAAAGCAGGAAGCTCTGAAGTGTATGGTAGAGTTCCCTTAAACGACTATAGCCACGAGACATGAAAAATCGGGTGTATCTGGGAAGATTTTGGTAACCGTAGTTTATAAGAAACTTGACCCACCTTTCCAATAACTTCGAACGGCCCATAATATTGAGGAGATAATTTCTTGTTGGATCTCACCAAAATGATGGTTTGGCGGTAAGGTTGCAGGCACAGAAGAACATGATCTCCTACCTAAAAGTGTTCCTTTCAATGTGAAGAATCATAATTAGTCTTCATGGTATTTTGTGCCTCCAGCAACCTAGAGCGGAGCAATTCCAAAGCATGGTCTCTGGATAGTAACTCCTGGTCCACCGCCTCGAGTTTAGATGACCTTGAATAGTGGGGCGTGACCATATACTACTTCAAAAGGAGTAGTCCCGAGGGAAGAGTGGAATCTGTTTGTCCATCCGACTGAGGGTAATATGCCGAAGTAAAGCAAAGTTGTGTGCCACTAAGGCGGAAGAGTTCTTTCCATAACATACTTGTAAAGGTCACATCTTTGTCACAAAAAATTGATTCTGGTAACCCATGGAGCTTGAAGACGTGTTCGAAGAAGAGACGAGCAACTATAGGGGCTGTATATGGGTGTGATAGAGCCACAAAGTGTTCATATTTAGATTAGCTATCAAAAACCACCAAGATAACGTTTTTGTCCTACGATGAGAGAAGGATCTCGATGAAATCCATCGAGATATTCGTCCATACATGTAGGGGAACTAGAAGAAGCTATAATAAACCAGCCGATTTGAGGTGTTCCACTTTATTCCTTTGGAAATAAGACAAGTTGCAAAAAAACTATTTGATTTGGGAGTGCGTTCATTGCCAATAAAATTTCTTCGAAATGCGAAATATAGTTTTTTGGTAGCCTTCGTCACATGACTTACGGAGGAAAGAGACAATGGTAACTATTAGTTGGGAGTCAGCGGAGATGAATAATTTATATTTGTACCACAAAACGTCATCTCGAAATTCCCAAGGGCCGAGAGCCTCTCTTTCTCGAATTTTCTTGATGAGTGGTTGTAGATCTTGGCGAGACGTGATTTCCGTTTTAAGGATATCTATCCAAGTCAGATGGGGAATATATAATGCATAGATAGAACCTGAGGCCTCCTCGTCACGCCTGGATAGGGCATCTGCTACTCTGTTTGTTCGTCCATATTTATATTCCTCGCGAAAGTCATAACCCAAGAGTTTGCTGATCCATTGTTGTTGAGGGGCAGTGATGAAACGCTGCTCCAATAAAAATTTCAGACTATAATGATTTGTTCGTACCACAAAGTAAATTCCCGAAAATATTTGTGCCAATGTCGAATTGCTTATCTAAACCAATCAATTCCTCTCGTACGCTGGCATTTTTCGGTGCTGGGGATCCAAGGCTTGGCTATAGAATGCAATCGGGGTGCTCAGTTTGTAGGAGGACAACACCAATACCAGCTTCGGATGCGTAACATTACACGACAATGGTGAGGAGAAATTTGGTAAAGCCAGTACAGGTTTTGCAGACATAGCCGCTTGTAATTTCTCAAAAGCACGTGAAGACTCCTCGGTCCAAGTGAAGGAATTCTTGCGGAGTAGATTAGTTAGTGGGGCACCGATAATTCCATTAACTTTGACGAACTTACGATAATATCCCCAAGGACCCACGAAGAGGCCAGACGGTGGCAGGTCTTGGTCACGAGGAGATGGCTTTAATTTTGTCCTCGTCGACTTTAACCCTGGATTGTGTGATAACGTGGCCCAAATATGAGACCTCCGTGGTGGCGAAAACACATTTAGATTTCTTTAGGAAGAGTTTGTGTTGACACATAAGAAAGAATACTAACTCCAAATGTTCCAAACAATCTTCCCACGTTCTACTGAAAATAAGAATGTTGTCAAAGAAAACGAGAACATTGCATTGGAGGCACCTTTCAAAGATGGTGTTCATGTGCGCCTAAAAGGTGGATGGTGCGTTGGTGAGCCTGAAGGGCATGACCGGGATTCAAAATGTCCATGATGGGTTCGAAATGTTGTCATGGGTACACTGTCTGGATCCATCAAAACCTGATGATAACCTGTTCACAAATCAAGTTTGGAAAAATATTGGGAGCCGTTTAGTTCCTCCAGAAGTTCGTCGATCACCGGAATAAGAAATTTATCCTTGAGAGTATGAGAATCAAGTGTCATGTAGTCGACACAAAAATGCCAAGAATTATCCGTCTTACTGTTACCTTGAGTGTTGCTACATTATGAATCAGAAGTCCTAAAGTGCTTGCCAATTTAGCATCAATATGCAATGCGTGCTGCCTGAGTCTACCAAAATTTTTACGGGTGACTGATTTATGTGCCTAAGAATCTGCATGGTTTTTGGTCTATTTGTTCCTGCAATGGAATGTATAGAGAATCTCCACAGTCTCCTCATCTCCCGCTTCGAAGCCTCTTCGAAGTTTGTGTCACCCTCTGTAAGTGAGTCCCCGATCATTTCCAACCAAAATAATATTTTACATCGTTGACCTTATATGTATGGCTCATCACAGTTGAAACAAAGTCCCTTCGCACTCCAAGCTTCCATCTCTGCTCTAGTCAAATGTTTCACGAACGGCGTGGGTTGTGTGTTGGGATTATTTCTGCGTGGTAGGTTGTTGAATAATCCAGAACGTTGGTCATACAGCATGGCCAAATGTATAGTTGTACCTAGGTCTTTTGGTTTTTGAATCTTGACATCAATGGCTATTTATTGTTTCAGCCCACTAATGAATACTCGAGCCTCTTGTTTTGTGTTTAAATCTTCCGTCTGTGCTGCAAGATCTTTGAACTACGATATATACTCTTCTACTGATCTTGTTTGGCAGAGTTTCGATAATTCACCCAAGATATCATCGCGAATAGGTGGGCCGAATCTTCCATGGTAGTGGTCTTTAAACTTATCCAAGCTAATGTAGGAAGATCTTTCTGTGATTTGAAGAACCAGCGTTGTGCTTCTCCCTCTAGATGAAAGGAAGCTATGCCAATCTGTTGGTCCTCCACGGTGTTGTGATGTTGGAAAAATTGTTCACATTTGTTGAGCCAATTAAGAGGATCCACTTTGCCATCAAAAACTAGAAAATCCAACCTTGGAAATCTGGGTACGGGAAAAAAAATTTCCTTGTCTTCGTTTTGATTGGTTCCTTTGTGACGACCGTCGTACGACCCCTTTCCGCTCCTTTATCCGACATGATCACCTCCTGGTCCCTTGTGAGGTTGTGTCACCAGGAGTGATAATTCTTCAAACCTCATTTACAAACTTTGTTGACAAAGTTATGCCGCTGCTTTGTCATCTAGGTACATGGTCATGAGATCCTCAAGTTGTTTTTCATTACATTTAGTTCACCCATAGATTCTGTCTTTGGAACCAGCTTGTCACGACTACGAGAAATGGATCGAGTTATGGGTCGTTGCACTAAAAAATCTTCAAGGCTCATATCTCTGCTCTTTTGTGTTTTTGTCGCTTGTTTGCCTATTTTGAACGAATAGATTGAAGTTTGTTAAAGAGAACCTCTGATCTTTGGAACAAGTATCTATATTGAAATGAATCTTGTTTATTCAAAACGTACCAAGGGATATTTGTACATGATTGCGTCATATCTTGATAAGGAGATAACAAACTAAAAAATCTCAAAAGATAAAACATCTAAAACTTGAAAACAACCACCTAATAACGGATAGAATCCTTATAGACAATGATCCTCATTTTTTTCCAGTACTGACAAATAAAAATAGACTTCTTATTTATTCAACTCCATTAGCTTTATCCATTCGAACGCAACCGATAATGAGTGAATCTTCGATACTTGATGTCTTTCTGGCTTGGTTAATTTGAAGTTCCTGGGTCGTGTGAATGTGGCGTGACAAAGCTTTTTTTGAAGCTTATAATTATGTAGGAAGCGATCAATTGAGATTTGAGAGTTGGATCTTATGTTTGCTAAAAGCTCTAGATTGCAGTGTTTGGATGTGCACTATTAAAGCTGACTGTTGTGTCACATAGTGTTGTGTACTTTAATCTGCCCGTGTTTTCAGTCTTTTTGTGCTTTTGAGAAGATACCAGATCCAGGACAAGAATCAATTTAGTTGTGGTAAATTCTATAGATATATAGGCTATCAGACAAGATATAAGGTTATTGCAATTTGTATGATATTTCAAAAGCGTCCAATATTAAATTTTTTTTTATTCTCGTAATTGTGTTTAATCTGGACGCATTGTAATTTGGAATTGAACTGGGATGCTTCGCATAAGACGAATGCAAGGTTTTGACAAGCTTGAAGACTGTTTTGTGTCGACAAGAATTTTAAATGTGGTGGGGTCAACATGTTTTGAAGAAAAAAAACGTGGGTGCATATACGGGTTGGCGGAAATTTCGTAAAGAAATAGAAGACGCGTTTTTAACGCGTATTCACACGGTCAAGGGGCTCTATAAATAGAGCTCCCCCTTTCATTTTGAAATCATCCCTTCTTCGAGTTTTCTCTCATCTTATAATATTCTATAATATTTGTGAGGTGTTTGTTCTCCTGTATTAAGAGAGTGTGTTCTCTTTGGAAACACAGTGAGTGAGTTGTACACCGCAAAATATTATAGTGGAAATTCTTTTCATCTTGCCCGTGGTTTTTACCCTAATAATTTTTAGGGGTTTTCCACGTAAATCTCGGTGTCCAATTTATTCTTTATTTTCGGGTTTAATTATCTCAAATTCCGCACGTG
>NC_133318.1:4016747-4020259 GCF_012295235.1 Primulina huaijiensis | reverse complement strand
CATATCAACACACTGAATACTCTATTTGCCCAACTCACTTCCATGGGGCATAAAATAGGGGAAAATGAACGTGCGGAGCTTCTACTTCAAAGTCTACCAGATTCATATGATCAACTTATCATCAACATAACCAACAATATTCTTATGGGCTTTCTAAGATTCGATGATGTCTTAACTGCGGTTCTCGGAGAAGAAAGCCGGCGCAAGAATAAGGAAGATAGGTTGGTAACATCGAAGCAGGCAGAGGCTTTACCGATGATAAGAGGAAGATTTATGGACCGTGACTCCAGTGGGAGCCAAAGACGAGGTAGATCAAAGTCGAGAAGTAAGAAGAAAAATATTTACTGCTTTAAATGTGGCGGTAAAGGGCACTTCAAGAAAGAGTGTACGAGTATTGAAAAAAGTTCTCAAGGAAATATGGCCAGTACTTCAGGCAGTGGTGAAATATTATTCAGCGAAGCAGCAACTGTTGCAGAAGGCAGGCACAAATTTTGTGACACATGGATTATGGATTCAGGAGCGACGTGGCACATGACGTCTCGGAGAGAATGGTTTGATCATTATGAACCAGTCTCAGGAGGATCTGTATTCATGGGAAATGATCATGCCTTGGAGATCGCTGGGGTCGGTACTATCAAAATTAAAATGTTTGATGGCACCATTCGCACCATACAGGAGGTACGACATGTGAAAGGACTGACGAAAAATCTTTTGTCCTTGGGGCAATTGGATGATATCGGGTGCAAAACTCGGATCGAGAACGGGATCATGAAAATTGTGAAGGGTGCGCTTCTGGTTATGAAGGCGGAAAAGATTGCTACAAATCTGTATGTACTTTTGGGAGAAACACACAAGGAGGCGGAACTAGCTGTTGCATCAAATGGTTCAGGAGAAGAATTAACAGTGTTATGGCATGGAAAGCTCGGGCATATGTCAGAACGGGGGTTGAAAATTCTCTCAGAACGGAAGCTGTTGCCGGGACTTACAAAAGTGTAACTACCCTTTTGTGAGCATTGTGTTACCAGTAAACAACACAGATTAAAGTTTGGAACTTCTACTGCCAGGAGCAAAAGCATATTGGAGCTGATTCATTCGGATGTTTGGCAAGCACCGGTTGTATCCCTAGGAGGAGCGAGATACTTTATCTCGTTCATTGATGATTTCTCTAGGAGATGTTGGGTGTATCCAATCAAGAAGAAGTCAGATGTTTTTCAGATCTTCAAAGATTTCAAAGCGCGGGTTGAAATTTATTCTGAGAAGAAAATCAAGTGTCTGAGGACTGACAATGGAGGAGAATATACCAGTGACGAATTTGATGTATTTTGTCAACATGAGGGCATCAAAAGACAATTCACGACGGCTTACACACCTCAACAGAATTGAGTGACGGAGCGGATGAACAGGACCTTGTTGGACAGAACAAGAGCTATGTTAAGGACTGCGGGTCTAGAAAAGTCATTTTGGGCAGAAGCAGTCAAATCCGCTTGTTATATTATCAATCGTGCTCCTTCAGTGGCGATTGATCTGAAGACTCCGATGGAGATGTGGATTGGGAAGCCGACAGATTATTCTCATTTGCATACAATTGGAAGTCCTGTGTACGTTCTGTACAATGAGCAAGAAAGATCGAAGTTGGATTCAAAATCCAGAAAATGTATCTTCTTAGGATATGCTGATGGAGTAAAGGGGTTTCGCTTGTGGGACCCTACTGTTCACAAGCTTGTCATCAGCAGGGATGTTATCTTCGAGGAAGATAAAGTAAAGGGAGACCAAGGCACACCGAATTCAGAAACTACTATATTTCAGGTAGAAAATAAGACGGATGAAGGTCAAATTTCTTGTGAAGCAGTACCAGAGCACGAAGAACAAGAACAAGTTGAGTATGAGGTTTCCAATGTGAGGCAGTCAACTCGAGACAGAAGACCACCAGGTTGGCTTTCAGATTATGTCAGTGAAAGCAATATTGCATATTGTCTATTATCAGAGGATGGTGAGCCATCGAGTTTCCAAGAGGCTACTTAAAGCTCGGATGTATCCTTATGGATGATAGCAATGCAAGAAGAGTTGGAGGCATTAGACAGAAATAAAACTTGGGATCTTGTTACACTACCACGGGGAAGGAAAGCCATTGGAAACAGATGGGTCTATAAGATCAAGCGTGATGGCAATAACCAAGTGGAGCGGTATCGTGCTAGATTGGTGGTAAAAGGATATGCTTAGAAAGAAGGAATTGACTTCAATGAGATATTTTCTCCTGTGGTTCGGCTTACAACAGTCAGAGTAGTGTTGGCATTGTGTGCGGTGTTTGACCTACATCTAGAACAGCTAGATGTGAAAACAGCATTTCTTCATGGAGATCTTGAAGAAGAAATCTATATGCTCCAGCCAGAAGGTTTTGCAGAAAAAGGCAAATAGAACTTGGTTTGCAGGTTGAACAAATCTCTGTACGGTCTCAAACAGGCGCCGAGGTGTTGGTACAAGAGATTTGATTCCTATATCATGAGCCTTGGATACAACAGACTGAGTGCAGACCCTTGTACGTATTTCAAGATGTCTGGTGACGATTATATCATTTTGCTGTTGTATGTGGACGACATGTTGGTAGCAGGCCCCAACAAAGATCAGCTCCAAGGATTGAAGGCACAGTTGGCTAGGGAATTTGATATGAAGGACTTGGGACCAGCAAACAAGATTCTAGGGATGCAAGTTCACCGAGACAGAAGTAACAGAAAGATTTGGCTTTCCCAGAAAAATTATTTGAAGAAAGTCTTGCAACGCTTCAACATGCAAGATAGTAAGCCAATTTCGACCCCTCTTCCTGTTAACTTCAAGTTATCCTCTGAGATGTGTCCTAGCAGTGAAGCAGAGAGGATGGAGATGTCTCGAGTACCATATGCATCAGCAGTGGGGAGTTTGATGTTCGCTATGATCTGTACAAGACCGGACATTGCTCAAGCAGTGGGAGCAGTTAGTCGGTATATGGCGAATCCTGGACGAGAGCATTGGAGCACTGTCAAGAGGATCCTTAGATACATTAAGGGTACCTCGAATGCTGCATTATGTTATGGAGGATCGGATTTTACACTCAGGGGCTATGTCGATTCAGATTATGCAGGTGATCCTGATAAGAGAAAATCTACTACTGGTTATGTGTTTACACTTGCAGGAGGAGCAGTAAGCTGGGTTTCAAAACTGCAGACAGTTGTAGCGTTATCTACAACAGAGGCAGAATATATGGCAGCTACTCAAGGTTGCAAGGAGGCAATATGGATTAAAAGGTTATTGGAGGAGATTGGGCACAAACAAGAAAATGTTTCTTTGTTTTGTGACAGTCAGAGTGCCTTGCACAGTGCAAGGAATCCAGCTTTTCATTCCAGGACGAAACACATTGGAGTACAATTTCACTTTGTGCGAGAAGTAGTAGAGGAATGAAGAGTGGATATGCAGAAGATCCATACGAAGGATAACATAGCTGATTTTCTGACCAAGCCAGTGAACACTGATAAGTTTGA
>NC_133318.1:3980397-4016716 GCF_012295235.1 Primulina huaijiensis | reverse complement strand
TAAAAAAAAAAAGGGAATGGCAAGATTGAAAGGATGTGTGGAGATGTGTTTGATTCTCAATCAAATCTCCAAGTGGGAGAAATGTCGACAAGAATTTTAAATGTGGTGGGGTCAACATGTTTTGAAGAAAAAAAAACGTGGGTGCATATACGGGTAGGCGGAAATTTCGTAAAGAAATAGAAGACGCGTTTTTAACGCGTATTCACACGGTCAAGGGGCTCTATAAATAGAGCTCCCCCTTTCATTTTGAAATCATCCCTTCTTCGAGTTTTCTCTCATCTTATAATATTCTATAATATTTGTGAGGTGTTTGTTCTCCTGTATTAAGAGAGTGTGTTCTCTTTGGAAACAGTGAGTGAGTTGTACACCGTAAAATATTATAGTGGAAATTCTTTTCATCTTGCCCGTGGTTTTTACCCTAATAATTTTTAGGGGTTTTCCACGTAAATCTCGGTGTCCAATTTATTCTTTATTTTCGGGTTTATTATCTCAAATTCCGCACGTGGGACCAACATTTTGGGCATTGACCAATATAATCAATTTATTTAAGTTCAAGGAAACTGGATGCTTTGGTTGGTGATAAACATGCTCGGTGTTATGTTTATTAATTATATTGATCATGGAGATATGTGAGGCAGTACGAGTGAATGGAAATTTTTGGTTATTTTCCAACATAACAAGCTCAAATATAGGCATATCTCTATTTATGGAAGGTTTGTCCTACTTCTTCTCATGCTTAATGTTTGTGACATTGATCTTTGAGCTGTGATTAAATTATAGCATGTTACATAATATTTGTATACATGTTCATTGGCTATGAAAAACTTTTCTTTTATCTTCTGGATGTATTCATATTGTATGTTGGTTTAATATAATTTTATCCTTCTGCGGAAAATTGTTTTCAAGGAAACAAATTTTAAGGAACTCATTTTTTAATAAGAAACGATATTATATTGATCAATAAAATTAAATACAAAAATTTGAATGAACTCTTTCATGCTCTAAGTTGGCTATTGTTCACCCAAGGGAATTAAAAATCGTGAAAATATAAAATTTTTATTATCGATTAACCAAGCATGTGGTAAATTAAATGTTGTGTCATCTGCTTGTGTTCAGTTTTCTATTTCTGCAATTTTAAGTCATGGTATTGCTTGTGTTCTTTTCAAATTTGTGCTGGCATATGATTGGCTGGCTAGTTGTATGTGAAGGGACAGTGGATGTTCAAGACGTATGACTAATGAAGCTACACTGCTATCTAAACTGACTCAGTTTACTTGACCTAAGATTACTTTTGAAGATGTTTCTTAGGTAGAATCATGGGTAAAGGTATGCTTATTCGTGGTTACATTATTATTGAAGATATACTACTTGTTGAAAATTTTAAATACAATTTGATTAGCATAAGCCAACTATGTGATTTGACTATTCAGTTGATTTCCATAAACATATTTATAATGTCAAAGATATATCTGGAAGTATTATAATGACATGTGAACAATGTGGAAATACATAAAAATCAGTTGGACTACTCGACCTAGTGAACTAGTGTGGTTCATTGCTTCTACCTTACTAAATAACGGGTTGTGGCACAAGAGGTTAAACCATTTAAATTTCAAAGCCCTTACAAATCTGAGCAAGAATGACTTGGTAACTGTCTTTCCCAAAGTTGAATTTTCTAAGGACAAAGTTTGTTCATCTTGTCATTCTGGGAAGCAAATTAGGTCATTTTTTAAGAACAAATGGAGTAACTCGTCAACTCGAAACTTAGAACTGTTGCATATAGACTTGTTTGATCATATCCTAGTCATGATCTTAAGGGGAATGAAATATAATCTAATTATTGTTAATGAACTCTCAAGGTTTACATATGTAATCTTTTTAAAATCAAAAGATCAAATTGCTGCTCAACTGATCAAGATTTTCAAAAGATTTTTAAATAAAAAATAATAAAAATTTACAAAATCAAATCTGATAAAGGAACTGAATTTTTCAACCAAATTTTGTCTACTTTTTAAGAAAGACATGCAATTATGCATGAGTTCTCTGCGGCTAGAACACCTCAGCAAAATATAGTTGCTGTGAGGACAAATAAAACTCTTAAATAGACTGCTAGAACAATGCTTGTTGATTCTGGTATTTTTCAAAAGTTTTGGAACAAGAAACATGGCAAGTCATCATATGAGATCTGGTATGACAAGCAACATGTGGTATCCTATTTCAACATATTTGGCCGCAAATGTTTTATCCACAATAATGGTAAAATCAACTAATTACTTTTGATGCTAAGTCATATGAAGGTATATTTCTTGATTATTCTTCAATTAGCAAAACTTATCGAGTATTTAACAAAATAACTTTAAATGATGAAGAATATGTGCATATTGTTTTCGATGAAACATTGTCAACTGACAAGTCAACTGATCCAGCTGAACTAACCAATCGATTTGAAGAGATCAATCTGGAAGATGAGAGTGAAGATGGGTCCATATTAACAAAAAGACACTGCAATCTTCAGAGCATGAGCTGCTTGAACAATCAATTGAATAAGACGGCGTTCCAGTTGACCATCTTTCTGATGCACAAAGAACAAGAATCATTGATGAACCCGATTACAGATGGAACAAGAATCATCCACCTGGCTTAATAATATATAACACATATGCTCCAGTGACAATCAGAGGACATATGCTCAATCTCTTTTTACACTCTGCTTTCATTTCTAACATTGAACGTAAAAATATTTATGAAACTTTGACTGACAGTGGTTGGATTGATGCTATGCAAGAACTAACTCAAGTTTACTAGAAATTATGTCTGGATTTTAGTTCCAAGACCTTCTCATCAAATAGTTATATGTACAAGATTGGTATACAAGAACAATCTCAATGAAGGTGGCACAATGGTAAGGAATAAAGCGAGATTAGTTGCTCAAGGATTTAGGCAAGAAGAAGGAATTGACTATGATGAAACTTTTTCTCCATAAGCTAGACTTGAAACTATCAGGATATTCCTTGCCTTTGCCTCTTTCATGAACTTCGAATTTTATGAAATGGATGTAAAGATTGCATTCTTGAATGGACAACTAAAAGAAGAAGTTTATGTTGAACAACCATCGGGTTTTATCAACCATTTATTTTCTGATCATGTTTATAAACTGAAAAAAGCTTTATATGGTCTAAAACATGATCCAAGAGTTTGGTATGATACACTATCTAGGTTACGTATTGAACATGATTTCATTATAGACACTGTTCATAAAACTCTATTTAATTTTACTAAAAGAAATCATATTTTATCAGTGCTAATTTATGTTGATGACATTATTTTTTGGTCAGCTAACCCCAAATTGTAAGAAAATTTTTCTAAACTTATATGTGACAAATTTGAAATGAGTATGATGAGTGAACTAACAATCTTTCTGGGCGTATGAAAGAGTTGGATAATGATATTTACTTCAGTCAAACTAAGTATACAAAAGAACTACTCAAGAAATTTGGAATGGAAACGTGTTCCATAGCAGGAACCTCATTGAGCTCGTCAGTTAAACTAGACAAAGATGAAGAGAGAATATCAGTTGAGGTAACTATATATCGAGGCTTAATAGGTTCTTTATTGTACCTAAGTTCCAGTCGACATGATATTGTATTTTTCATCTATATTTGTGCTCGGTTTCAGTCCTAACCTAAGCAGTCACATTATTTATCTACCAAACGATTTCTTAAATATCTTAAAGGCACACAAAATGTGGATCTTTAGTATGCTAAAGACACATATTTTAATTTCGTTGGCTATTCAGATGCAGATTATACAGGGTGCAAAATTGATAGAAAAAGTATCAGTGGATCATGTCAGTTTTTAGGAGATTTCTTAAGACCGCTGGTTTTAAGAATGAGTGATTGCCCTTCTCCGACCCTTACTGCCCAACCTGGGAACGGACAGCTAATGCGTTCCACTTATTTAACAGGGTTCTATGGTCGGTCCGTGACCCCTGGATGCCGAAGGCGCCCTTGGGGTGATCTCGTAGTTCCTACAGGGTGGAGATGATGGGGTCGGTCCATGGATTTTCCTTCCTTTTCTTTTGCCACATTTCGCTCAAAGGGTTGAAGGGAGATAGTGCATCAAGCTGTTCGCAAGGGCCGACTTGATCCTCTTCCCCAGGGATCTCAAACAAATGAGGGACCTGAAAGAGCCGCCGACTCCAACTACCGTCCATGTAAGATCCATATTAGATCTGACCAACTGTCCATCCTACCTCCTCTATGTTCTTGACAGCCCATATTTGTCTCAATAGAGTCTTTCAGTGGCAGACTGATCTCTTGGTTTAGCAAGAAGAAAACTTCCATTACAACATTCACAACTGAAGCAGAGTACTTAGCTACTGGAATCTGTTGCGCCCAACTGCTATGGATTCAACAACAGTTGAAAGACTATAAAATCATTGAACATGAGTCACAAATATTTTGTGACAATACAAGCACCATATCAATCACCTACAATTCAATTCTACAATCTAGGATCAAATACATTAATGTCAGGCATTACTTCATGAAATATCATATATTGAAGAAAGACATAAAGATAGAATATGTCTCAACTGATCAACAAGCAGATGATATTTTCACCAAACCACCACCAAAGACTAATTTTTCTTACTTTATAAATATTTTAGGGCTTATTGATTTATCTTAATACTTAAGTTAAGGGGAATATTGAGTTTTAAGAAGGTCAATTGATAAGATGGAAGTCAGTTTACCTTGAGTTCAACAGACTGCCAGTTTAGTTCCATACCAACTGATCTTTTGTGCTTTTAGACAAACTGGTCTTATCATTTAGTAGAATGATTATTAACTCAGTTTAATTCCATATAAAAGTTAGTGACGTTTGAATAATCAATTTTTATAAAATCAATTTATCAATATTTCAAAAATATTTTTTTCATTCCAATAACATGTGTCTTTTCAAAAGAAATTCAAAAATTCACCGTACATAAGTACCTCGGTTTAACTCCTTCTATTCTTACTTCAGCGTTCAAAGCATTTTTTGCACACGTTTGTGCTTTTTGCCTCTCGATTCTCGTGTAGCAATTTTTTTTTAAATCTGTTAAAATTTCCTTTCGAAATGACATCATCTTCACCAACTTACATATTAAATGCTCTTGTTTTAGATTTCGATTCAATTTATGCCATGGAAGACGAAGCAATCGCATGGGTTTTTTGATTGTTAGAGCCATCTAGACTCAGAGGATTTCTTTCTGATTCTTTCTTGGATATCTTTGTGACAGAGTTGCTGAGTGTCTATGAGAATAGTTCATGCAGTGAAGAGGGGAAGATTGTTGTGAATATCAACAGGCACACTCTGCTGATTGACGAGGGCTTATTTGCAGACTTGTTTCAGTTACCTTCAGAATGCATCACTAACTTCTCTGGTATGTCTACTACTGATTTGGATGAGATGAAACTGAAGTTCTCTGTGTCTGTGAAGGTTGTCAAACTTTCGGACTCTAAGAAAGAACTTAAACTGGAGTATCAGTTGTTGGTGGATGTCGTGGTATGGGACTTAATTGCTAAGGCAGGTTCTTTTGCTGCCCTAACATTTGAAAATTTTCAGCTGATGATGGCCATAGTAAATGAATTGACCAACTGGTCCCTTATTCTGTACAATACTCTGAAGAATATGGTGCAACACACTAGGCAATCTTTCGGTTTTGTTGTTCAGTTGAGCAAATATTTTGAGGATTCTGGAATTCTTCTAAATGCAGCAACAACTCTCCACAAGCTTAGGATTCTCAATGCACAGAGCATTTTGGCTTTGAGGCGAAAGGGTCAAGCCCTAACTACTTTACCTGTTGGTCTGTTATAGGTAAAGAAGGAGATTATACAATAAGTGAATCAAGCTAAGAAATCTAAGGCTCAGAAGAGCAAAGTAGGTTTATCCTCCAAGCCAAAAGCCAAGCAGAAGTTAATCATCAATGAAAGTGATTATGATACAGTACCTTCTCCACCAGTTAAGAAGGATAGAACAACAAAGACTAAACCAATTTCTACTCCGAGCAAACTGGCACCTTTGCTCGTCGACAAGGAAAGTGAGAAGAAAAAGAAAGTTGAGGCGGAGCAAACTGATCCGAAATTGACCAAAACTGATGTCAAGGCAGCTAGCTACTTGCTAAGCAACTGACAAGGAATTTTCTGCTAAGTATGCAGAGAATTTGACCTTGGTTGGGATAGCTTCTCCTCTACAAACAGTTGCTCCACCTACCATTCTACTGACAGCAAATCCTAAAGGCGTGATTATCATGGATTCTATTGAGTACACCAGATCTGGACTGGACTCAAGATTTTCTTCTAAATGGACAGAAGAGAAAGGAAAATAAAATATGGTTGAAACCGAGGATTCTAAACCACTATCTTCAGTTCAAACTTAGATAATTCTGTTAATGGACTAGGTGAATTAATACACAGACACCAAAACTGAATACTATGATGAATGGTATCAGTTTAGAATAGTCACTCCTACTCAAAAACTGAATATGAATGAGACTTTAAAGAAGTTCATTACTCTTGAGAAGATGGTGATGAAGGCTTTGAAAGCAGTATAAGTGGTTCATGCGTTGGAGAGGATGTAATATTTCTTTAATTTAATGAGAATTAAGAAATTTACCTTGAGTGTGAAGAATTGAAGAGAATTTATGATTCGACCTATCCAACTGCTCATGATGATCAAGCTACGTTTACTCAATTTGATGTAGATTTGAGCTCACTGCAAATGAAAGTCAAGTTCTGGGAGATGGACCAACAGTTGTTCATTCCAGTTGACAACAAGAGTAAGAAATCTATCAAGGACTATATTCAACTAGATTCTACCAAAACTGAACTGAATCAAGAGGAACAACAAGAAAAAGATTCATCACTTCCAGCTCCAAACGAATGATTGATCAAAATCAATCAGAGTCAAGCCAAGCTAGACCATCATCCACTTTGACTGAGAATATTAATGTTGATGACATTCTGAAGACAGTAGCTAAAAGAACTAATTCATCTGTGACGGAAACGAGGAACTAGGAATGGAGGAATCATTTCAAATTCAAGAAGAGACTATGGATAAGGAGATTCTTGGTCACATTGAAAGATTTTTTGCTGAAATTGCTTATACATGCCTGAAACTGTGAGGAATCAATTGGCATTGAAGTTGTAGTTCCTGAGACATTTTTCATGCCTGAAACTGTGAGGAACCAGTTGGCTCCGAACTCATCAATTGTTGAAGAGTCTGTTGCAGTAATAAACCAAACCAAAATCAAAGAAACTGGAACTGAAGTTGTTGAGTCAGTTGAGCAAGTTGTTGTTGCTGAACCGAGTAGTCGGTTGATCATTTTTTCTAATCCAAAAGCTCATATTATTGCTGAATCTTCATAAATGAAGTTTGTAGATGATATTCCAATGGATGATATTCTTTCAAATTTGATTGGAATCAATTATATTCTTCCACAGGTCAAGACAGGCCAAAAACTAACTGCAAGTATTCAACGACCTCTTAGGTCTATCTAAAGATCTCAACACGTTGTTTATTCAACTAGATCCCATGAGAAAAAACTGTGCTTCATTTCACAACTTTCAAGTTCTTATGATGCTCTTACACAGAAGCTGGATCTAGTACATGACAACTTAAACTCGAAGCTTGATTCAGTCTCTGTCGAATTCGACACTATGTCAACCCAGATGAATTCAGCTGTACACATTCTAAAAAGATAAGTGGATGCCCCTGGTGTTGAAAAAAATGGGAAGACAAAAGGGAAAACAAGGGTATTACGTCTAAGGATGAATTGCCTCAAAGGAGTCGAAGACTAAAAGGTGAAGACAAAGAATATAGTAGATAGTCGTATTTGTTTATTCTATAAGTTTTCAAAAAATTTTAGTTTCTCACTTTATCAGTTTCAGAAGATATCAGTTTATCATATATTTGCTTATCATAATCATTCGTACAGTTTTTATCTAAATAAAAATGAACTTATTGTTTAATTTTGTCAAACACCAAAAAGGAGAAAATTGTTGGAAAATTTATGTTTTGATGTTAACAAATGATTTAAGGCAAAACTGAAGTAAGGTAAACTGAACTAAACTATCTGAGTCATCCGGACCAAATGGAACTGGCTATGTCCACAAGCTAAACTGGTCTGGACTAGTCAAAGCAAAACTGACTCGAACCTAAATTGAATTATATCAAAGCATGTATTGAGAAGTTATCAGTTTAGAAATCTTTATTCATTCTCAAATAAATCAGTTTACACCAGAGGGCTAAACTGATTATTGGATAAGTTTTTTCGTACTTTGCCGACACAGCTTAATCCAACTGCACTACAATTTTTGTACGGATGTCAGAGAATGATGACCTTGACAAAACGCAACTACGACTATCATTATTTGGAACATATCATTTTTTAAGTTTGTGATCGTTGCAGCTTAAAGTCTATAAATATAGGTGCAGATCGGTTGAGCGAAAAAAGGGAAAACCTACAGAACAACAAATTACATAGACATGCATCTGACTTTCAAGATTACAAGCAAAAATGATCATACATTCAAGCACACTTTACATAATTGTATCTGATCATTAAGGATCATCAAGTGCTAGGAGAATTCATTATAATTCATTGTATTCGAGAATAGTTTATATACTGTTTCTTTGTTCAGTTGAGTAGACTAGGAGTTTCACCTTGGCGATGTTAAGTGCCTTCTTGTGTGAGCCTTCCCAAAATGAAAAAGAGGTGACGTAGGAGCTTGAGTTCTCCGAACATCCAAAAACAAACTTGCACATATTTTACTTGCAGTTTACATAGCCAATCCATTACTTGAAATGTTATAATCTATCAGTTCACTACAAGGAATTTGTTCATACATATCGGTTAAAAGACAACGTTTTTAATCAAAATTGTTGTCTTTTTATATTTAACAACGGTTTTATTTAAAATCGTTTTCTTTTTTATGTTATAGACATCGATTTTAGAAAAAACGGTTGTCTTTTATGTATTTTTTTGCATCAACGACAACGGTTTTTGTAAACCGTTGCCTTTTAGCGGTTTTTTTATCTACGACAACGGTTTCAACAACCGTTATCTGTGAGCTTCTTTTTTTTTTGTATAAGACAACGCTTTCTTTTAAAATTGTTGTCTATCTAAATTTTTTATCTACGACAACGGTTTTTGAATCCGTTGTCTTATACACTAAAAATTTTCATTTATTAACAATGGTTTGTTTAAAAACCGATGTTGATCTTTTTTATAAAAAAATTTGCTGAGCCCCAAGTCGATGTCAGTTTTTAAAATAAAGAGAAGAAAGAAAGAGAAGCTCAGTTCCCAAATTTTATTTCCGGGGCATTTAAATTTATAGCCTCCTGACCTCTTGTTTTTAAATTTATAACCCTTTTTATTTTAAAAACAGTAATCTCCTCTTAAAATTTTTAACTCCCTTAATGGCCCATCATGCTTCCGTAATTTAAATTAAATCTTTACCTTTTTGACCAGAATGCCACCGGGTTATATCCACCATTTTTACGAACTGCTCCTCACAGTCCAACCACACGATCGCAACCGATGGTTACCGACGCAGATTCTTTCAGTAGCACTTAGCACAACTCTAATTCGTTTCCTACCTTAGAGTGTTTAGTAAAAGATCAAATTTTGAAAATAATACATAAGAGGGGCTAGAGCAAAGATTTCTTTATTCAAACACAAACATTTATTATTACATAATAATTTTCTGCAGAGGAGGAGAAACTTGCTTAGCTACTTATAGTAGCCGAACTTGAAAAACACATAAACTATTACAATTGTTTTTTGAAAGAAATGAGGAAAATGTTTGATGATCATCACTTCTTTCTTCCTTCCTTATTTATAGAAGGATTCTTCGGATTTTAAATCCGGACTTCAAACCTTGATAAGCCTTTACAGCTTGCATATGGACCATTTAGTGGTTGAGCGGTCCTACTTTCTTGAAATGTCATTTTCTAGATTATTAATCTAGAAATTAACTTTTCGCCTTCTTTTATCTCTCCCTGGTACCAGTAGAGATGAGTCTGGAAGATATCAGCTGTAATCTCATCTTCTTTTTCTTTATACATTCTGATAATTGATCTGAGAGCTGCAGTCTCACTTCTCTTATACTTGATTCTTCTTTTTAAAACTTTCAGATATGCACGATACATCTTTAAGTTTTGATTCTGATGTGTTTAACTGGTTCCATTTACCCTTATTTATAGTATCAGGTTTGGGTCCAGTTTTCTTGTTTTCTTTACTGGATTCCTTTTTTAAATAAAGTATCCAATGTTCTTTCGTCTTTTACCCATCATTATTAGTGGTTCTTGTGTCCCTTTCCACCGATTATTGGTGGTCCTGTTTTTCCCACTCACATAGTGGTCCTCCTTTTCTTAGTGGGTTTGGTCACATGTCTCTTTTAATTTTGTCGAGGAATCTTAAGCTTTTTGTATCCTCGAGGAAAATGTGAATGTGGTCCTTCCCCACTTGTCCTTGCTTCGGTAAAATGTTTCCGATCAGATCTCGGTTTGAAACCTTTACCGAATTCCGATTTTTTCTGATTCTAGCATTCAGGACAGATGTTTTCTGACTATCTTCCTATATGTGCCATATTATAGAACTTTCGGCGAGTCTCTTTACTGGCCGTCAGCTTGCTGTTCCATAGAAGATTTCTTTTCTTCTCGAATAAATCTTCTGCAAAGCTTGTTGTTTTTCCTGTCATAGTGTTTAACAAGAATGATCCATTCAAAGAATTTTGGTAAAACTTAAATGGAAACTTGAGTTTGTCCATCTCCGTGAGACAAACCCAGATACCCCATGCTCTCCTGGTCGATATGTCATCTTCATTGAACGAAGAGACTAAGGGGGTTTCGTTTGTAGGAGGATCCTTTATAAATTTTTGATAATTCATGTCTGGCCTCCTTAGCTTGATGAAATGAAAGGCTTCGTGTGAGCCGTTCCCTGCTGGTTCTGGTGCTGCACTGAAAAAATACGCTCCAAAATATCTCCTCTGGACAACTGATCATTGTTTGTCCAAGTTTCATGTACCGCTTCCTGTATCCATTTTGGTAATGCTGACCTCTCCTGGAAGCTGGGCGAAGTAGTATAAACTGAGGCAAGAGCCCCAAATTCATACCAGGCTTTGACCTCCTTTGGATATGAATTTTGTTTCATCCATACCCTAGGATATTTTCCTGCAACGTCAACTCGAACCATGGCTGGGTTGATGCCAATTCTTGTGTTTAATTTATCCCAATTCTGTTGATAGACCTGAAATGGAGAAATTTTAGTTTCATTAGTATCAACCTTAGTTTTGCCTTTGTCAGTACGAGGCCTAAGTTTGATCTCTCCCTCTTCAATCCCCGAGGTGAAGGGTTGACTTGAGGACTCGAGATAAGGATCTGGAGTCTCAATTTTTGTTTCAGCCGATTCATCTGGAAATGATCCCGACTTAACACTTGTGCTAGGGGTAATTGAATCCCCTGCTCCAGGTATAGAGTCCTGTACTTGAAAACTCTCCATTTGGGAAATCAATGGTTTCTCAATGCCTTGAAGGATAGGCCTTTGCATTACAGACCATAACTGAGTATATGCCTGTAAACATCCTGTGATTCGATCAGAGACAATTCTCTTATCAACTTGTTGAAGCCTTCCCGCAACTTCTGCGTTCAGTGCTAACTTGTTAAACTCGGTTGGAAGCATTTCAAGGTGTTCCCTCAAATGCCTCTGCATCTTGATAATAGCATCGATGTCAATGCTGTCCATCTCTTGTTAAAAAATCTGCAAGAATATTCTCATGAGATTTAATAATCACAATATCAAAATATAATTTTGACATAATGCTTGCCATCTTAATAATATGGCCTTCTCAGGTTTAGACTCAATTCTATTCCTTAAGAAAGCTTTCACCTGTGTGTTATCAACTTTCAAAGTGAATTTTTTTGCAAGTAAAAATAATGGTCATTTTTCAAAAGCTCTTTTTACTGCATAAAATTCCTTCTCGTTGATATGCCATCTTATGGCTTCTGCATTTGAGAAAAAACCACAACAATACCTGCATGGTTGTTCTCCATCGGGTGTGAGCTTAGTAAGAACTGCTGCCCACCAATGATAACTGGCATCGGTATATAATACCAGATCATCCTCATCTTGAGAAATGGCCATTTATGGAAGATTCTTACAAATCTTCTTTAATTGGCATAGTCCCTTTGTTTGTTCATCCGTCCATATAAATCTAGCATCTTTTTTCAATAATGGACTAAACACTTTCCTGTGTTTTGCTAGGTTCTTGATAAACATCTCAGCAAAATTAACAACTCCTAAGAAACTTTGTAGTTGCTTCTTGTCTTTGAGACTTTCTGGAAAATTCTGCACTTTTTCTACTATGTGTTCTTGCAGAATAATTTCTGACTCGATTTCAATTCCAAGGAATTCAATCTTTCTTGTAGCAATGACTGCTTTCTTTTCAGATAAAACCAGTCCTTCTTTTTTACAAACATTGGAGAAAATCTCCAAATGTTTAACATGTTCATTCATATCTTTAGACGCTATTAAAACATCATCAATATAAACAAACATAAACTTAAAATAATCTTTAAAAAGATTATCCATCTTTCTTTGAAATATCTAAGGTGAATTAGCCAATCCCATTGGTAATACCTCCCAAATATAATGTCCTTGTGGTGTAGAGAAAGCTGTGAATTTCTTGCTTTCTTCTTGCATCCTAATCTGGTAAAATCCAGACTTGCAGTCGAACTTAGAGAATATCTTGGCATTGCGTATACAACTTATTAGATGTTCTCTACTAGGTATAAAATACCCATCAAACTCCAGAATATTATTAATTTCTTGATAATTAATAACTAATCTGGGTTTTCCTCGTTTTATCTCACCATGATTCCTTACCAGAAAACCTGGACTGCTATATGGTGACATTCCTGCTTTGATTAAACCAAGGTCCAAATGTTCCTTGATTATAATCTGCATATCCCTTTGATCAATGATATTCATTGGGATAGGCTTGCAACGGACAAATTCATACTATTTGCCTTCCTTAATTTTAAGGCAAGCTCTGAGTTGATTTCTGTCCCACCATGCCAAAGGATCTTCATTGTAATTTTCTTTGATCCTTTTCTTGACATCTTCTAAAGATACCTTAGTTTCAAACTCTACTTCATTCTTATGCAGAGTTATCTTAAGGTATTCTATTTCTTCTGGTTGGAGATGTTTATCTGTTCTTAACTGGAGCATTGTTTCTCCGAACCTTCTGGAATCTTTCATTTTTTGGTTCAAAAGTTGTCCTGAATCACCACGCTTGCTGCGAAACAGAATTGACAATTTTTTGTAAAATGCCTCTCTTAGTCTCTGGACTATAATTTTGTGGTTACAAGAAGTTGTAAACACTAATCTTCTAGTCTCATTTTCTTGAGTATATGACTTGAACATTTGTAGGAAATTGTTTCCTAACAAAATATCAGCGCCTGTATCATGAAAATAAATTGGTGGTGTCTTTACCTTGTACCAAGGTGTTTGCCCAGCACCGCCAATCATTAATTCAGTCTTCTTAATTCCTTTACATAGGATTAAGATTCTTCTGGAAAAATCTCGTCCAACAATCTTAGGTAGTTCTTCTTCCAAATTATTTGGAAAAACTCCTCTTTTTACTGTACAGATTCCAGCACCTGAATCAATATAAGCAGCAAAATATTCTGCCTTATATTGTTCATATAACATTCCTACTGGAATGTATATGGAGAATGGACTTGTGGTCATTGTATTTTCCATTTCTTATCTTCTGCCATAAATTCCATTCCATACTCTAGACGTTTCCAAGGTTTATGTTCCTCAAGAAACTCTAGTCCAAGAACCAATTGATCTGGTTCTTTTTCTGGAATCCCTGTGATATGAACTTTCAATTCTCCAACTTGGATCATTCCTTGGTAAGTTCCTATCATAGGTTGTTCTAAATAGTAGATGGTATTACAAGGAAATTGATTCCTTTGTTTCGTAATATCAAATACTATTTCGACTTCTTTCCACCCTTTTGGGTATCTAAGTTTTCCTATTGTTGAAAAACTTTTTAGCTCCTGTTGGGTTTCTTGAACAGGGCTTTTTTCCCATCTGTAGCTTGTAATTCTATCTCCTTGAAAAGATAGTCTTCTTGATTCCAATCTAAGACTTTGATTCTTTTGTAGAATCGGTTTGTCTTGTATTTGGATATCTGTTTCCTGTATTTCCGGAAACTCAACTCGTTCTGGATAAATTGCCTGAGCAACTTTTCCGAATATTTCTGGTATCTCAATAAACTCATTTCTAATAAACAATTCTGAATGATGTGTATTAGATAGAGCATATGAGATTTGATAGGTAATAAAATATGGTCTATTACATTCCTTCATCAGCCTTTTTTCCTTGAAATTTTGATGTAATGTCAAGGCTCGGCTAAAATCTCGATCAGCCAGGTTGTAGGCTATCCTTGGATAGATAACTCCTACAATCTTTCCTGCACAGAGATTTCCTGAGATAGTTCCCAGCACTGAATCTTGAAGGTTTCCCATTCTTTTATCGCATATAGCAATATCGATGGGTGAATCTATTCTTTTTTTTGAAAAAAAGCTTTTATCATAATCTGGATTGCTCCAATATGAATCCAGAACATAGTCCTTGCTACTTCGATCTTGAGTTTTTGTAATTCCTCCTTAATTTCTTCAGAAAGAATTAACTGCATCTCCATTCTATTTCCAGTAAGTTCCATTGGGATTGTCATTTCTCTTCTGGAAATTTTATAGATCAGATGATGCTTTCTGTTTCTTAGGCCAAGATTTTCTAAGAACTTTTCTACCTGTCCTGTAGAGAAACCTTGATATCTCTGTAGACTAAGATTTTCTTTCATGATTCTTTGGACCATGTTATGAGATATTGTTGTCTGGCTAAAGAAACCAGACAAATCCTCATGTGTTTCGTGTCGAAACACCTCTCCTTCAGTCAGATTCCGATTCAGTTTCATCTGATTCTCCCTGACTTAGGACTTCTTCTTCTTCATATATACTCTCATCTGAGGCAATGTCCTCAAATCGGCATACCTGAATAAGATCTTAGTAATAAACTGCTTCTTCAATATCTGGAGTTGGATCGAAACGTTTAATACCTCTTTTTTCATTTTCTGGACAGTTAGTCGAGATATGTCATCTTGCTCCACATGTCCAGCAATTACAGTCCTTAAAACTTTCATTAGCTCGTGTATGCGCTCTTCTGAAAGTTTTCTTTGTAGGTGTTCTTCCTGTGCTTCGAGATGTACTCGATGCTTGGGAGGATGTCCTACTCCTTGATGGTCCGCTTCTTTCTCCAGATTTATAAGATCTGGCTTTTTGTCTAGACCATACTGTTCTTGGTTTCCAAGAACTTCTTCCATTTTTAGCATAAGGATGAGTCCTGAAACTTTTCATTTTATGCTTTTGTGGTTTACTTCCAATAATTGTTGGAAGATTATTTTCTTTACAACACAAAGGAGTACGTTTGTTAATACCCCTTAATCGTTTGTAATTCTTTGTAATGCTGTCAAATGGCACCATTCCGCCAATTTTCCTTTAAGGAAAGAAGCTCTTCGTGCCAATGTATCTGGATTTCCAGATACATATTCCCTTATGAGCATCTCTCTCCAGGGACTTGGCAATTTTGCGAAGAAAAGCTGCATAGCTATATCTTTTTCGACTCCTGAATTCCATCTATATTTAGTGAATAACATAATGTATTCATCCACTAAACAGATGTCATGTAATTCAAGACTATACAGAGCTTGAGTGTATTTCTTCCTCTTCTCTGTATCTTGACTATTAAAATAATATATCCCTATAAATTGTGCTTTAAATAGAGTAGCCATTCTTCCGGCTATCTCGCTTATAGATTCTCCGGCTAGGACTGTTTCTTTGGTTTCCACTGAAGTCATGTCCCAAGCAATTTTCACTGATCCCATGAGACTCCTTTCCAAAAGTTTAATGAATCCTTCTCTATTGAGATCAAGTGTTCCTGCTGCGATTCTCATAGCAGATGTCCAATCGTCTATGAGTTCTTTTCTGTTTTTGAAATCTAATACATCAAGGTTAATCATAACCCCGTAAGGATGTATAGGATCTAAAACAGTTTTTCCATAGGGTGTTTGGTGCAAGGGAATTTGATTTCTCCTTGTCCTTGTTCCCGCGGGGTGTGATCCTCTACCAGTATGGAAATCAGTTTGAGATTCTCTCATGTGTATATTTTGAGATCCTACACTTTCCCTTGGTGGTTCCTGAGAAGATGACCAAGTTATAGCAGGTGTTTCACCACCTGCTGTGTTCATCTTTAGATCTACAACTTTGATATTTGCAAAAGATTATGCAAGCTCTTGTAGATCCTCCAGACCAATCCTTTCTAAAGTTGTCATCAGATTAATTTCTTTTCTGAGATAGACTTAATTAGATTGATCATCTTTTCTTCTTCAGTCAAAGGTTTTGACACCACTTTGGCTTTCCCTTGTTGATGTAACAATGGTTCAATACCAAATGATGGTGGTAATCAATCTCCTGAAGTTCTCTTACTAGAACTTGGTTGTTGTTCTAGTGTTTGAATTCTTGGTTGAATATCCTTTAATATTCCAAGAATTTCTTCCTGGTTTTCAAGGATTTTCTCTACTCTTTGCGGTACAAAATATAGCATATTGCCATAATTTTGTACTGTCTTCTGGATTTCTCTAAGATCTAAAGAGAGCTTAGAAGAATCTGGTGCTATCTCCATAAACTTATTAGATTGAATCATAAGTTTACCTGAGGGTTCTGAGAATTCCCTTTCTGCTCTGGATATCTAACAATAGTTAGATGTTCTTGTGTATATTCCAAAATATTAGAATAATCCTTGTAAATTATTTTTCTCGAACATAAGTCCGGATTCATAATTTTTCGAAAATCTCCTCCTCAAACATTTAATTATAATGTAATAATAAGTTTTGTGTTTGAAATAAATTTACCTAGGCTCTGATACCATTTTCAAAGGATCTTGTTTAATGGAATTAATTAGCTCTTTAAAATAGAAAGAAGGTTATTTTTCAAAATAAAATTTTGTGAAGGTTAAATTTTTAATTGATTTTTCATTGAAGGCTATATAACAAAATATCCCTTTATTTCCGGGGCAAT
The DNA here is from genome assembly GCF_012295235.1 of Primulina huaijiensis. Classification (NCBI taxonomy): domain Eukaryota; kingdom Viridiplantae; phylum Streptophyta; class Magnoliopsida; order Lamiales; family Gesneriaceae; genus Primulina; species Primulina huaijiensis. The sequence goes on along the minus strand of NC_133318.1, from coordinate 3,999,529 downwards.
TTAAAATCTAACCCTAATTAAATTTTAATTTTAAATATTAGCCTTTTAGAATTCAAAATTTGATAAATACCATCCACTTAAAAAATTAATTAATTAATTAAAAAACAAAAGAAGAGTAGAAACAAAAAGGGGGGCACTTTAAAATATAACCCTAAGCAAATTTTAATTTTAAATATTAGCCTTTTAGAATACAAAATTTGATAAATAACAGCCACATAAAAAATAATTAATTAATTAAAAAAAAAGAAGAGAAGAAACAAAAAGGGGAGAAAGGAAATGGATTCTTGTTCCCTCCATTCTTCTCATCCTTCTCACAACGATTCTTCTTTTCTTCATCCTTCACTCATTGGTCTTCTCTTCAATTTTTTTTCTTCCTCTACATTAAGCAAGAGAATACTGTAGTCATTTGTTGTCCTAAAAAAAGTTTCAATTTTTCTCAACATTGTCAAAGATTTTAAATCAGGTGTAAGTTCTAATGTCATCTCAATTTTTTTATCGATTTATTGGTTTTTATTACAATGTATATATTGTAAATATAATTTTTCATATATTTCATTCTTAATTGTTCGGTCGCCCAAACATTATGGGTTCAGTCGTCTAATTCTGTTTTCAGTCGCTCAATTCTGTTTTCAGTCGCTCACTTTGATATGTTATGTCATCCGACTATGTTAAATCATTTAATTTTTATGACATCTTTATTGCTTATTTTGTATAGGAATGACGATCAGCCAGATTTTGATTAATTTTAATGGAGAGTGGAAGAATGATAAACATGACGATCAGCCACATACTTGATGTACTAGAAAATATTGTTTTTTGGAAGTGGAAGTTGGATGTATTTTTTTAAAGTGTAATTGAATATTAATGATTTAGTATGAATTAATTGAAGATATTTTGTACTATTCAATATATAAAAAGTGATCAAATTAATGTTTTGTGGACTATTTACTATATTATAGTATATTATAATTGTGTGAGTATAAAATATAAAAATGACATAAAATAATTCAAAGAGCGACTGAGAGCGATTGAGTTATATATGATTCTTATAATAGAAAATACGAGCAACTTCACGTTTGGGGTCTATTTACTCTATTTTAGTATAGTATAATGGAGTGATAGTGTAAAATGTAAAAATAATGTCATAATACAAAGAGCGATTGCGAGCGACTGAGTGATATATGAGTGCTCTAATAAAACCACTTGATGTACTAGAAAATATTGTTTTTAGCTTATTTCACACTATTTTTCATTTTATAATCTCTTATCCATAAAAATATATCATAATATATTAAGTAGCATATAAAACATGAACTTGCTCACTATTTTTTACTATATAACTCAGTCATCATTCGGTCGCCCTCAGTCATTTTTGTCTTATTTCACACTATATTTAATTTCTTAATTTTTTATACATGAAAACATACCATAATATAGTAAATAGGATATAAAACACGAATTTGCTCACTTTGTTTTTACCATATCACTCAATCGTCATTCGGTAGCCCTCAATCGCTTATTAGTTTATTTCACACTATTTTTCATTTTGTAATCTCTCATCCATAAAAATATATCATAATATATTAAGTAGCATATAAAACATGAACTTGCTCACTATTTTTTACTATATAATTCAGTCATCATTCGGTCGCCCTCAGTCATTTTGCCTTATTTCACACTATGTTTAATTTCATAATTTCTTATCCATGAAAACGTACCATAATATAGTAAATATGATATAAAACCCGAATTTTCTCACTTTGTTTTTATCATATCACTCAATCGTCATTCGGTCGCCCTCAATTGCTTTTTAGCTTATTTCACATTATTTTTCATTTTATAATCTCTTATCCATAAAAATATATTATAATATATTAAGTAGCATATAAAACATGAACTTACTCACTATTTTTTACTGTACAACTCAGTCGCCATTCGGTCGCTTCCAGTCGCCCTCAGTCATTTTTGCGTTATTTCATATTATGTTTAATTTCGTAATTTCTTGTACATGAAAACATACCATAATAGAGTAAATAGGATATAAAACACTAATTTGCTCACTTTGTTTTTATCATATCACTCAATCGTCATCCGGTCGCCCTCAATCGCTTTTTAGCTTATTTCACACTATTCTTCCACATTCTATATTTACATCAAAATCACATTTTCTTTTTCTATCTTCTACATTAATATTATAATTCACGGCACTACCCTCCACCTCCAAAATGCACATCACTGTCATTAACTTTTTCTCTATCAACTACAATATCACAAATCTCAATTACTTCCACATGCAAAACAGGTCTAGTACGCGAATTACCAAATGATAGATATGTTCGCAAGGATCATGAATTTCGTATATAGATTGGGCATGGTTTGCAAGAATCTACTTCTGGTAAATAACTCAATGTCAATTCAACATCTGATTTAGCCAGACCAAGTGTTTCGTATATTTCATTCATGACACGTTCTATGGTCAAATTACTATCAGCAATGGAAATAGATATCCATTCTTTAGATTCGGATAACCATGTATAAGTTCCTTGTTCATCATTCTTCCACTCTCCATTAGAATTAATCAAAATCTGGATGATCGTCATTCCTATACAAAATAAGCAATAAAGATGTCATAAAAATTAAATGATTTAACACATAATCGGATGACATAACATATCAAAGTGGGCGACTGAAAACAGAATTGAGCGACTGAAAACAGAATTAGGCGACTGAGCCCAGAATGTTTGGGTGACCAAACAATTAAGAATGAAATATATGAAAAATTATATTTACAATATATACATTCTAATAAAAACCAGTAAATCGATAAAAAAAAAATTGAGATGACATTGGAGCTTACACCTGATTTAAAATCTTTTACAATGATGAGAAAAATTGAAACTTTTTTTAGGAAAACAAATGACTACAATATTCTCTTGCTTAATGTAGATGAAGTAAAAAAATTGAGGAGAAGGCCAATGAGTGACGGATGAAGAAAAGAAAAATTGTTGTGAGAAGGATGAGAAGAATGGTGGGAAGAAAACGTTAGTTTATGGTTAAAAGAAAAAAAAAAGATTTGAAAATATTTAAAATAAGGGTAGAATATACATTTAAAAAATGAGTGTTAGTTTTTTAAATATGATGGTGTTGAGTGTTATCTACCTAAATTTCCCACAAAAAGGAGAGAAAGAAAATGGATTCTTGTTCTCTCCATTCTTCTCATCCTTCTCACAACTATTCTTTTTTTCTTCATCCTTCACTCATTGGTCTTCTCTTCAATTTTTTTACCTCTACATTAAGCAAGAGAATATTGTAGCATTTGTTTCCTAAAAAAAGTTTCAGTTTTTTTCAACATTGTCAGAGATTTTAAATAAGGTGTAAGTTCTAATGTCATCTCAATTTTTTTTTTTTTATCGATTTACTGGTTTTTATTACAATGTATATATTGTAAATATAATTTTTCATATATTTCATTCTTAATTGTTCGGTCGCCCAAACATTATGAGTTCAGTCGCCTAATTCTGTTTTCAGTCTCTCAATTCTGTTTTCAGTCGCCCACTTTGATATGTTATGTCATCCGATTATATGTTAAATCATTTAATTTTTATGACATCTTTATTGCTTATTTTGTATAGGAATGACGATCTTCCAGATTTTGATTAATTCTAAAAGAGAGTGGAAGAGTGATGAAAAAGGTCATGTTTATGCTTTGACAGGTCATGATTATGCTTGCAACTTTTTAAGATCATGAAACATATTTTTTATTACGGTACTTTTCATTGTTGTCTGTTAGGTATATATACATACTATAACGTTACATGTGTGTTGAGTCTTTAAACTAACTAGGTGTGAATGATGCAGGTGAGCATTTTGATCAAGGGATTGGAGGTGCCGAAGACTGAGTAGGCAGAGTTGGATGTGCGCATACGAACCCGAGGACCGTACTTTTCCACACATCATGTTTTGAGTTAGGAGTGGATGGATATTTTCATACTCATTATTTTGTTTAACTAAGCAAGCAATGTGACCATCCCAACGGCGGCATAATTGTTTTTGATTGGTTGATTATCGATGGAATGCTTGCAGCCTTGCAGTCATGAATCATGTTTACTATTCGAAATATGCATATGGATATTTTTTTAAAAATTTTATGTTATTTACTTAAATTCAGCAAGAATGTCAATGGGAAATCCAATTATGTCTCTACTTGAAAACAATACTTTGACTGGGGAAAACTTTCCTAAGTGGAAAAGAAACATTAATATTGTGCTGATTAGTGAGAATGAGTTTTTTCTTATAGATGAATGTCCACAAGTGCCACCTGCTGATGCCCCTCATGCTGTTAACAGTATGATCGTTGGATTGTGTCCAACAACAAGACTATATAAGGCATATATGCTCGCTAGCATGACATAGTACCTATCTTCAATATTCATGAATTTCTTTCATATTTAATACATAACAATGGAATATGGTGCTATGTTTTCATCAATAAACATAAAACATAAAAACAATGTACATATAGCAATAATCAATGGAAAGCATTTGAAATTCATAATATTACTCATGTATTACTTCAAGAACATGCCAACTTACAGTCCAAGCGTAAGAATACTGGTTTGAGACGATGTTTCTCGCTCCTATACTGTCAAATACATAAATAAGTCAATCACTATGTCTATGTGGTTATCTACATATATATAACAACCATTAAAGAGATGAAGACTTACAACCATATGATGTTCTTGTGATGGAGAATTCAATTCTAGCTTCAAGATGAGGAAGGAGAAGAAGAAAGAGATCACTTGGAGGAAGAGTTCTTGTTTTATCCCTTGTTTTTCTGTGAAGTAGGAAGACTATCTTTTCAGGGAGATAGAATTACGAGTTACAGGTGGGGAAAGCACTTGTCCAAGAAACCCAACAGGAGCCAAAAAGTTTTTCTACAATAGGAAAGCTTAGATGCCCAGAAAAGTGGAAGGAAGTAGAAATAATATTTGATATTACGAAACAAAGGAATCAATTTCCTTATAATACCATATACTATTTAGAACAATCTATGATAGGAACTCACCAAGGAATGATCAATATCGCTGAATTGGAAGTTTATATCAAATGAATTCCAGGGAAAGAACCCGATCGATTGGTTCTTGGACTAGAGTTTCTAGATGAACATAAACCTTGGAAACGTCTAGAGTATGGAATGGAGTTTTTGGCAGAAGATAGGATGTGGAACTCTAATGACCACAAGTCCATTCTCGATATACATTCCACTAGGAATGTTATATGAAAAATATAAGGCAGAATACTTTGCTGTTTATATTGACTCAGGTGCTGGCATATGTACAGCAAAATGATGAGTTTTTCCAAATAATTTGGTAGAAGAATTACCAAATATTGCTGGAAGATATTTTTCCATAAGAATCTTAATCTTATGTAAGGGGATTAAGATGAAGGAAATAATGATCAGAGGTGTTGGACAAACGTCTTGGTATAAGGTCAAAACACCACCGATTTATTTTCATGATATAGGAGCTGACATTTTGCTAGGAAATAATTTTCTACAAATGTTTAAGTCCTATACTCAAGAAAATGAGACTAAAAGATTAGTGTTTACAACACCTTGTAATCACAAAATCATAGTCCATAGACTAAGAGATGCATTTTACCGAAAATTTCCAATTCAGTTTCGCAGCAAGCGTGGTGATGAAGGAAAACTTCTAAACCCAAAAATGAAAGATTATAGATGGTTTGGAGAAATAATGCTCTAGATAAGAGCAGATAAAGTGCTCCAACCAGAATAAATAGAATGCCTTAAGATAGCTCTATATAAGAATGAGGTAGAGTTTGAATCTAAGGTATTATTAGAAGATGTCAAGAGAAGGATCAAAGAAAATTATAATGAAGATCCCTTGGCATGGTGGGATAAAAATCAACTCAAAGCTTGTCTTAAAATAAAGGAAGTCAAAGAGTATGAATTTGTCCGTTACAAGCACATCCCAATGAACATAATTGATCAAAGGAATATGCAGATTATAATCAAGCAACATTTAGACCTTGGTTTAATCAAAGCAGGAATTTCACCAGACAGCAGCCCAGGATTCTTGGTAAGAAATCATGGTGAAATAAAAAGGAATAAACCCAGACTAGTTATTAATTATCAAGATATTAATAAGATTATGGAGTTTGATGGGTATTTTATACCTAGTAGAGAACATCTAATTAGTTGCATACGCACTGCGAAGATATTCTCGAAATTTGATTGTAAGTCTGGATTTTATCAAATTCGGATGCAGGAAGAAAGCAAGAAATTTACAGATTTCTCCACACCACAAGGACACTATATCTGGAAAGTATTACCAATAGGATTGGCCAATTCACCACAGATATTTCAAAGAAAAATGGATAATCTATTTAAAAATTATTTCAAATTTATGTTTGTCTATATTGACGATGTGTTGATCGCATCTAAAAATATGGAAGAACATATTAAGTATTTAGAGATTTTCTCTGATGTTTGTAAAAAGGAAGGACTGGTTCTATCAGTAAAGAAAGCAGTCATTGCCACAAAAAAGATTGAATTCCTCGGAATAGAAATCGATGAGTCTGGAATAATTTTGCAGGATCATATAGTTGAAAAGGTGCAAAATTTTCCAAACGAATTAAAAGAAAAGAAACAACTTCAAAGTTTTCTAGGAGTTGTTAATTTGCTGGGATTTTTATTAAAAACCTAGCAAAACACATGAAAGTATTCAGTCCATTACAGAAAAAAGATGCAAAATTTATATGGACGGAAGAACACACACAGGGACTTAGTCAATTAAAGGAGATTTGTAAAAATCTTCCAAAAATGGTTATTTCTCAAGATGAAGATGAACTGGTATTATACACAGATGCCAGTGATCATTGGTGGACAGCAGTTTTAACAAAGCTCACACCAGAAGGAGAACAACCATGCAGATATTGCAGTGGACTATTCTCAGATGCAGAAGCCATAAGATGGCATATCAACGAAAAAGAATTCTATGCAGTAAAAAGGGCTTTTGAAAAATGACCATTATTTCTACTTGCAAAGAAATTCACTTTGAAAGTTGATAATAAACATGTGAAAGCTTTCTTCAAAAATAGAATTGAGTCTAAACCTGAGAAGACCAGATTATTGAGATGGCAGACATTATGTCGGAATTTTATATTTGATATTGTGATAATTAAATCTCATGAAAATATTCTTACAGATTTTTTAACAAGAGATGGACAGTGGTGATATCGATGCCATCATCAAGATGCAGAGGCATTTGAGAGAACACCTTGAAATGCTTCAAAATGAGTTTAATAAGTTGGCCTTAAACACAGAAGTTGCAGGAAGGCTACAACAAGCCGATAAGAGAATTGTCTCTGATATAATCACATGATTTTTACAGGCCTATACTCAGTTATTTTTACAGGCATATACTCAGTTATGGTCTATAATCACAGGATTTTTGAGTACAGGACTCTATACCTGGAGCAGGACATTCAAATACCCCTAGCACAAGTGTTAAGTCGGGATCATCTCCAGATGAGTCGGCTGAAACAAAAATTGAGACTCCAGATCCTTATCTCGAGTCCTCAAGTCAACCCTTCACCTCGTGGATTGAAGAGAGAAAGATCAACCTTAGATCTAATACTGACAAGGGCAAATCTAAGGTTGATACTAATGAAGCTGCAATTTCTCCATTTCAGATTTACCAACAAAAATGGGAGAAATTAAAAACAAGAGTAGGCATTAACCCAGCTACAATCAGAGTTGATGTTTCAGGGAAATATCCTAGGGTATGGATGAAGCCAAATTCATATCCAAAGGAGGTCAAAAAATGGTATGAATTCGGGGCTCTTGCCTCAATTTATACCATATCACCCAGCTTCTCAGAAATTTCAGGACTATCTAAATGGATCCAGGAAGTTGTTAATGAAACGTAGGCGAATAACGATTATTTGTTCAGAGGAGATATTCTGGAGCTATACTTTTCAGTACAGCACCAGAACCAGCAGGGAAAAGCTCACACGAAGCCTTTCATTTTATCAAGTTAAGGAGACCAGATTCAAATGTCCAAAAATTTATCAAGAACCCTCCGTCAGAATAAACACCCCTTGTTGCTTCAATAACTGAAGACGACATTTCCACCAGAAGAGCATGAGGTCTATGAGTCTGTTTTACCGAGATGGACAAAGTCAAGTTTCCATTTAAATTTTATCATAATTCTTTAAATGGATCGTTCATGTTAAATACCATGACAGGAAAAACAACAAGTTTTGCAGAAGAACTATTTGAAAAGAAAAGAAATCTTCTGTGGAATAGCAAGCTGCCGGGGACTAAAGAAACTCGTCGAAAATTCTGTAATATGGCTCATGTGGGAAGATGATCAGAACATATCTGCCCAAAATTCCCAAACTAGAAGGAGCCAGAATTTGGCAAGGGCTTCAAACCTCGATCAGACAGGAAGCATTGTGCAGAAACATGACCATATGGTGAAGGACCACAACCACGTTTTCCTCGGAGAAATCAAAAATTTAAGATTCCTCGACAAAAATAAGTGGACATGTGAACCTAATCACCTTTCCTGAGGAATAACAAAAGTAAAAGATTCCCCGACAAGATATAGTGGGCATGTGAATGATCCACTAAATGAACAGGAAAACTAGGACTCGATTTTACCTATAAAAACGGACAAAAGAGAACCAGTAAAAATACACAAGGAAAATTTCGGAACCTAAAGAAAATGTATTTCACATATCTTAAGGTTTCTAAAAGACGCCTCAAGGAAAAAAAAAAGCTGGAAAATCTTAAAGATTTATACCAGCTTCTAAAAGGAACATGAAAAGAAATTTTAGCTGATATAATTCAGACACATATATATTATTTCTGCCAAGAGATAAAAGCTGAAGAACAAGTAATTTCTAGATTAATGATCTAGAAGAAAACAAATCAAAGTGGAGGGACCATTCAACCACCCACTCAACCACTCACCAGATAGGGCAAACCACAGGAGGTTACTATGTAATAATATTTTGTATGTTTGAACTTCTTTACTCTACACCCTGAGGTAGGAAACGAAACAGGGTTGTGTTAAGTGTTGCTGAAGGAATCTGCGTCAGAAACCATCGGTTGCGATTGTGTGGTTGGACCATGAGGAGCTGTCTGTAAAATTCGGTGGATATAACCCGACGACATTCTGGTCGAAAAGGTAAACTGTTCAATTTATTATACGGAAGTATGATGGGTCTTTTAAAAAAAAAATCGATCATTTGAAAATGGTATATAGCCTGGAAACCTTGCGTAGCTGTATGTCTTGAGATTATATGCCTTTAAGAACAGGTTTGATAGATATAACAATGTCACGTACCAAAAATCATAAAATTTAAGGATGGTTTTAAAAATTTTAGAAAAATAGAGAGTTTAACCAAAGAAATAAAAGGATGTAGAGCAAAGAGAAAGTTAGTTTGAAAAAATGGAGTGATTACAAATTTCCCCAATAATCAATCCCATATAGCATAGACTACGTGCCAACGCGGTTTCTCAAATCTCAGATTCTCTCTCAAAATTTCGTTGATTGAATCCAGATATTTCTCAATCATTTATCCTCCGTTACCAAATTCCAAAGAATTTGAATGAAAATAGGGAAAAATCTTACAGTCTGTAGTTTTTTTCTAATGTTTTTCTTGATCGTTAAAGGTAAATTAAATTGAGCTGAATGGGTTGTTGCAGCAGTAAGAACGCCGATTCCAGAGCCAGTCGCGCCGCTCGATGGCGGTCCACGGGGATCGTAGCCTTGCGTGATTCTAAATTGAAGGTACCATCTTTTTCCCCCCTTTTTCTTTTGATTGTTGGTGTCATCATTGTTTAATGCGTTATACTTTAAGGTGATCGGATACCTGGGATTCCCTTTTCTTTCTGAATTTTCGTGATAGCTTCAGTGGATGGTGTATTGGTGTTGAAAATTATTTGCATGCGAGGAATGAAGCATTTCTCAATATTTACGCGGTGTTACTGTTGCAGGTTTTTTTCCTTAGAATAATGGATAATTTGAGTTTGAAAAAATTTAGGAAGATGTAAGGACATAATGTTTGGTAATCCCTGTTAGTCTGTAGGTTGGGTTAGTTTTAGGCAGTTGAGTATTTGTGGATTCCTGTAGAACTTACAAGTTGATTTTTGTGTTCTCTGTTGTTGATAAGGTTCTCAAATATTGTAGCAAATTGATAGTAACTTGTCTGACATTAAATTTGATGTTTGAATGCTGAAAATATTTTTCTCTTGACATGTATTTGCGTTATGTTGACTGAAAATGTTGATCTTTTCCTATCTGCCATGGTTTACAGACATTTCCGGATGACGTTCTCAATTTGGAAAGATCAGTGCGCACACTTGATTTAACGAATAACAGATTGGGTAATTTTTCAAGTATAAAAACAATTCAGTCATCATTAACGTTCTAATACAATTGGTGAACTTGGATTATTGTGGGGCATTAGTGTGTCTTGTAGATTTGCAAAATCATTACTAGCGAATATTATTAACTTTGCTCTTGTCAATCTCTTCAATTTCCTAAATTCTCTTATTTTCTGTGACAGTTGATGTTCCGACGGAGATAAGCAAATTGATTAATTTGCAGCGTTTGGTAAGAATTTTGATTTGCATGTGTTGACCCTGGAGAATTGTTTGAATATTTGTTGCATGAGTTAAATACTTTTTGTTATAAAGGTTAATATTACTTGTTTTTATTTATCATAATTTCTTCTGTATATTTTTAATAGTTTGAGAAAATCCAACACGTATTATTTTTGGATAGTTGTGATTTTACACGCTATATGTAAAGTAAAAAGTATTAGCATGATATTTTCAAGAGTTCACAGATGTTGCATAATTGTTTTAAACTCTTTATAGACGTTAAAATTGTTTAGGTTTTTTTCATGATTGTCTTGTATGAAACAAAAAAACAATATCTGTCAGAACGAAGATCTTTATTGCACTATGTTTTTCCAGACGACAACCTTCCTTATTTGCTATCCAAGAGTTCCCGAAATTGATAAGATACTCTGGGCTATTTTTTCCTGCGAGAAAATCAATAAATAAGTTTTGGGACTCAATATTGATATTGTCGGGGATTCTTTTGTTTGGGCAGGGATGGCACACCAAGACTAGGAATTTTTGACGTAGTATTAGTTTCATCATGCAGTGTGCTTGAATAGGTTGTTACTTCTGACGATTAGATTGTATCATTCTGACATCTGTTTTCTCACATATATGGTTGATTAATCTTTGTTTCACAGATTTTAGCTGATAATCTTATTGAGCGCCTTCCAATGAACTTAGGAAAGCTTCAGTCGTTAAAGGTTATGACACTCGATGGAAATAAAGTGACCACATTGCCTGATGAATGTGAGTTTCTTGGTCTCAAAATGAAAGGATTGTACTTCAATATGTTGTTGAAACCACCCTTTACTGCTTTAAACTGAAGGTTCTAACATTAAATTGATTAGTGAAACTTATTGTGAATTTCAGTGGGCCAGTTGGTAAAACTGGAGAGGCTATCAATATCGGGAAATTTGTTGATTCAGTTGCCTGAAACTATAGGGAGCTTGCGCAATGTGAGTTTACTTATTCTAATGTTTCACTTATCGTTAAAAGATATTTCAGATTTTGTGACTTGATTTGTTTCTTAGTGTATTTTCCTATTTTAGAGAAATTAAGCAAACTTCACTATTTTACTTATTTATTATTTATTATGATGTCAGTCAGTGCTGATATAATAAGTTAGCCGTATGATTAGAATCATAACAGAGTTCAGGGATCTAGTTGTTAAAGGTCCACTTCAGTTGATTGCGTCTTGTCCATGCACCTGACAATGATCTAGTAATTTATTTTGAAAGAAATTACGAGCTTCCTGACAAGTTGAAGAATGATATTCGATCAGCTCAGAGAAGTACTGTTGACACATCGGTATAGCTGTCCCAGGCTTCGGAATCACCCCTAAGCATATCTCCTTCCTCTTCTATGAAGTTGAAGTGAAGCAAGCGAGTCTCTCGATTGAGGGAGACCGATCTGATTCAGTTTATCCTTTATTTTAGGAAATGTTCGGATATTAAAACTTTTTCCCAGTCTTTTTTATATAAATTAGAGTTTTTGTGCTTAGCTCAGATGTTAGGGCATCACACTTGTAATGGATGGTCATCGGTTCGATTCCGGTAGCCGGTTTTTCTCTATTTTTCAATTTATTATTATTAATTTATTAATAATTAATTATGTCCCTTTTAAATCAATGAATATTGCAAAAGTGTTTTCCCCTTTTATCCAAAATCCATGAATTTCTTAATAACTCCACCTGATGTCAAGAAAAGGATTGGCTTAGTGTGCAGAGCCCCAAGGAGGAAGGTGTTGCAACTCAGATTTCATAGATCAAATATATTTCTGAATGCTGAAATGCAAGTTTATATATATATATATATATACCCAGAGTATTGACTGTAGAAGAGCTCTTGCTCTCCTCTAGCAATTTTAGTTACAAAACTTTTCAAGGAAAAATAAGTTAAATAACAGAATGCGCTAACAGTCCACCCCTTCGTCACTTTTTTCCCATTCTCCCCCACATCTTGATTCTTCAGAGGCCTTGGGAACTCTTGGGCCTGTCTTTTATATTAGGACCCATCTTAGGCCCATTAAATATTGAAGCAAGTAAGGGAAGGTCTTAGTGTAAGCTGATCTACTTCCACTCTTAACCTGTTGGCTCACCTGGGATTCATATACCTTGTTGTTTTTAAAGACTGCCCTCTCTTGGATGGATGTTGGTCCAGCCTATTACGAGAATCCCGTATCCAGCAACCCAACCTATACAAAGGGCATTAAAGCCTTTTTACTAGGTTGGAGCTACGAAGATTACCTTAATTTCATATTTTATGAAAAAAGGAATGGGCATTTTCAGTTGGTGCGTAGGAGCACTCACTCGTAGATCCATTATTCAAACAACTAGAATTGTAACGACCCCTGCAACTATGAATGTTTTTAGCCCTAACTTTTCCATTCAGATCTTCACTTTCACTAGTTCAATAGGACCAAGGTTGTCCATTGAGTTCTTTATCCCATACCTATACACAGTGCAAAGATGAATTGTAGCTTTTCCATGGGTTCTATCACATAATGAACAGGTGAAAATGCCCATCATGAGGTGGTTTGATTTTGAATTCATTACTTGACTGGGTTTTGGATCCAATCTCTATTATTTGATAGCAGTAACTTGTTTTATATGTTGTATATGCTGAAGAAAGTCATTCAAAACTTTGGACTCTGCAGTTGGTGCTGTTAAATGTATCAAACAACGAAATAAAGTTTCTTCCGGAGTCAATTGGTAGCTGTTACTCGCTGGAGGAGTTTCAAGCTAATGGTACTTTCAGATGCATCTTTTTGTAATTTTTTTGTAGGACACTCAATTCAATTATACAAATTGAATGTTCTAGCAGTACAAAATTTGTGATTGCAAAATATACCAATGCATGAATTCCCAAGAAACAGTACAGAATATAATTAGCCTCAAATGTCTTTAAGTCAGCATAGACCACCACTCAGTTAGCAACAAATGGAATGGTGTTCATTTGAGGAACTTGTCTGATTGTGTCCATAGCATCTTCCAGTGTTTGATGTTCATATATGAGTCTTATCCCCATCAGTTTCTTGATGATCTATTCATTCCTTTCACTTACAATGTATATGGCGTAAAAGAGAGATTGTTTAGAAGGGTGTCTTATTTAGTTTAGAATGATGGATGTCTTATACTTCTACTCTTCTCTGCATATGCATTATTGAGTTTTAATTTCTAATATATATATGTTACAGAAAATTCTATTGAAGAGCTTCCGGCTTCAATTTGCAATCTCGTTAATCTAAAGTCTCTCTGTTTGGATAATAATGACCTGAAACAGGTATCAGTTAACTTCATTTTATTTTTGGTCTTATATGTTTTTTGGTTAGTCTTAAGTAAATGATTGTTATTTTAATGCACATAGTTGTGGCGCCTGTTGCATGTTAGGTTTTGGTGTGTGAGAATGCTAAAATGACCCAAAATAATCTGCGGCGGTGTTTTTTTTATATTTGTTGTACCTGAGTTACTTTAATCGAGTCCTTATGTTCTATCGTCCCAAAGTTATAACTTTTCCATGTAATGTCGCCTGTCTGATGATTTGAATTTTTTTTTACCATCAATGGATTTATTAATCAGTGTCCTACACTTCACAGATACCTCCAAACTTGTTGAAAGATTGCAAAAGTCTGCAGAATATATCCCTCCATGGAAACCCAATATCTATGGATCATTTTCAACAGGTGAAACCATTTAAATATTTTGCGTGCCTGTGTTGTACAACTAATTCCGCAAGCATTCAACTTTTTTTTTTCTTTTGTTCTTGTTAGATGGAAGGGTTCCCAGAATTCGAGTCGCGGAGAAAAAGAAAGTTCGACAAACAGATTGATTCTAATGTGATGATCAGCTCCAAAGGCCTTGACGAGGGCGTTGACCTGTAAATCTTGCAACTGAAATTTTTGCAAGGTTTGAACTCTTTCTAAAGGAAAATTCTTCTTTGATTTGAAGTTAACTCTCATTTCATGCTGTTATATTTTCATCAACTATCTTCATAGATACTTCATCGTAACATTTTGGTAGTCGTTCGTCGTTCTACTCTGATACTGCTTAGTCCCCAGATGTAAATTTAGTGTGTTTTTTTTTTGCAGTTGCTGTATGTCGTGATATTCGGGATTCGGACTCTTCGATAGTCAATCACAAGGCGCCATCTTTTGTGATCCTCGTCTGCTGCCGATTATTTATTAGTGTGCCTATATTTCTTAGCTCGTCTCCCCTTGCTCAACTGCCATATGCATCTGCGGTAGTTCTGCACTGTGATAGTCATGTAAATAATAATAATAACAATATTTTCTTTATGTATTGTATAATAATAACAATATTTTCTTTTTGTGTGTGTTCTGAAAAATATCAATCAGCATCCAAAAATACATCTGTTCAATGTAATACTAATTACATTGAAGAAGGAAAGAATAAAATTTCATCTTTCAAATGAAAACACGTATAAATTTAATGCTTAATACATTTTTTTTTAAAAAAAATTAAGAATTTGCATTTCTCAGTGCTCCATTTGTTCGAATTTTAGTGATCCAACCTCCATCCATAAGTCGAATTTGGGGAAAAAAATCTAAAAATTTCATTTCAAATTATGTGAAACCCAATTGAATGATCACATAACAACAATCTATTGATTTTGTAATCATAAATCACAATCAAATCTCCATTCAAAAAGATTATATATGTCCTCCAGTGCCACACGGTGGTCTTCTGATTACTCTACGTCCACGACCTAGCATCTGTTCATCATCTCCATGCGTACTTGTTTGGGCTGCAGATGTACTGGTATCGGCAATGTTCCCACCAACCTCATACCTTTCTGTATCAGAATATTGTTCAAATTGTATGGGCGACGTGTTAAATATAGGGCGATTCTCACTCATACTCGGTCGAAAGTCACTTTGTAAAAATTGTGTAAAACTACCAGCAAATGGAGTGTAGTAACCAGCGTCATACGATGGAAAGCTTGAAACCACTGGCGGAGTAGTGTATGTCATATTTGAAGATGATGGTCCGGGTTCAAACTCATTTCCTGTCCACATCGGTGGATATTGCACATGAGCTGGGCGTGTCTGTGATATAGATGCATACGTTATGTAACATATATTTAATACAATAAATTATATTTACGTACATATGTAGATAAATTGAACATGTCTTACGATAAATTGTCGGTAGTTTGCATCAACAAGATGATAGCCCATGATGTTTGAAGGTACCACTGGCGGCGAGAGCACTATTTGTGAAATGTGATGATACCAACCAACATAGTCCACTGTGATGGCGGGTGTACCAGGTATGACATAATCCCCACCAATCACAAAATTATATCTGTCATTCCACATTTCTACAAAATCTTTGTGATATGTCGCCCAATCAAAGTTGTTCCGGCCTTGTCGCGTCAGTTTATGGAAATTGTCGAAGTTAGTAGCAAGTGGCGGAATACCCTGACGCATTCCAAACTGTCGGAGATACCGCTCTGGTCTATGCATCTCAACTATATGAAAATTGATCAATGTGCATGCCGACCGACATAGATGAATTCTATTTCCATCAAGAATTCTGCTAACCTCCAGGGATTCCATATCATAAATTGTCCATAAAAACTGAAGCAAATAAAATGAAAAAAAGATTATCAAGTCGATAATATATAATTCAGACTGAATTTGTAAGAAATTTCAAATTCTAAAAAACTAATTTATTTATCTACCCGCCCTTCTACCATCCTGTCAAGCATATCTCTCATTATACGGACCGAATGATGGGCCGTGTGTGTCCTAGAGAATCCGCGTCGCCACCTGCAGTTTATAAAAGTACACAATAGTTTCATTAAAACTAAATAACAAAATAATAATAATAAATGTTAATTATTTCTTATTAGTACCGTGCGCCGTATGGTGGGAATGGTAGACCCTGAAGCACATCTCCAGCCTGCTCTGCTGACATAGATAGTTGTTGCGCTCTATCAGGACAAAGAAGAGTAATTCTAGACCACACCCAAATCTGTAATAACATACAACAGAAATAGTCAAATCATAAGAAAAATTAATTACAACAAATAATGACAGTAAAAGTGTAAAATTACATGCAATATCTGAACAGGGCCACTCAAATCAACCTTTAATCTCATTGATGTGTCGCACAACTCTCTATAAAGATATGCCAACACAGCAGAACCCCCTCTAAACGTATTCACTATTTCTATGTCATCAAGAAACTGCAAATACATAAGTTTCACAACAGCACCTTCCGAGTCCGGAAACATACATCCACCAATGATCATTAATGCAACACAACGGGAATATTGTGCTACGTCCTCTTCAGTGCTTTGATCATTAATCATATTATTTAGGCAATGGTCCAGCAAAGCGGTGAGATAAAGAAGTGCACCTTTAATCTGCGAAGATGTAGGCGTAAAACCCAACCAAGTAGCGCAGCATTGTTGTAAAGTATTTTTGTTGTACGCGGTATCTACACCAGTTATAGGCATGTCATCAATATTCAACCCCCAAATAAAGGCAACTTCCTGTAGGGTGATTGTTGTCTTGCCCACTGTAAGGTGAAATGTGTGTGTCTCACGACGCCATTTCTCAACAATGGCTGTAAGCAAATGATTATCATAATATTTAATTGAATCACAGTGAATGACACCATAGAAGCCCATGCGTGCAAGACATAGGCAGACACGGAGGTGAATCCCAACATTAAGCAATCTCCAAAGACATTTGTCAGACAGGCGTGGCGGAATTAGTGCATCCATGTAAGGCCCTGTAATTAATTATCCGGTAGTTTGGCATAATTAAAATAATTATTGAGTTGTAAATTAAAATAATTATTGAGTTGTAAATTAAAATAATTATTTATGCCAAATGATTTCAAGAAGTGTGTTAAAACATGTATTTTAGAATATCAAAGAATTTAACGATATAAAATACATATAGAGTTTAAATAACACACGAGAGCAAAATAAATACAGACCGGGATAGATGGGCTTGAGTAACTATTTTAGTAACAAAATACACAATATATACATATACATATACACCACTTACCTTGATGAGAGAGAAGGAAGTAAAGGTAAAAGAAAAGAAAGAAACTTCCCCAAACCCAAATTTTCACAACCCTTGGAGCAGCTGCGGGAAAGTGGCGATATCTCCTCCGTCCGGCGTCCAAATCTCAATCGGTCTAAAGGGGTGTCTTTCTAACATCCTAGCCTTCGATTCAAGTCAGAAATCACGAAGTTTGAGCAAGGATTCGGGTAGATCGAAGCTGCTGTTCGGGTGCTCTGTTTCTGCGCGAATTCTTCCAGTTTTGGGTGAGAGTTTTTGGGTTGCTGCGATTTTTGTAGTTTGAATTTGTAGAAATAACCTAAAACAAACCTGTATCTCTGTTTGTTAGCTTTCTTTAGCCGCTAGAATCATCAAATTTGGATAAGAAACGGAATTGATATGATTTTTCTACCAAAATGTGTCAAATCGAATTCTGAAACTATGCTGTGCAAGACACCTACTTTAATTCGAGTTTTTGTCAATTATGCGCTCGGATTCTGGACTTGTGATTCAAAAAAATTTTTTTAGAGATAGTGTTGTCTTCGTAATGATATAAGATTCGTTAAATTCCATTAAGAATTGAGATAGTTATGCTCATTTTGCCAAAACTGCTCAATACGAGATTTTGTCCGAAAATCTGTTGAGTAGCAGTGTGTTCTTGAAAATTCTGAGAATAATCTATTGAGATTCTGAAGATGGTTTCAACTGTAGAAACTTAGATAATTGAGTTATCTTTAATTTCCAATTGGCGGATATTGATTTGATTTAATATTGAGTGAGATACAAATTTTATGCTATTTTGTGCCAAATCGGACATTGGTGTGGAATGTAGTTTTCATGATTGGCTTATTGTTGTTTTGTTTAGGCCGAGAGTCTTGAAGTGAAGTTGATATTGTATTGTCAAGTTGGTATAGGTATGTTACAGCTCGGTAACATACGACGGTAAAACATAAATTATGTTTAATTGTCATTCTGTGTTACATTGATCGGGTGTATGAATTGTTGGCTGTTGTAAATTGTTAAATGTTTTCGTTGTGATCTATGATTATTATTATGACATATTCTTGGCATTTAGATTAGGGCATACTGGTATGACATTCATGTTGAGCCTTATCGTTCTTGTTAGCCCATTGTTGATATCCTGTTGTCGCTTTGATTGTTGCACTCCCAAGAGCAGGTTGTCCAAAAGTAGTATAATTCGGTGAGTCCGATATCGTATCCACAGGGAAGCTAATGTCCACTACAATGTCTTTTTGTTTTGTTTTTGTTTTTGTTTCTTTTTAATTTTAATTGTTTGAATCTTTGATGGGTAAATTTTAATTGGTCAAATTTTAATTTAAGTAGTTGAGATTAAAGGATCCACTCTTGGTATTTTCAGAAAGTTAACATTAACGAACAATATTGAAATCCACTTAAGAAAATAGTTCC
>NC_133318.1:3971752-3980297 GCF_012295235.1 Primulina huaijiensis | reverse complement strand
CGGGGAGATGCCCCGTGTATCTGTAGTGGTATTTGGTTGTTTTGTCATTTTCTGAGTCGACTATGTGATTCTTATGATCTGGTGAGTATTTGGTATGTTTTAATTTCTGTTTAGTCCTGGCCAGTGCGGCTATAGGTTGTTTAACTTCGGTTTTGTTTTAATGACTCTAGTTGGAGTATATTTTGATATAAATTGTTGCTTGAGTTTTCGGGATATCCTACTTGCGGGGAGGTCATGCCGAAATTTTTNGTTGTTTTGTGATTTTCTGAGTCGACTATGTGATTCTTATGATCTGGTGAGTATTTGGTATGTTTTAATTTCTGTTTAGTCCTGGCCAGTGCGGCTATAGGTTGTTTAACTTCGGTTTTGTTTTAATGACTCTAGTTGGAGTATATTTTGATATAAATTGTTGCTTGAGTTTTCGGGATATCCTACTTGCGGGGAGGTCATGCCGAAATTTTTCTAGGCCCTGAGGTCCGTTTTAAAGTATTTTAAACCTTTTTCCACTGCGGATTTATATCAAACCATTATTGTTTGATCATTAATTGTCATTAGAGTAAATGAGCCTCACATCTTGGTATTAGAGAGTAAACTGGGATACGCTCGAACTAGAGTCTAGAACACTCGAGTCTTGGCAATAAAATGGTTGTTGCGCCTGTGTATGCTACTTGACAGCATGTTTATGTAAATATATGATTTGTTTGCTTCCATTATAATTGTTTTGATGTTTTATCGTATAGAATGGAGGGAGGTGGAGAAATTCCTACTGATGAGATTCCTTTAGCTCGANGATTGTCATTAGAGTAAATGAGCCTCACATCTTGGTATTAGAGCGTAAACTGGGATACGCTCGAACTAGAGTCTAGAACACTCGAGTCTTGGCAATAAAATGGTTGTTGCGCCTGTGTATGCTACTTGACAGCATGTTTATGTAAATATATGATTTGTTTGCTTCCATTATAATTGTTTTGATGTTTTATCGTATAGAATGGAGGGAGGTGGAGAAATTCCTACTGATGAGATTCCTTTAGCTCGAGGTCGAGGTCGTGGACGTGGTAGACCTCGTGTCCGTGTTGTTGATGATACTTTTGTGGAGCAAGCTGCTGATCAGTTAGAGCAGCTTAGGATGGATGAGTTAGTTGCGCTTTTTCATTCTATGCATCCTCCTCGATTCAGTGGTTCAGAGGGAGATGAGAAAGCTGAGTTATGGATTTCTGAGATTGAGGAATTGTTTGATTTGATTGAGTATCCTCCAGAGTGTCGATTGAGATTAGCTGTGCATCAGTTGAAAGATCGTGCCAAAATGTTGTAGTCTACTACATTAATGACTTTAGATGCTCAGAGGATTGTTCCATCATGGGATATATTCAAGCTGAAGTTTAAGGAGAGTTATTGTCCTCCATCATTCTACAGTTCTAAGGCTTCTAAGTTTCATAGCCTGAAACAAGGCGATATGTCAGTTGCGGAGTATGCAGATTCTTTTTATGCTATGCTGAGATATGCTCCTCATGTTGCTGCAAGTCAGGTTGCAGTTGTTGAAAGTTTTATTGAAGGATTGAACGATCATCTGCACCCTTTTGTTTCTACCGATAAGCCACTGAATTATCTTGAAGCAGTGGAAATAGCAAAAAGGGCTGAAGCTAGTCTTAAGAGGAGTGGCAATCGAGTTCCTACCCAACATCATCAGTCGGGGAGGCAACAATTCAGTTCATCTGGTTCTGCATCTCTTCGTCCATGTGGGAAGCAATTTAAGAAGTCTGGTTCAAGTTCTTCGAGTTCAGGGAACCGTGGGGGATATCGTTATAGTGGACCTTATTGTGATCACTGTGGGGGCAAGCATTTCAGTAATCAGTGTGTTGGAGTTCAAGGGGTTTGTAATAATTGTGGTCGGCCGAGTCATTTTGCTAGAGCCTGTCCTAGTAAGACGGGGAAATCAGCCCAGGCAGGTAGTGGAGCTCAAAGTAATAGAATTCCAGCAGCGTCCCAGTCTTCCCATCAGTCTATTCGCCCTTCGCATCAGAGAAGAGGGCAAGGTGGTCAACAGAATCAGTCATCTGTTCATGTATTTGCCTTGACTGAAATGAGGCTCAGGCAGCTCCAGGTACTGTCATTACTGATAACTGTAATCTATGTGGTTTTATAGCGCGAGTGTTATTTGATACTGGAGCATCTCATTCCTTTGTTTCTCATGCATTCGTTGTTTCGTGTGATCTTCACACCACTAGTATGAATTCCAATCTATCTGTTGCTACTCCAATGGGCAAAATGATTATCACTGATAATGTGGTGTTCAATGCGGTTTTGTTTCACGATGAAAATGTTCTGTATCTAAATCTCATAGTTCTGCCTATGCATGACTTTGATTGTATCGTTGGTATGGATGTTTTGACTGCAAATCGTGCCACTGTTGACTGTTATCGAGGAATAGTTCGTTTCAGGCCTAGCTTTGCTCCTAAATGGAATTTTTATGGCCGTGGTTCTCAAGCCAAGATTCCTCTAGTTTCTGTCATTGAGATGAATCGATTGTTAGATTCTGGTCATGAAGGTTTTCTGGTTTATGTTGTTGATCTATCGCAAGATGAGCGACGGATTTATGATATTCCTGTAGTCTGTGAGTTTCCTAATGTGTTTCCAGAAGAGATTCCTGGCTTTCCACCAGAACGAGAAGTTGATTTCAGTATCGAATTAATGTCAGGAACTGAACCCATATCTCGAGCACCATATCGTTTAGCCCCTGTTGAGCTGAATGAACTGAAAGAACAATTACAAGATTTGTTGAGTAAAGGTTATATTCATCCGAGTTCTTCACCGTGGGGTGCACCGATTCTATTTGTCAAGAAGAAAGATGGAACGATGCGGATGTGTATTGATTATCGACAACTGAATAGGTCTACTGTCAAGAATAAATATCCACTCCATAGGATTGATGACTTATTTGATCAGTTGCAAGGTACTTCGGTGTATTATAAGATTGATCTTCGTTTTGGGTACCATCAAGTGCGAGTTAGACAAGAAGATGTGCCGAAAACAGCTTTTCGCATGAGATACGGACACTTTGAATTTTTGGTTATGCCTTTTGGTTTGACCAATGCTCATGCTGTGTTTATGGACTTGATGAATCGAGTATTTCGTAAATATCTCGATCGTTTTGTGATTGTATCCATTGATGATATTCTTGTTTATTCCAAGTCCGAGGAAGAGCATGCCAAACACTTGAGGATAGTTCTTCGAATTCTTCAAAAGAAGCAGTTGTACGCCAAGCTATCCAAGTGTGAGTTTTGGTTAGATAAAGTTGTGTTTCTGCGCCATGTCATATCTCAACATGGTATTTTTGTCGATCCAAGTAAAGTGGAAGCAGTTCTGAACTGGGCACGAGCGACCAATGTGCCAGAGATTCGTAGTTTCATGGGTTTAGCTGGTTATTACCGAAGATTTATCGAAAATTTCTCAAAGATTGCTAGACCTATCACTCAACTGACTCAGAAAAATCAGAGATTCATTTGGTCTGATGAATGTGAGTCAAGTTTTGTCGAGTTTAAGAAGAGATTGACTTCTGCACAAGTTCTTACCTTTCCAAGTGGTTCGAGAGGATTCGTTGTTTGTACCGACGCATCAAATAGAGGATTAGATTGTATTATGATGCAGCATGGCAGAGTTGTGGCCTATGGTTCTCGTCAGTTGAAACCGCATGAGTCTAAGTATCATGTTCATGACTTGGAATTGGCTGCTATCGTTTTTGCTCTCAAGATTTGGAGACATTATTTGTTTGGGGAGCAATTTGTAATCTATTCTGATCACAAAAGCTTGAAGTATCTGTTCTCTCAGTCAAATCTGAATATGAGACAGAGACGTTGGATGGATCTTTTGAAAGATTATGATTGCGAGATCCAGTATCATCCGGGAAAAGTGAATGTCATTGCCGATGCTTTGAGTTGTAAGGTTATTGATGTTAATTTATCCCCGATCCATGTTTCTAAGTTCCGAGAGGATATTTGCACTTCTGGGTTGGATTTTCAAATCCAAGGTAATGCTGTTTGTGTATCTCAGATTTCTGTTGAGCCAGAGTTGATTCAGATTGCAAAGTCAGCTCAAAAAAAAAAACTGATGATCGAGTTCTGAAATCTTATGAGTTAGTATCTCAAGGAAATCAATCTGGTTTCTCAATTCACTCAGATGATTCTCTTCGGTTGAATGTTAGATTGGTTGTTCCCGATATTCCTGAATTGCGTACAGCCATCCTTAAAGAAGCTCATTGTACTCGATATAGTATCCACCCACCAGGCAAAAAAATATATCATATTCTACGTCCTCAATTTTGGTGGAAGAATATGAAAAAGGAGGTGGCTGAGTTTGTGTCTCGTTGTATGATCTGTCAGCAAGTCAAAGCGGAACGAATGAGACCGGGAGGATTAATGCATAGCCTTGAGGTTCCTCAGTGGAAATGGGAGCACGTGGCTATGGATTTTGTCACGCATTTGCCACGTACTTCTCGTCATTTCGATGCCATTTGGGTGATTGTCAATAGGTTATCTAAATCGACACACTTTATTTCGTATGAGAGGACGTATTCATACAAGAAGATGGCTCGTCTGTATATTGAAAATGTTGTGAGAGTTCATGGAGTTCCAGTTGCAATAGTCTCTGATCGTGACCCTAGATTCACATCAAAGTTTCGGACTAGTTTCCAAAAAGAAATGGGTACATGACTTGCGATGAGTACTGCGTACCATCCTCAGACAGATGGTCAGACAGAGCGTACGATTCAGACACTCGAGGATCTACTTCGAGCTGTAGTCATGGATTTTAAAGACAGTTGGAAAGAAGCTTTACCACTAGTAGAATTTTCATATAATAACAGTTTCCAGGTGACTATTGGTATGGCTCCTTTTGAAACTTTGTACGGCAGACGATGTCGATCACCTCTTTGTTGGGATGAATTTGGTGAGAAGCAGTTGACTGGACCTGAGATTGTTCAGGAAATGCATGTTAAAATCCAGTTGATTCGTCAAAGAATGAAAGCTGCCCAAGATCGTCAAACTAGTTATGCTAACATACGTCGTTGACCTCTAGAATTTCAAGTTGGAGATTTTGTGTTTCTGAGAATCTCTCCGTTTAGAGGTGTTGTCCGTTTTGGCATGAGAGTTAAGTTATCACCTCGTTTCGTTGGTCCCTATGAGATTGTTGAGCGTATTGGGACTTGCGCTTATCGTTTGAATTTGCCCCAGTCCTTGTCTAGCATCCACGATGTTTTCCATGTTTCTATGTTGCGTAAGTATGAGCCTGATCCATCTCATGTGATTCAGCCTGATGAGGTTGAACTTGATCCATCTCTATCTTATACAGAGTATCCTGTTTGTATCTTGGATCATAAAGATAAAGTTATACGCAATAAAGTTATACCACTTGTACGTGTTCAGTGGTCGAGGCATGGGGTAGATGAATCAACATGGGAAACAGAAGAGAAGATGAGAGCATCTTATCCATATCTGTTTGATTCTTAGTAATGTATTGTAGGTTTTGTATCGTGTGTAAGATGTATGTGTATAAACAAAAATTTCGAGGACGAAATTTATTTGAAGGGGTGGAGAAGTGTAAGGCCCTGTAATTAATTATCCGGTAATTTGGCATAATTAGAATAATTATTGAGTTGTAAATTAAAATAATTATTTATGCCAAATAATTTCAAGAAGTGTGTTAAAAATATGTATTTAAGAATATCGGAGAATTTAACGATATAAAATACATATAGAGTTTAAATAACACACGAGAGCAAAATAAATACAGACCGGGATAGATGGGCTTGAGTTACTATTTTAGTAACCAAATACACAATATATACATATACATATACACCACTTACCTTGATGAGAGAGAAGGAAGTAAAGGTAAAAGAAAAGAAAGAAACTTCCCCAAACCCAAATTTTCGCAACCCTTGGAGCAGCTGCGAGAAAGTGGCGATATCTCCTCCGTCCGGCGTCCAAATCTCAATCGGTCTAAAGGGGTGTCTTCCTAACATCCTAGGCTTTGATTCAAGTCAAAAATCGCGAAGTTTGAGCAAGGATTCGGGTAGATCAAAGCTGCTGTTCGGGTGCTCTGTTTCTGCGCGAATTCTTCCAGTTTTGGGTGAAAGTTTTTGGGTTGCTGCGATTTTTGTATTTTGAATTTGTAGAAATAACCTAAAACAAACCTGTATCTCTGTTTGTTAGATTTCTTTAGCCGCTAGAATCATCAAATTTGGATAAGAAACGGAATTGATATGATTTTTCTACCAAAATGTGTCAAATCAAATTCTGAAACTATGCTGTGCAAGACACCTACTGTAATTCGAGTTTTTGTCAATTATGCGCTCGAATTCTGGACTTGTGATTCAAAAAAATTTTTTTAGAGATATGTGTTGTCTTCGTAATGATATAAGATTCGTTAAATTCCATTAAGAATTGAGATAGTTATGATCATTTTGCCAAAACTGCTCAGTACGAGATTTTGTCCGAAAATCTGTTGAGTAGCAGTGTGTTCTTAAAACTTCTGAGAATAATCTAGATTCTGAAGATGGTTTCAACTGGAGAAACTTAGATAATTGAGTATCTTTAATTTTCAATTGGCGGATATTGATTTGAGTTAATATTGAGTGAGATACGAATTTTATGCTCTTTTGTGCCAAATCGGACATTGGTGTGGAATGTAGTTTTCATGATCGGCTTATTGTTGTTTTGTTTAGGCTGAGGGTCTTGAAGTGAAGTTGATATTGTATTGTCAAGTTGGTATAGGTATGTTACAGCTCGGTAACATACGACGGTAAAACATAAATTATGTTTAATTGTCATTCTGTGTTACATTGATCGGGTGTATGACTTGTTGGCTGTTGTAAATTGTTAAATACCTTCGTTGTGATCTATGATTATTATTATGACATATTCTTGGCATTTAGCATAGGGCATACTGGTATGACATTCATGTTGAGTCCTATCGTTCTTGTTAGCCCATTGTTGATATCCGTTGTTATCTTGCACTATTGTTTATCTCGGGATCATTGTGTGGCTGATAGGCCTATACACATGAAACCGTAGATGTGATTGAACAATCCCGTGGTTAGTGCAGCCTTTGAGGTGAACGCTGGGATTGTGTCATCTAGTTCGTTCTGTTGTGCCATCCTGTTATAGCGTATCAGCTGTATGGAGGCCGAGTCAGGGGTGTTATTCAGCACAGCTTGGCATACCTCGTATACTTGGCAGGGCGGTTTAGCTGCATGACGATGTAGCTCCCCTGTGTTGTTGCTCGAGCATTACTCCAGTTGTTATCGTACCGTTTGTTAGCTCCTGTTATCCCGGTTATTCGTTGAGCCTTTCATGCATTGCATATTACATTTTATTATATGATTATGCATGATTTATGATTATTGTTGTTATTGTTGAACTGTTTCATACCAGAATCCTAACCTCAGTTGTTTACTGGGGGTGCTGCTGTGGTTGCTATTGGGCACCATGGTAGATCTCCCGAGTCGTTTTGCAGCATCAGGCCGAGGTTCCGCCAGTGGAGCTCGGGATTGAGGTTGGATTGCTTGGTTCTGTTCAGTGGAATCTCCCAGTTAGTCTATATGTATGTCTTGAGTTTGTTTCAGTCTTGTATTGTATTTTATTTGCCGAGGAGATGCCCCGTGTATCTGTAGTGGTATTTGGTTGTTTTGTGATTTTATGAGTCGACTATGTGATTCTTATGATCTGGTGAGTATTTGGTAAGTTTTAATTTCTGTTTAGTCCTGGCTAGTGCGGCTATAGGTTGTTTAACTTCGGTTTTGTTTTAATGACTCTAGTTGGAGTATATTTTGATATAAACTGTTGTTTGAGTTTTCGGGATATCCTAATTGCGGGGAGGTCATGCCGAAATTTTTCTAGGCCCTGGGTCCGTTTTAAAGTATTTTAAACCTTTTTCCACTGCGGATTTATATCAAACCATTATTGTTTGATCATTAATTGTCATTAGAGTAAATGGGCCTCACAATCCATGTTTTCAGCACTGATATTATTTGATATGTGTCTACCCCGCAAATACAACACATTATCCTTATTTTCAGCCATCTTGCAAACAAAAATCATTAGTTAACAAATATTATATTTTATATCAACAAAATTTAACTACATATTTTATAGTAAACAAAATTTATTTGCAATTTCCGGCTCGAAAAAAAAAACGTATATGTTGATGATAAATTGATAATAAAACTAATTACTATAAATTAAATAATTTCTTTTAAAAATCAATAATACATCATAAAACGTAACATGTAATTATAATACATACATTATTAATAGTTATTATTAAGTATAGTAATAGTTATAAAACGTATAAATTAGTAATAGTTATTTATTATAACATGTAATTATAATAGTTACAAAATAGTTATTTATTATAACATGTAATTATTAAGTATAGTAATAGTTATAAAACGTATACATTAATAATAGTTATTTATTATAATAAATAAATTAATAATAGTTATAAAACGTATACAATTATTGTAATTAAATTAAATTTAGTTATTATTATA